>NC_082708.1:102946575-103273450 GCF_030144855.1 Hypanus sabinus | reverse complement strand
ATCCACTGGCTCACAGTGTCCTCCAGCCACTGCACCCAATATCCACTGGCTCACAGTGAGCTCTCCAGCCACTGCTCCCAACATCGACTGGCTCACAGTGAGCTCTCCAGACACTGCATCCAACATCGACTGGCTCACAGTGAGCTCTCCAGACACTGCTCCCAACGTCGACTGGCTCACAGTGAGCTCTCCAGCCACTGCTCCCAACATCGACTGGCTCACAGTGAACTCTCCAGCCATTGCTCCCAACATCGAATGGCTCACAGTGAGCTCTCCAGCGATTTCTCCCAACTTCAACTGACTCACATTCTCTCCAGCAATTCAACCCAACAAAAACTGGCTCACAGTGAGCTCTCCAGCCATTGCTCCAAACGTCGACTAGCTCACAGTGAGCTCTCCAGCCATTGCTCCAAACATCGACTGGCTCACAGTGAGCTCTCCAGCAATTGCTCCAAACTTCGATGGGCTCATAGTGAGCTGCCCAGCAATTCAACCCAACATCAACTGGCTCACAGTGAGGTCTCCAGCCATTGCTCCAAACATCGACTGGCTCACAGTGAGCTCTCCAGCCACTGCAGCCAACATCAACTGCCTAACAGTGAGCTCTCCAGCCACTGCAGCCAACATCAACTGCCTCACAGTGAGCTCTCCAGCCATTGCTCCCAACATCGACACGCTCTCAGTGAGGCCTCCAGCCACTGCACCCAAAATCCACTGGCTCACAGTGATGTAGCCAGCCATTGCTCCCAAATACAACTGGCTCACAGTGAGCTCTCCAGCCACTGGACCCAACATTCGCTGGCTCACAGTGAGGTCTCCAGCCATTGCTCCCTACAACGACACGCTCTCAGTGAGCTCTCCGGCCACTGCACCCAAAATCCACTGGCTCACAGTGTCCTCCAGCCACTGCACCCAATATCCACTGGCTCACAGTGAGTTCTCCAGCCATTGCTACCAAATTCAACTTGCTCACAGTGAGCTCTCCAGCCACTGCACCCAACATCAACTGGCTCACAGTGAGCTCTCGCGCCGCTGCAACCAACATCCACTGGCTCACAGTGAGGTCTACAGCCATTGCTTCCAACATCGACTGGCTCACAGTGAGCTCTCCAGCCATTGCTCCCGACGTCGACGGGCTCACAGTGAGCTCTCCAGCCACTGTACCCAACATCGACTGGTTCACAGTGAGCTCTCCAGCCATTGCACCCAACACCGACTGGCTCACAGTGAGCTCTCCAGCCATTGCTCCAAACATCGACTGGCTCACAGTAAGCTCTCCAGCCACTGCAGCCAACATCAACTGCCTCACAGTGAGCTCTCCAGCCACTGGCTCACAGTGAACTCTCCAGCCACTGCACCCAACATCAACTGCCTCACAGTGAGCTCTCCAGCCACTGGCTCACAGTGAGCTCTCCAGCCATTGCTCCCAACATCGACACGCTCTCAGTGAGGCCTCCAGCCACTGCATCCAAATTCAACTGGCTCACAGTGAGCTCTCCAGCCACTGCACCCAACATTCGCTGGCTCACAGTGAGGTCTCCAGCCATTGCTCCCAACATCATCTGGCTCACAGTGAGCTCTCCAGCCACTGCTCCGAACATCGACTGGCTCACAGTGAGCTCTCCAGCCACTGCTCCCAACATCAAGTGGCACACAGTGAGCTCTCCAGTAATTCAACCCAACATCGACTGGCTCACAGTGAGCTCTCCAGCAATTGCTCCAAACTTCGATGGGCTCATAGTGAGCTGTCCAGCAATTCAACCCAACGTCAACTGGCTCACAGTGAGGTCTCCAGCCATTGCTCCAAACATCGACTGGCTCACAGTGAGCTCTCCAGCCACTGCAGCCAACATCAACTGCCTAACAGTGAGCTCTCCAGCCACTGCAGCCAACATCAACTGCCTCACAGTGAGCTCTCCAGCCATTGCTCCCAACATCGACACGCTCTCAGTGAGGCCTCCAGCCACTGCATCCAAAATCCACAGGCTCACAGTGAGGTCTCCAGCCATTGCTCCCAAATTCAACTGGCTCACAGTGAGCTCTCCAGCCACTGCACCCAACATTCGCTGGCTCACAGTGAGGTCTCCAGCCATTGCTCCCAACATCATCTGGCTCACAGTGAGCTCTCCAGCCACTGCACCCAACATCCACTGGCTCACAGTGTCCTCCAGCCACTGCAACCAATATCCACTGGCTCACAGTGAGTTCTCCAGCCATTGCTCCCAAATTCAAAAGGCTCACAGTGAGCTCTCCAGCCACTGCACCCAACATCAACTGGATCGCAGTGAGCTCTCCAGCCATTGCTCCCAACATCGACACGCTCTCAGTGAGGCCTCCAGCCACTGCACCCAAAATCCACTGGCTCACAGTGATGTAGCCAGCCATTGCTCCCAAATTCAACTGGCTCACAGTGAGCTCTCCAGCCACTGGACCCAACATTCGCTGGCTCACAGTGAGGTCTCCAGCCATTGCTCCCTACATCGACACGCTCTCAGTGAGCTCTCCGGCCACTGCACCCAAAATCCACTGGCTCACAGTGTCCTCCAGCCACTGCACCCAATATCCACTGGCTCACAGTGAGTTCTCAAGCCATTGCTACCAAATTCAACTTGCTCACAGTGAGCTCTCCAGCCACTGCACCCAACATCAACTGGCTCACAGTGAGCTCTCGCGCCGCTGCAACCATCATCCACTGGCTCACAGTGAGGTCTACAGCCATTGCTTCCAACATCGACTGGCTCACAGTGAGCTCTCCAGCCATTGCTCCCGACGTCGACGGGCTCACAGTGAGCTCTCCAGCCACTGTACCCAACATCGACTGGTTCACAGTGAGCTCTCCAGCCATTGCACCCAACACCGACTGGCTCACAGTGAGCTCTCCAGCCATTCCTCCAAACATCGACTGGCTCACAGTAAGCTCTCCAGCCACTGCAGCCAACATCAACTGCCTCACAGTGAGCTCTCCAGCCACTGGCTCACAGTGAACTCTCCAGCCACTGCACCCAACATCAACTGGCTCACAGTGAGCTCTCCAGCCATTGCTCCCAACATCGACACGCTGTCAGTGAGCTCTCCCGCCACTGCACCCAACATCCACTGGCTCACTGTGAGGCCTCCAGCCACTGCACCCAAAATCCACTAGCTCACAGTGAGGTCTCCAGCCATTGCTCCCAAATTCAACTGGCTCACAGTGAGCTCTCCAGCCACTGCACCCAACATTCGCTGGCTCACAGTGAGGTCTCCAGCCATTGCTCCCAACATCATCTGGCTCACAGTGAGCTCTCCAGCCACTGCACCCAACATCAACTGGCTCACAGTGAGCTCTCCAGCCATTGCTCCCAACATCGACACGCTCACAGTGAGCTCTCCAGCCATTGCGCCCAATGTTGACTGGTTCTCACTGAGCTCTCCAGCCACTGCACCCAACATTCGTTGGCTCACAGTGAGGTCTCCAGCCATTGCTCCCAACATCGACTGGCTCACAGTGAGCTCTCCAGCCATTGCTTCCAAAGTCGAATGGCTCACATTGAACTCTACAGCTACTGCAACCAACATCCACTGGCTGATAGGGAGGTCTCCAGCCAATGCTCCCAACATCCACTGGCTCACCGTGAGCTCTCCAGCCTCTGCACCCAACATCGACTGGCTCACAGTGAGCTCTAAAGCCATTACTCCCAACATCGACTGGCTCACAATGAGCTCTCCAGCCATTGTACTCAACTTCCACTGGCTCACAGTGAGGTCTCCAGCCATTGCACCCAACATCCACTGGCTCACAGTGAAGTCTCCAGCCATTGCTGCAAACATCGACTGGGTCTCAGTGAGCTCTCCAGCCACTGCAACCAACATCGTTTGGCTCACAGTGAACTCTACAGCAACTGCTCCCAACGTCGACGGGCTCACAGTGAGCTCTCCAGCCATTGCTCCCGACGTCGTCGGGCTCACAGTGAGGTCTCCAGCCATTGCGCCCAATGTCGACTGGCTCACAGTGAACTCTATAGCCACTGCAACCAACATCGACTGGCTCACAGTGAGCTCTCCAGCCATTGCTCCCGACGTCGACGGGCTCACAGTGAGCTCTCCAACCAATGTACCCAACATCGACTGGTTCACAGTGAGCTCTCCAGCCATTGCACCCAACACCGACTGGCTCACAGTGAGCTCTCCAGCCACTGCACCCAACATCAACTGGCTCACAGTGAGCTACCAGCCACTGTACCCAACATCGACAGGTTCACAGTGAGCTCTCCAGCCGTTGCACCCAACACCCACTGGCTCATAGTGATCTGTCCAGCAATTCAACCCAACATCAACTGGCTCACAGTGAACTCTCCAGCCACTGCACCCAACATCAACTGGCTCACAGTGAGCTCACCAGCCATTGCTCCCAACATCCACTGGCTCACAGTGAGGCCTCCAGCCACTGCACCCAAAATCCACTGGCTCACAGTGAGGTCTCCAGCCATTGCTCCCAAATTCAACTGGCTCACAGTGAGCTCTCCAGCCACTGCACCCAACATTCGCTGGCTCACATTGAGGTCTCCAGCCATTGCTCCCAACATCAACTGGCTCACAGTGAGCTACCAGCCACTGTCTCCAACATCGACAGATTCACAGTGAGCTCTCCAGCCATTGCTCCCGACGTCGACGGGCTCACAGTGAGCTCTCCAACCAATGTACCCAACATCGACAGGTTCACAGTGAGCTCTCCAGCCATTGCACCCAACACCAACTGGCTCACAGTGAGCTCTCCAGCCACTGCACCCAACATCAACTGGCTCACAGTGAGCTACCAGCCACTGTACCCAACATCGACAGATTCACAGCGAGCTCTCCAGCCATTGCACCCAACACCGACTGGCTCACAGTGAGCTCTCCAGCCATTGCTCCCAACATCGACACACTCTCAGTGAGCTCTCCAGCCACTGCACCCAACATCCACTGGCTCACAGTGTACTCCAGCCACTGCACCCAACATCCACTGGCTCACAGTGAGTTCTCCAGCCATTGCCCCCAAATTCAACTGGCTCACATTGAGCTCTCCAGCCACTGCACCCAACATCCACTGGCTCACAGTGTCCTCCAGCCACTGCAACCAATATCCACTGGCTCACAGTGAGTTCTCCAGCCATTGCTCCCAAATTCAAAAGGCTCACAGTGAGCTCTCCAGCCACTGCACCCAACATCAACTGGATCGCAGTGAGCTCTCCAGCCATTGCTCCCAACATCGACACGCTCTCAGTGAGGCCTCCAGCCACTGCATCCAAAATCCACAGGCTCACAGTGAGGTCTCCAGCCATTGCTCCCAAATTCAACTGGCTCACAGTGAGCTCTCCAGCCACTGCACCCAACATTCGCTGGCTCACAGTGAGGTCTCCAGCCATTGCTCCCAACATCATCTGGCTCACAGTGAGCTCTCCAGCCACTGCACCCAACATCCACTGGCTCACAGTGTCCTCCAGCCACTGCAACCAATATCCACTGGCTCACAGTGAGTTCTCCAGCCATTGCTCCCAAATTCAAAAGGCTCACAGTGAGCTCTCCAGCCACTGCACCCAACATCAACTGGATCGCAGTGAGCTCTCCAGCCATTGCTCCCAACATCGACACGCTCTCAGTGAGGCCTCCAGCCACTGCACCCAAAATCCACTGGCTCACAGTGATGTAGCCAGCCATTGCTCCCAAATTCAACTGGCTCACAGTGAGCTCTCCAGCCACTGGACCCAACATTCGCTGGCTCACAGTGAGGTCTCCAGCCATTGCTCCCTACATCGACACGCTCTCAGTGAGCTCTCCGGCCACTGCACCCAAAATCCACTGGCTCACAGTGTCCTCCAGCCACTGCACCCAATATCCACTGGCTCACAGTGAGTTCTCAAGCCATTGCTACCAAATTCAACTTGCTCACAGTGAGCTCTCCAGCCACTGCACCCAACATCAACTGGCTCACAGTGAGCTCTCGCGCCGCTGCAACCATCATCCACTGGCTCACAGTGAGGTCTACAGCCATTGCTTCCAACATCGACTGGCTCACAGTGAGCTCTCCAGCCATTGCTCCCGACGTCGACGGGCTCACAGTGAGCTCTCCAGCCACTGTACCCAACATCGACTGGTTCACAGTGAGCTCTCCAGCCATTGCACCCAACACCGACTGGCTCACAGTGAGCTCTCCAGCCATTCCTCCAAACATCGACTGGCTCACAGTAAGCTCTCCAGCCACTGCAGCCAACATCAACTGCCTCACAGTGAGCTCTCCAGCCACTGCAGCCAACATCAACTGCCTCACAGTGAGCTCTCCAGCCACTGCACCCAACATCAACTGGCTCACAGTGAGCTCTCCAGCCATTGCTCCCAACATCGACACGCTGTCAGTGAGCTCTCCCGCCACTGCACCCAACATCCACTGGCTCACTGTGAGGCCTCCAGCCACTGCACCCAAAATCCACTAGCTCACAGTGAGGTCTCCAGCCATTGCTCCCAAATTCAACTGGCTCACAGTGAGCTCTCCAGCCACTGCACCCAACATTCGCTGGCTCACAGTGAGGTCTCCAGCCATTGCTCCCAACATCATCTGGCTCACAGTGAGCTCTCCAGCCACTGCACCCAACATCAACTGGCTCACAGTGAGCTCTCCAGCCATTGCTCCCAACATCGACACGCTCACAGTGAGCTCTCCAGCCATTGCGCCCAATGTTGACTGGTTCTCACTGAGCTCTCCAGCCACTGCACCCAACATTCGTTGGCTCACAGTGAGGTCTCCAGCCATTGCTCCCAACATCGACTGGCTCACAGTGAGCTCTCCAGCCATTGCTTCCAAAGTCGAATGGCTCACATTGAACTCTACAGCTACTGCAACCAACATCCACTGGCTGATAGGGAGGTCTCCAGCCAATGCTCCCAACATCCACTGGCTCACCGTGAGCTCTCCAGCCTCTGCACCCAACATCGACTGGCTCACAGTGAGCTCTAAAGCCATTACTCCCAACATCGACTGGCTCACAATGAGCTCTCCAGCCATTGTACTCAACTTCCACTGGCTCACAGTGAGGTCTCCAGCCATTGCACCCAACATCCACTGGCTCACAGTGAAGTCTCCAGCCATTGCTGCAAACATCGACTGGGTCTCAGTGAGCTCTCCAGCCACTGCAACCAACATCGTTTGGCTCACAGTGAACTCTACAGCAACTGCTCCCAACGTCGACGGGCTCACAGTGAGCTCTCCAGCCATTGCTCCCGACGTCGACGGGCTCACAGTGAGCTCTCCAACCAATGTACCCAACATCGACTGGTTCACAGTGAGCTCTCCAGCCATTGCACCCAACACCGACTGGCTCACAGTGAGCTCTCCAGCCACTGCACCCAACATCAACTGGCTCACAGTGAGCTACCAGCCACTGTACCCAACATCGACAGGTTCACAGTGAGCTCTCCAGCCGTTGCACCCAACACCCACTGGCTCATAGTGATCTGTCCAGCAATTCAACCCAACATCAACTGGCTCACAGTGAACTCTCCAGCCACTGCACCCAACATCAACTGGCTCACAGTGAGCTCACCAGCCATTGCTCCCAACATCCACTGGCTCACAGTGAGGCCTCCAGCCACTGCACCCAAAATCCACTGGCTCACAGTGAGGTCTCCAGCCATTGCTCCCAAATTCAACTGGCTCACAGTGAGCTCTCCAGCCACTGCACCCAACATTCGCTGGCTCACATTGAGGTCTCCAGCCATTGCTCCCAACATCAACTGGCTCACAGTGAGCTACCAGCCACTGTCTCCAACATCGACAGATTCACAGTGAGCTCTCCAGCCATTGCTCCCGACGTCGACGGGCTCACAGTGAGCTCTCCAACCAATGTACCCAACATCGACAGGTTCACAGTGAGCTCTCCAGCCATTGCACCCAACACCAACTGGCTCACAGTGAGCTCTCCAGCCACTGCACCCAACATCAACTGGCTCACAGTGAGCTACCAGCCACTGTACCCAACATCGACAGATTCACAGCGAGCTCTCCAGCCATTGCACCCAACACCGACTGGCTCACAGTGAGCTCTCCAGCCATTGCTCCCAACATCGACACACTCTCAGTGAGCTCTCCAGCCACTGCACCCAACATCCACTGGCTCACAGTGTACTCCAGCCACTGCACCCAACATCCACTGGCTCACAGTGAGTTCTCCAGCCATTGCCCCCAAATTCAACTGGCTCACATTGAGCTCTCCAGCCATTGCACCTAACGTCGACTGGCTCACAGTGAGCTCTGCAGCCACTGCACCCAACATCCACTGGCTCACAGTGAGCTCTCCAGCCATTGCTCCCAATGTTAACTGGTTCACACTGAGCTCTCCAGCCACTGCAACCAACATTCACTGGCTCACAGGGAGGTCTCCAGCCAATGCTCCCAACATCCACTGGCTCACAGAGTGCTCTCCAGCCTCTGCACCCAACATCGACTGGCTCACTGTGAGCTCTCCAGCCATTGCTCCCAACATCGACACACTCTCAGTGAGCTCTCCAGCCACTGCACCCAACATCCACTGGCTCACAGTGTACTCCAGCCACTGCACCCAACATCCACTGGCTCACAGTGAGTTCTCCAGCCATTGCCCCCAAATTCAACTGGCTCACATTGAGCTCTCCAGCCATTGCACCTAACGTCGACTGGCTCACAGTGAGCTCTCCAGCCACTGCACCCAACATCCACTGGCTCACAGTGAGCTCTCCAGCCATTGCTCCCAATGTTAACTGGTTCACACTGAGCTCTCCAGCCACTGCAACCAACATTCACTGGCTCACAGGGAGGTCTCCAGCCAATGCTCCCAACATCCACTGGCTCACAGAGTGCTCTCCAGCCTCTGCACCCAACATCGACTGACTCACTGTGAGCTCTCCAGCCATTGTTCCCAACATCGACTGGCTCACAGTGAGCTCTCCAGCCATTGTACCCAACATCCACTGGCTCACAGTGAGGTCTCCAGCCATTGCACCCAATATCCACTGGCTCACAGTGAGGTCTCCAGCCATTGCTGCCAACATCGACTGGGTCACAGTGAGCTCTCCAGCCACTGCAACCAACATCGATTGGCTCACAGTGAACTCACCATCTATTGCTCCCGACGTCGACGGGCTCACAGTGAGGTCTCCAGCCATTCCTCCCGACGTCGACGGGCTCACAGTGAGGTCTCCAGCCATTGCTCCGAATATCGACTGGCTCACAGTGAGCTCTCCAGCCGCTGCACCCAACATCCACTCGCTCACAGTGAGCTCTCCAGCCATTGCTCCCGACGTCGACGGGCTCACAGTGAGCTCTCCAACCAATGTACCCAACATCGACTGGTTCACAGTGAGCTCTCCAGCAATTGCACCCAACACCGACTGGCTCACAGTGAGCTCTCCAGCCACTGCACCCAAGATCAACTGGCTCACACTGAGCTACCAGCCTCTGTACCCAACATCGACAGGTTCACAGTGAGCTCTCCAGCCACTGCACCCAAAATCCACTGGCTCACAGTGAGGTCTCCAGCCATTGCTCCCAAATTCAACTGGCTCACAGTGAGCTTTCCAGCAATTCAACCCAACAAAAACAGGCTCACAGTGAGCTCTCCAGCGATTTCTCCCAACTTCAACGGGCTCACAGTGAGCTCTCCAGCCACTGCTCCCAACATCGACTGGCTCACAGTGAGCTCTCCAGACACTGCATCCAACATCGACTGGCTCACAGTGAGCTCTCCAGCCATTGCTCCAAACATCTACTGGCTCACAGTGAGCTCTCCAGCTATTGCTCCCAACATCGACTGGTTCACAGTGAGCTCTCCAGCGATTTCTCCCAACTTCAACTGGCTCACATTGAGCTCTCCAGCCACTGCACCCCACATTGTCTGGCTCTCAGTGAGCTCTCCAGCGATTTCTCCCAACTTCAACGGGCTCACAGTGAGCTCTCCAGCCACTGCTCCCAACATCGACTGGCTCACAGAGAGCTCTCCAGACACTGCATCCAACATCGACTGGCTCACAGTGAGCTCTGCAGCCATTGCTCCCAACTTCAACTGGCTCACAGTGAGCTCTCCAGACACTGCATCCAACATCGACTGGCTCACAGTGAGCTCTCCAGCCATTGCTCCCAACGTCGACTGGCTCACATTGAGCTCTCCAGCCACTGCTCCCAACATCCACTGGCTCAAAGGGAGCTCTCCAGCCACTGCTCCCATCGTCGACTGGCTCACAGTGAGCTCTCCAGCCACTGCATCCAACGTCGACTGGCTCACAGTGAGCTCTCCAGCCATTGTACCCAACATCGTCTGGCTCACAGTGAGCTCTCCAGACACTGCTCCCAACGTCGACTGGCTCACAGTGAGCTCTCCAGCCACTGCACCCAGCATCGACTGGCTCACAGTGAGCTCTCCAGCCATTGCTCCCAACGTCGACTGGCTCACAGTGAGCTCTCCAGCCACTGCACCCAGCATCGACTGGCTCACATTGAGCTCTCCAGCCGCTGCTCCCAGCATCGACTGGCTCACAGTGAGCTCTCCAGCCATTGCTCCCGACGTCAACTGGCTCACAGTGAGCTCTCCAGCCATTGCTCCAAACATCGACTGGCTTACAGTGAGCTCTCCAGCAATTGCTCCCAACATCGACTGGCTCACAGTGAACTCTCCAGACACTGCACCCAACATCGACTGGCTCACAGTGAGCTCTCCAGCCACTGCTCCCAACATCGACTGGCTCACATTGAGCTCTCCAGCTACTGTACCCAACATCGACTGGCTCACAGTGAGCTCTCCAGCCATTGCTCCCAACGTCAACTGGCTCACAGTGACCTCTCCAGCCATTGCTCCCAACATCGACTGGCTCACAGTGAGCTCTCCATCCACTGCTCCCAACATCAACTGGCTCACAGTGATCTCTACAGCCATTGCTCCCAACATCGACTGGTTCACAGTGAGCTCTCCAGCCATTGCTCCCAACATCGACTGTCTCACGCTGAGCTTTCCAGCCACTGCTCCCAACATCGACTGGCTCACAGTGAACTCTACAGCCACTGCACCCAACATCAACTGGCTCACAGTGAGCTCTCCAGCCACTTCTCCCAACATCGACTGGCTCACAGTGAACTCTCCAGCTACTGCACCCAACGTCGACTGGCTCACAGTGAGCTCTCCAGCCATTGCTCCCAACATCGACTGTCTCACACTGAGCTCTCCAGCCATTGCTCCCAATGTCAACTGGCTCACAGTGACTTCTCCAGCCACTGCTCCCAACATCAACTGGCTCACAGTGAGCTCTCCAGCCACTGCTCCCAATGTCGACTGGTTCACACTGAGCTCTCCAGCCAATGCTCCCAACATCGACTGGTTCACAGTGAGCTTTCCAGCCACTGCTCCCAACATCGACTGGCTCACAGTGAGCTCTCCAGCCACTGCTCCCAACATCGACACACTCTCAGTGAGCTCTCCAGCCACTGCACCCAACATCCACTGGCTCACAGTGTACTCCAGCCACTGCACCCAACATCCACTGGCTCACAGTGAGTTCTCCAGCCATTGCCCCCAAATTCAACTGGCTCACATTGAGCTCTCCAGCCATTGCACCTAACGTCGACTGGCTCACAGTGAGCTCTCCAGCCACTGCACCCAACATCCACTGGCTCACAGTGAGCTCTCCAGCCATTGCTCCCAATGTTAACTGGTTCACACTGAGCTCTCCAGCCACTGCAACCAACATTCACTGGCTCACAGGGAGGTCTCCAGCCAATGCTCCCAACATCCACTGGCTCACAGAGTGCTCTCCAGCCTCTGCACCCAACATCGACTGGCTCACTGTGAGCTCTCCAGCCATTGTTCCCAACATCGACTGGCTCACAGTGAGCTCTCCAGCCATTGTACCCAACATCCACTGGCTCACAGTGAGGTCTCCAGCCATTGCACCCAACATCCACTGGCTCACAGTGAGGTCTCCAGCCATTGCTGCCAACATCGACTGGCTCACAGTGAGCTCTCCAGCCACTTCTCCCAACATCGACTGCCTCACAGTGAACTCTCCAGCTACTGCACCCAACGTCGACTGGCTCACAGTGAACTCACCATCTATTGCTCCCGAC
Source organism: Hypanus sabinus (assembly GCF_030144855.1). Classification (NCBI taxonomy): domain Eukaryota; kingdom Metazoa; phylum Chordata; class Chondrichthyes; order Myliobatiformes; family Dasyatidae; genus Hypanus; species Hypanus sabinus. Next base: position 103,261,350 of record NC_082708.1, on the reverse strand, counting down.
GTCGACGGGCTCACATTGAGGTCTCCAGCCATTGCTCCCGACGTCGACGGGCTCACAGTGAGGTCTCCAGCCATTGCTCCGAATATCGACTGGCTCACAGTGAGCTCTCCAGCCGCTGCACCCAACATCCACTCGCTCACAGTGAGGTCTACAGCCACTGCACCCAACATCAACTGGCTCACAGTGAGCTACCAGCCACTGTACCCAACATCAACAGGTTCACAGTGAGCTCTCCAGCCATTGCACGCAACACCGACTAGCTCACAGTGAGCTACCAGCCACTGTACCCAACATGGACAGGTTCACAGTGAGCTCTCCAGCCATTGCTCCCAACATCGACACAGTCTCAGTGAGCACTCCAGCAACTGCACCCAACATCCACTGGCTCACAGTGTCCTCCAGCCACTGCACCCAACATCCACTGGCTCACAGTGAGTTCTCCAGCCATTGCTCCCAAATTCAACTGGCTCAGAGTGAGCTCTCCAGCCATTGCACCTAACGTCGACTGGCTCACAGTGAGCTCTCCAGCCACTGCACCCAACATCCACTGGCTCACAGTGAGCTCTCCAGCCATTGCTCCCAATGTTAACTGGTTCACACTGAGCTCTCCAGCCACTGCAACCAACATCCACTGCCTCACAGAGTGCTCTCCAGCCTCTGCACCCAACATCGACTGGCTCACTGTGAGCTCTCCAGCCATTGTTCCCAACATCGACTGGCTCACAGTGAGCTCTCCAGCCATTGTACCCAACATCCACTGGCTCACAGTGTGGTCTCCAGCCATTGCACCCAACATCCACTGGCTCACAGTGAGGTCTCCAGCCATTGCTGCCAACATCGACCTGGTCACAGTGAGCTCTCCAGCCACTGCAACCATCGTCGACTGGCTCATAGTGAACTCTATAGCCACTGCAACCAACATCGACTGGCTCACAGTGAGCTCTCCAGCCATTGCTCCCGACGTCGACGGGCTCACAGTGAGCTCTCCAACCAATGTACCCAACATCGACTGGTTCACAGTGAGCTCTCCAGCAATTGCACCCAACACCGACTGGCTCACAGTGAGCTCTCCAGCCACTGCACCCAACATCAACTGGCTCACACTGAGCTACCAGCCACTGTACCCAACATCGACAGGTTCACAGTGAGCTCTCCAGCCACTGCACCCAAAATCCACTGGCTCACAGTGAGGTCTCCAGCCATTGCTCCCAAATTCAACTGGCTCACAGTGAGCTCTCCAGCAATTCAACCCAACAAAAACAGGCTCACAGTGAGCTCACCAGCCATTGCTCCAAACGTCGACTGGCTCACAGTGAGCTCTCCAGCAATTGCTCCCAACATCGTCTGGCTCACACTGAGCTCTCCAGCCACTGCTCCCAACATCCACTGGCTCACATTGAGCTCTCCAGCCACTGCACCCCACATTGTCTGGCTCTCACTGAGCTCTCCAGCGATTTCTCCCAACTTCAACGGGCTCACAGTGAGCTCTCCAGCCACTGCTCCCAACATCGACTGGCTCACAGTGAGCTCTCCAGACACTGCATCCAACATCGACTGGCTCACAGTGAGCTCTCCAGCCATTGCTCCAAACATCTACTGGCTCACATTGAGCTCTCCAGCCATTGCTCCCAACATCGACTGGTTCACAGTGAGCTCTCCAGCGATTTCTCCCAACTTCAACTGGCTCACAGTGAGCTCTCCAGACACTGCATCCAGCATCGACTGGCTCACAGTGAGCTCTCCAGCCATTGCTCCCAACGTCAACTGGCTCACATTGAGCTCTCCAGCCACTGCTCCCAAAATCCACTGGCTCACAGTGAGGTCTCCAGCCATTGCTCCGAAATTCAACTGGCTCACACTGAGCTCTCCAACAACTGTACCCCACATTGTCTGGCTCTCCGTGAGCTCTCCAGCGATTTCTCCCAACATCCACTGGCTCACAGTGAGTCCTCCAGCCACTGCACCCAAAATCCACTGGCTCTCAGTGAGGTCTCCAGCCATTGCTCCCAAATTCAACTGGCTCACAGTGAGCTCTACAGCAATTCAACCCAACAAAAACTAGCTCACAGTGAGCTCTCCAGCCACTGCTCCCAACATCCACTGGCTCACAGTGAGCTCTCCAGCCACTGCTCCCAACATCGACTGGCTCACAGTGAGCTCTCCAGCCACTGCTCCCAACATCGACTGGCTCACAGTGAGCTCTCCAGCGATTTCTCCCAACTTCAACTGGCTCACAGTGAGCTCTCCAGACACTGCATCCAACATCGACTGGCTCACAGTGAGCTCTCCAGCCATTGCTCCCAACGTCGACTGGCTCACATTGAGCTCTCCAGACACTGCATCCAACATCGACTGGCTCACAGTGAGCTCTCCATACACTGCATCCAATATCGACTGGCTCACAGTGAGCTCTGCAGCCATTGTACCCAACATCGACTGGCTCACAGTGAGTTCTCCAGACACTGCTCCCAACATCGACTGGCTCACAGTGAGCTCTCCAGCCATTGTACCCAACATCGTCTGACTCACAGTGAGCTCTCCAGACACTGCTCCGAACATCTACTGGCTCACAGTGAGCTCTCCAGACACTGCTCCGAACATCTACTGGCTCACAGTGAGCTCTCCAGCCACTGCTCCCAACATCGACTGGCTCACAGTGAACTAACCAGCCATTGCTCCCAACATCGAATGGCTCACATTGAACTCTCCAGCCACTGCACCCAACATCGACTGGCTCACATTGAGCACTCCAGCTACTGTACCCAACATCGACTGGCTCACAGTGAGCTCTCCAGACACTGCTCCGAACATCTACTGGCTCACAGTGAGCTCTCCAGCCACTGCTCCCAACATCGACTGGCTCACAGTGAACTAACCAGCCATTGCTCCCAACATCGAATGGCTCACATTGAGCTCTCCAGCGATTTCTCCCGACGTCAACTGGCTCACAGTGAGCTCTCCAGCCATTGCTCCAAACATCGACTGGCTTACAGTGAGCTCTCCAGCAATTGCTCCCAACATCGACTGGCTCACAGTGAACTCTCCAGCCACTGCACCCAACATCGACTGGCTCACAGTGAGCTCTCCAGCCACTGCTCCCAACATCGACTGGCTCACATTGAGCACTCCAGCTACTGTACCCAACATCGACTGGCTCACAGTGAGCTCTCCAGCCATTGCTCCCAACGTCAACTGGCTCACAGTGACCTCTCCAGCCATTGCTCCCAACATCGACTGGCTCACAGTGAGCTCTCCATCCACTGCTCCCAACATCAACTGGCTCACAGTGATCTCTACAGCCATTGCTCCCAACATCGACTGGTTCACAGTGAGCTCTCCAGCCATTGCTCCCAACATCGACTGGCTCACAGTGAGCTCTCCAGCCACTGCTCCCAACATCAACTGGCTCTCAGTGAGCTCTCCAGCCACTGCTCCCAATGTCGACTGGTTCACACTGAGCTCTCCAGCCAATGCTCCCAACATCGACTGGCTCACAGTGAACTCTACAGCCACTGCACCCAACATCAACTGGCTCACAGTGAGCTCTCCAGCCACTTCTCCCAACATCGACTGGCTCACAGTGAACTCTCCAGCTACTGCACCCAACGTCGACTGGCTCACAGTGAGCTCTCCAGCCATTGCTCCCAACGTCGACTGGCTCACAGTGAGCTCTCCAGCCATTGCTCCCAACATCGACTGTCTCACACTGAGCTCTCCAGCCATTGCTCCCAATGTCAACTGGCTCACAGTGACCTCTCCAGCCACTGCTCCCAACATCAACTGGCTCACAGTGAGCTCTCCAGCCACTGCTCCCAATGTCGACTGGTTCACACTGAGCTCTCCAGCCAATGCTCCCAACATCGACTGGCTCACAGTGAGCTTTCCAGCCACTGCTCCCAACATCGACTGGCTCACAGTGAGCTCTCCAGCCACTGCTCCCAACATCAACTGGCTCACAGTGAGCTCTCCAGCCACTGCTCCCAATGTCGACTGGTTCACACTGAGCTCTCCAGCCAATGCTCCCAACATCGACTGGCTCACAGTGAACTCTACAGCCACTTCTCCCAACATCGACTGGCTCACAGTGAACTCTCCAGCTACTGCACCCAACGTCGACTGGCTCACAGTGAGCTCTCCAGCCATTGCTCCCAACGTCGACTGGCTCACAGTGAGCTCTCCAGCCATTGCTCCCAACATCGACTGTCTCACACTGAGCTCTCCAGCCATTGCTCCCAATGTCAACTGGCTCACAGTGACCTCTCCAGCCACTGCTCCCAACATCAACTGGCTCACAGTGACCTCTCCAGCCAGTGCTCCCAACATCGACTGGCTCACAGTGAACTCTCCAGCCACTGCACCCAACGTCGACTGGCTCACAGTGAGCTCTCCAGCCATTGCTCCCAACATCGACTGGCTCACAGTGAGCTCTCCAGCCACTGCACCCAGCATCGACTGGCTCACAGTGAGCTCTCCAGCCATTGTACCCAACATCGACTGGCTCACAGTGCACTCATTGGCCTCTTCTATCCAGTCTTCCCGGGGACAGTAAGTTCCTGCAGGACCATTTGCTTTGTAAAATAATCCATATGAATGATATTACTTGCTCAATTTGCCTAATCTCAGTGAAGATTAAATCCCTTGGATCCCTCCCACATGTGTTTTGATCATGGGTCATTCCTTGCTTCAATCCAAACTAATTCTACTTCCCAAACTTCTGTGTCAAAATCATTCCTCACTGCTTCCCCAGTGTCATAATTTATTATCACATCTACTTCTTTTCCTTTCTATCTTGGCAAAGCAAATTCATATTTCACATTTTGATTTATTTCTCACATAGATATTTCAACATATGGTGAAATACACCATTTTCAATAACAAGCAATACACCAAAGGCAGTTCTGGGACCTCCAAATTCAGACTTCATGCCAGAAACAAGACATGGAATTAAACTTTGGGACTCAACTTCCAGACCAACAACCCAGGCTTCCGTGTCTCTTTCAGGCTTCTGTCTTTGGTTTTTGACTTACCGATTTCTACCCCCAAGCTTACTCTGACTTTGAAATTTGGTTTTGCCCACTAACCATCCCGGACATCTGGGTATTCATCCCCAACACTTGCCATTCACAGGTATGACATTGGATCTGGAAATCCAGACTCGACCATACCTCCAACTTGGTGATCTGGGGGTGGGGGCGGGGGGTGTCAGTTGCACTGGTACAAATGACTCACGCCTGCACAGATTTGAGACCCGAAACCACTGTTCACTCACTTGGTGACCACTGGTCGCCTCAGTGCCTACTGACATTCAACCATGGCACACATCGAATTGCACTCAAACTATTCATATACTATCCCTGACTCCTAACTCCCTCTCATCTACATTTCCAAACATGAATTCCTTCTCATCCCCTTTTGCAAAACCCAACTCCCTCTCATCCCTGTCCCTGAACACCAACTCCAACACATCCCTGTCCATAAACCCCAACTCCATCTCAACCCTATCCCCAAATCCTAACTCCCTATCATCACTGTCCACAACCACTTTCCTTCTCAACCTGTTACCAAATCACAACTCCCTCATCCATATCCCAAACACAAACTCCCCCTCAACCCTGACCCAAATCCCAACTCCCTCTCATCCCTATCCACAAACCCCAATTCCCTCTCATCACTGTCCCCAAATCCCAACTCCTTCTCATCCCTGTCCCAAACACCAATTCCATTTCATCCCTGTCCCAAACACCAACTCCCTCTCATCCCTGTCCATAAACCCCAACTCCACTAATCCCTGACCCCAAAATCTCAACTCCCTCTCATCACTGTCCATTAAACCCAAATCACTCACATTCCGGTCGCGAAAACTCAGCTCTCGTTTTTCCTATCCATAAACATCAACTTCCTGTCATCCCGGTCGTAAAAACCTACCTCCCTCTTATAGGTATCCATAAACCCCAAATCCCTCTAATCCCTGTCCCCAACTCCCTCTCATCCCTGTCCCCAACTCCCTCTCATCACTGTCCGCAAATCCCAACTCTCTCTCATCTCTGATACAAACCCCGAACTCCCTCTCATCAATGTCCGCAAATCCCAACTCTCTCTCTTCCCTGACCTTAAACCCCCAAGTCCCTCACATCACTGTCCATAAACCCCAACTCCCTCTCATCCCGGTCCTAAACCAACAACTCCCTCTCATCCCTGTCAACAAACGTCAACTGTCTCTCATCTGCAAATCCCAACACACTCTTATACGTGTCCCCAAATCCACAAATCCCTCACATCACTGTCCATAAAACCCAACTACCTCTCATCCATAAATCCCAACTCCATCTCATTCCTGTCCTCAAACTCCAACTCCCTCTCATCCCTGTCCACAAACCCCAAATTCCTCTCATCCATTAATCCCAACTCCATCTCATCCCTATCCTCAAACTACAACTCACTTTCATCTGCAAATCCCAAACCCCTCTCATCCCTGTCCATAAACCCCTACTCCCTCCTATTCCTGTCACGAAACACCAACTCCCACTCATCCCTGTCCCCAAACCCCAAATCCCACTCAGCCCTGTCCATAAACCCCATATCCTCTCATCCCTGCCCATAAACCCCAACTCCCACTCATCCCTGTCCATAAAACCCAAATGACTCTCATTCCTGTCGCGAAAACCCAGCTCTAACTTATAACTATCCATAAACACCAACGTCATGTCATCCCTGTAGTGAAAACCCAACTCCCTTTTATAGGTATCCATGTCCCCAACACTCTCACATCCCTGTCCCCAACTGCCTCTCATTCCTGTCCATAAACCACAACTCCCACTCATCACTGTCCACAAATCCCAACTCCCTCTCATCCCTGTCCCCAAACATCAACTCCCTCTCATCCCTATCCTCAACTCCCTCTCATCCCTGTCCTCAAACTCCAGCTCCCTTTCATCCACAAATCCCTAATCCCTCTCATCCCTGTATGCAACACTCAAATCCCTCTCATTTCTGTCCATAAACCCCAACTCCCTCTCATCCCTGTCCCCAAACCCCAACTCCCTCTCATCCCTGTCCCTAAACGTCAACTCCCTCTCATCCCTATCCCCAACTCCCTCTCATCCCTGTCCACAAATCCCAACTCCCTCCCATCCCTGTCCTCAAACTCCAAATCCCTTTCATCCACAAATCCCAAATCCCAAATCATCCCTGTCCGCAACACTCAATCCCTCTCATTCCTGTCCATAAACCCAACTCCTCTCATCCCTGTCCCCAAACCCCAACTCCCTCTCATCCCTGTCCATAAACCCCAACTCCCTCTCATCCCTGTTGCGATAACCCAACTCCCTCTCATCCCAGTCCCCAAACCCACAATTCCCTCATATCAGTCCAAAAACCCAAACTCCCTCTCATCCCTGTTGCAATAACCCAACGCCTTCTCATTCCTGTCCCCAAACACACAATTCCCACACATCACTGTCCATAAACCCGAACTCAGTCTCATCCCCCTTTCTAACTACCTCTCATCCCAGTCCACAAATCACTCCTCTCATCACAGTCCCCAAACCCCAAATCCACTCATGCCTGTCAAAAAAAACCAACACCCTCTCATCCCTGTCCATAAAACCTCAATTCCCTCTCATCCTTGTCCCCGAACCCAAACTCCCTCTCATACCTATTTCTAACTACCTCTCACCCCTGTCCACAAACTCCAATTCGTTTTCATCCCTGTCCTGAAACACCAACTCCCCATCATCCCTGTCCACTAACACCAACTCCCTCCTATCACTGTCCCCAAACCTCCTCCCTCTCATCCCTATCCCCAGTTCCCTCTTATTCCTGTCCATAAAACCCAACTCCCTCTCACCACTGCCAGCAAATCTGAACTGTCTCCCATCCCTGACCCCAAACCCCCAATTCCCTCACATCACTGAACAAAAACACCAACTCCCTCTCATCCTTGTTGCGATAACCCAACGTCCTCTCATCCCTGTCCCCAAACCCACAAACCCCTCACATCACTGACCATAAATCCAAACTCTGTCTCATCCCTGTTTCTAACTACCTCTCATCCCTATCCACAAACCACAACTCCTCTCATCCCTGACCCCAAACCTCCAATTCCCTCACATCAATGTCCCTAAAACCCAACTCCCTCTCATCCTGGTCCCAAAACTTCAAATCCTGCTCATTCCTGTCCATAAACCCCAACTCCCTCTCACCACTGTCCACAAAGCCCAACTCTCTCTCACCCCTGACCCCAAACCCTGAATTCCCTCTCATCCATGTACATAAAACCCAAATCCCTCTCATACCTGACCCCAAAACTCAACTCTCTCTCATCCCTGTCCCCAAAATCCAAAACCCACTCATCTGCAAATCCCAACTCTGTCTCATCCCAGTCCCCAAACCCCAAATCCACTCATGCCTGTCAAAAAAACCAACACCCTCTCATCCCTGTCCATTAAAACCTCAACTCCCTCTCATCACTGTCCCCGAACCCAAACTCCCTCTCATACCTGATTCTAACTACTTCTCATCCCTGTCCACAAACACCAATTCCTTTTCCACCCTGTCCTGAAACATCAACTCCCCATCATCCCTGTCCCCTAACACCAACTCCCTCCTATCACTGTCCCCAAACCTCCTCCCTCTCATCCCTCTCCCCAGCTCCCTCTTATTCCTGTCCATAAACCCCAACTCCCTCTCACCACTGTCCGCAAATCCGAACTGTCTCACCCCTGACCCCAAACCCCCAATTCCCTCACATCACTGTCCATAAAGCCCAACTCTCTCTTATCCCTGTTGCGATAAACTAACTCCCGCTCATCCCTGTTGCGATAACCCGTCCTCCTCTCATCCCAGTCCCCAAACCCACAAATCCCTCACATCACTGTCCATAACCCCAAACTCCCTCTCATTCCTGTTGCGATATCCCAACTCCCTCTCATCCTTGTCCCCAAACCCACAAATCCCACACATCCCTGTCCACAAACCACAAATCCCTCTCATCCCTGTCCATAAATCCCTACTCCCTCCCATTCCTGTCTCCAATTCCCAACTCTCTCTCACCCCTGACCCCAAACCCCCAATTCCCTCACATCACAGTCCATAATCCACAACACCATCTTATCCCGGTCCCAAAATACCAACTCCCTCATGTCCCTGTCCACAAACTCCGACTCCACTAATCTCTGACCGAAAATGCAACTCCCTCTCATTCCTTTCCAAAACACCAATTCCTTCACATTCCTGTCCTGAAACATTAACTCCCTCTCATCCCTGTCCATGAAACCTCAACTCCCTCTCATCCCTGTCCATGAAACCTCAACTCCCTCTCATCCCTGTCCATAAAACCTCAACTCCCTCTCATCCCTGTCCCCGAACCAAAACTCCCTCTCATACCTCTTTCTAACTACCTCTCATCCCTGCCCACAAACTCCAATTCCTTCTCAACCCTGTCCTGAAACATCAATTCCCTCTCATCCCTGTCCCCTAACACCAATTGACTCTCATCCCTGTCCCGAAACCCCAACTTCAACTCATCCATATATCCCAAATCCAGCTCATCCTTGTCCTCAAACTCCAACTCCCTTTCATCCACAAATCCCAAATCCCTCCGATCCCTGTTCCCAAACCAACTCCCTCTCATCCCTATCCCCAAACCACAACTTCCTCTCATCCTTAATTCCCAACTCTAGCTCATCCCTGTCCACAAACTCCAACTCCCTTACATCTGCAAATCCCAAATCCCTCTCATCCCTGTCCCCAAAACTCAAATCCCTCTCATCCCTGTCCATAAATCCCTACTCCCTCCCATTCCTGTCCCCAAATCCCAACTCTCTCTCACCTCTGACCCCAAACCCCCAATTCCCTCACATCAGAGTCCATAAACCACAACACCATCTTATCCCGGTCCCAAAATACCAACGCCCTCTTCTCCCTGTCCACAAACCACAAATCCCTCTCATCCCTGTCCATAAATCCCTTCTCCCTCCCATTCCTGTCCCCAAATCCCAACTCTCTCTCACCCCTGACCCCAGACCCCCTATTCCCTCACATCAGAGTCCATAAACCACAACACCATCTTATCCCGGTCCCAAAATACCAACTCCCTCATGTCCCTGTCCACAAACTTCGACTCCACTAATCTCTGACCGAAAACACAACTCCCTCTCATCCCTGTCCCCAACTCCCTCTCATTCCTGTTTCCAACTCCCCCTCATTCCTGTCCAAAACACCAATTCCTTCTCATCCCTGTCCTAAAACATCAACTTTCTCTCATCCATAAATCCCAACTCCTTCTCATCCCTGTCCTCAAACTCCAACTCCCTTTCATCCGCAAATCCCAAATCCCTCTCATTCCTGTCCCCAAACATACAATTCCCACACATCACTGTCCATAAACCCAAACTCCGTCTCATCCCCGTTTCTAACTACCTCTCAACCCTGTCCACAAACCACACCTTCTCTCATCCCTGTCCCCAAACCTCAACTCCCTCTCATCCCTGTCCATAAAACCTTAACTCCCATCCATGTCCCCGAACCCAAACTTCCCTCTCACACCTGTTTCTAACTACCTCTCATCCCTGTCCACAAACACCAATTCCTTCTCATCCCTGTCCTGAAACATCAACTCCCTCTCATCCTTGTCCCCTAACACCAACTCCCTCTCATCCCTGTCCGCAAACTTCAACACACTCTCATCCCTATCCCCAGCTCCCTCTCATTCCTGTCCATAAACCCCAACTCCCTCTCACCACTGTCTGCAAATCCGAACTGTCTCTCACCCCGACACCAAACCCCCAATTCCCTGACATCACTGTCCATAAACCCCAACTCCCCTCTCATCCCTGTCCCCATACACCAACTCCCTCTCATCCGTCCATAAATCCCAACTCCAGCACATCCCTGTCCTCAAACTCCAACTCCCTTACATCTGCAAATCCCAAATCCCTCTCATCCCTGTCCAAAAACCCCTACTCCCTCCCATTCCTGTCCCCAAATCCCAACTCTCTCTCACCCCTAACCCCAAACCCCAAATTCCCTTACATCACAGTCCATAAACCACAACACCATCTTATCCCAGTCCCAAAATACCAACTCCCTCTTATCCCTGTCCACAAACCCCGTCTCCACTAATCTCTGTCCCGAAAACCCAACTCCCTCTCATCCCTGTCCCGAAAATCCAAAGCCCACTCATCCGCAAATCCCAATTCCGACTCATCCTTGTCCATAAAAACTCAACTCCTTCTCATCACTGTCCATAAAACCCAAAACCATCTCATTCCGGTCCCAAAATACCAACTCCCTCTTATCCCTGTGCACAAACCCCAACTGAACTAATATCTGTCCACAAACCTCAACTCCCTCTCATACCTGTCCCCAAAATCAAAATCTCTCTCATCTGCAAATTCCAATGTTGTCTCATCCCTGTCCCCAAACCCCAACTTGACTCATCCCTGTCCCGAAAAACCAACACACTCTCATCCCTGTCCATAAACACCAACTCCCTCTTGTCACTGACCCCAAAGCTCAACTCCCTCTCATCTCTGTCCCCAAAATCCAAAATCCGCTCATCTGCAAATCCCAACTCCGTCTCATACCTGACCCCAAACCCAAATCCACTCATGCCTGTCAACGAAAACCAACACCCTCTCATCCCTGTCCATTAACACCAACTCCCTCTCATCCCTCTTCATAAACACCAACTCCCTATCATCCCTGTCCATAAAAGCCAAATCTCTCTCATCCCTGTCCACAAACTCCAACTCCCTTACATCTGCAAATCCCAAATCCCTCTCATCCCTGTCCCCAAAACTCAAATCCCTCTCATCCATATCCATAAACACCTACTCCCTCCCATTCATGTCCCCAAATTCCAAATCTCTCTCATCCCTGACCCCAAAACCCCAATTTCCTCACATCACAGTCCATAAACCCAAACTCCCTCTCATCCCTGTCCGGAAAACTCAACTCCCTCTCATCCCTGTCCATAAACATCAACACTCTCTCATCCCTGTCCATAAAGCCTCAACTCCCTCTCATCCCATTCTCTGAACCCAAACTACCTCTCACACCTGTTTCTAACTCCCTCTCATCCCTGTCCCCAAACCCCAACTCAACTCATCGCTGTCCCAAAAAAACCAACACCCTCTCATCCCTGTCCATAAACCGCAACTCCCTCTTATCACTGTCCATAAAGTCCAGCTCGCTCACATCCCTGTCCCTGAATCCCAACTCCTCTCTTCCTGTCCAGAAACACAAAATCCCTCTCTCCGAAAACACCAATTCCTTCTCATCCCTGTCCTGAAACATCAACTCCCTTCTCATCCCTTTCCCAAAGCCTCAACTCCCTCTCATCCCTGTCCCTGAACCCAAACTACCTCTCACACCTGTTTCTAACTACCTCTCATCCCTGTCCACAAACACCAACTCCTTCTCATCCCTGTCCTGAAACATCAACTCCCTCTCATCCCTGTCCCCTAACACAAATAGACTCTCATCCCTGTCCCCAAACCCCAACTTCAACTCATTCATAAATCCCAACTCCAGCTCATCCTTGTCCTCGAACTCCAACTCCCTTTCATCTGCAAATCCAAAATCCCTTTCATCCCTGTCCATAAACACCAACTCCCTCTCCTCCCTGTTCATAAACCCAACTCCCTCTCATCCCTGTACATAAAACCTCAACTCTCTATCATCCCTGTCCCCAAACCTCAACTCCCCTTCATCACTGTCCATAAAGCCCAGCTTGCTTGCTTCACTGTCCCTGAATCCCAACTCATCTCTTTCTGTCCCAAAAACACAACTCCCTCTCATCCCATTCCCAAAGCCTCAACTCCCTCTCATCAGTGTCCATAAACCACAACTCCCTCTCATCCCTGTTTCCAACTCCCTCTCATTCCTGTCCAAAACACCAATTCCCTCTCCTCCTTGTTCATAAAACCCAACTCACTCTCATCCCTGTCCATAAAACCTCAACTCCCTCTCATCCCTGTCCCCAAAATCCAAATCCCGCTCACCCTTAAATCCCAACTCCATCTCATCCCTGTCCCCAAACCCCAACTCCACTCATACCTGTCCCGAAAAACCAACACTCCCTCATCTCTGTCCATAAAAGCCAAATCCCTCTCATCCCTGTCCCCAAAACTCAAATCCCTCTCATGCCTGTCCATAAACCCCTACTCCATCCCATTCCTGTCCCCAAATCCCAACTTCCACTCATCCATAAATCCTAACTACTGCTCATCCCTGCCCTCAAACTCCAACTCACTTCCATCTGCAAATCCCAAATCCCTCTCATCCCTGTCCCCAAAACTCAAATCCCTCACATACCTGTCCATAAACCCCTACTCCCTCCCATTCCTGTCCCCAGATCCCAACTCTCTCTCTCATCCCTGACCTCAAACCCCAAATTCCTTCACATCACTGTCCATAAACCCCAACACCATCTCATCCCGGTCCCAAAATACCAACACCCTCTCCTCCCTGTTCATAAAACCCAACTCCCTCTCATATCTGTCCATAAAACCTCAACTCCATCTCATCCCTGTCCATAAACCCGAACTCCTCTCATCCTTGTCCTAAAGCACCAATTCCTTCTCATCCCTATCCTAAAACCATCAACACCTTCACATCCCTGTCCACAAAAACCAACTCCCTCTCATTCCTGTTGTGAAACACAGCTTACTCTTATAGGTCTCCATAAACCCCAACTCCCTCTCATTCCTGTCCATAAACCCCAACTCCCTCACACCACTGCCCGCAAATCCGAACTGTCTCCCATCCCTGACCCCAAACCCCCAATTCCCTCAGATCACTGTCCATAAACCCCAACTCCCTCTCATCCCTGTCCCCAAACACCAAATCCTTCTAATCCCTATCCGGAAATATCAACTCCTTATCATTTGTGTCCCCAAACCTGAACTCCCTTTCATCACTGTCCATCAACCCCTACTCCCTTCCCATTCCTGTCACCAAATACCAAATCCCTCTAATCCCTGTCCATAAACACAAACTGCCTCTCATCCCTATCCATAACACCCAAGTCCCTCTCATCCCTGTCCATAAACCTCACCTCCCTCTCATCCCTGTCCATAAACCTCACCTCCCTCTCATCCCTGTCCATAAAACCCAAATGACTCTCATTCCAGTCGCGAAAACCCAGCTCTCTCTTATACCTATCCATAAACACCAATTTCCTGTCATCCCTGTCCCCAAACCCCAACTCCCTCTCATCCTGGTCCCAAAACACCAAATCCCTGTCCCCATACACCAACTCCCTGACATTCATGCCCCCAAACCCTAATTCCCTCTCAGCCCTGACCCGAAAACCCAACTCCCTCTCTTCACTGTCGCTATAAGCAAACTCCCCCTCACCCCAGTCCCCGACACCCCAACACCCTCTCATTCCTGTCACAAAAACCCAACTCCCTCTCATTCCTGTCCCCAAATCCCAATTCCCTCTTAGCTCTGTGCATAAACGCCAACTTTCTCTCATCCTTGTTGCGATATACCCAACTCCCATTCATCCCTGTTCCCAACTCCCTCTCATCCCTGTACCCAAATCCTGAATTTCCTCACATCACTGTACATAAACCCCAACTCCCACTCATCCCGGTCCCCAAACCCCAACTCTCTCTCATCCGCAAATCCACAATCCGTCTCATCCCATTCCCCAAACCCCCACACTCTCATCTGCAAATCCCAAATTCCTGTTATCCCTGTCCCCGAACACCAACTCCCTCTCATCCCTGTCCATGAACACCAACTCCCTCTAATCCCTGTCCCCAACTCCCTCTCATTCCTGTCCATAAAACCTCAACTCCTTCTCATCCCTGTCCATAAAGCCAAGCTCGCTCGCATCCCTGTCCCTGAATCCCAACTCCTCTCTTCCTGTCCCGCAAACCCAACTCCCTCTCATCCCTTTCCCAAAGCCACAACTCTGTCTCATCCCTGTCCCCAAACCCCAACTCCACTCATCGCTGTCCATAAACACAAACACCCTCTCATCCCTATCCATAAAAGCCAACTCCCTCTCATCCCTGTCCATAAACACCAACTCCCTCTCATCCCCGTCCATAAACCCGAACTCCCTCTCATTCCTGTCCCTAAACCCCAATTCCCTCTTACCTCTGTCCATAAACGCCAACTTTCTCTCATTCCTGTCACGATAACCCAACTCCCATTCATCCCTGTCCCCAACTCCCTCGCATCCCTGTCCCCAAATCCCCAATTCCGTCACATCACTGTCCATAAACCCCAACTCCCTCTCATCCTGGTCCCCAAACCCCAACTCTCTCTCATCCGCAAATACTAAATCCGTCTCATCCCAGTCTCCAAACCGTAATCTCTCATCCGCAAACCCGAAATCTGTCTCATCCCAGTCCCCAAACCCCAACCCCACTAATCCCTGTCCTCAAAAATCAGCTCCCTCTAATCCCTGTCCCTGAACCCAAACTCCCTCTCATCCCTGTGTCTAACTACCTCTCATTCCTGTCCATAAACCCCAAATCCTTCTCATCCAGGTCCCCAACTCCCTCTCATCACTCTCCCCAAATCACAACTCTCTCTCATCCCTGACCCCAAACCCCAAATTCCCTCACATCACAGTCCAAAAACCCCAACACCATCTCATCCTGGTCCCAAAATACCAACTCCCTCTTATCCCTGTCCATAAACCCCAACTGCCTCTCATATCTGTCGCAACATCATAACTCCTCTCATCCCTGTCCCAAAAACTCAACTCCCTCTCATCCCAGTCCCTGAAACCCCAACACCCTCTCATCCCTGTCCATAAACCCCAACACCCTCTCATCCCTGTCCATAAACACCAACTCCCTCTCATCCCTGTCCATAAACACCAACTCCCTCTCATCCCTGTCCATAAACAACAACTCCCTCTCATCCCGGTCCCAAAATACCAACTCCCTCTTATCCCTGTGCACAAACTCCAACTCTCTGTCATCTGCAAATCCCAAATCCCTCTCATCCTTGTCCCCAAAACTCAAATCCCTCTCATAACTGTCCGCAAATCCCAACTCTCTCTCATCCCTGTCCATAAATCCCAACTCCCTCTTATTCCTGTCCCCAAACCACTACCTGACCTGTATCTCCCTGTATTATCCACAAACCTGTTCCTATGAATATAAAAATCCACTAAGGATGAGCCACAACATAGACAGATATCACTGCTCAGCAGTACCTTGACTGGAATTTAGTTACATTACTTAATTACATTAAGTGTAATTATCATGATCAGTTTCTCAATATGGAATGGATTTCTAAAGTTTCTAGTCTGTATGCAGAACATACCCTAAATAAATAAAGAAAAAAATCCCTTTGTATATCAGTCGTGTCCTCCGCTTTTGAAACATAATCAAATTCATCTTTAATCATTTTTGCATCATATAGATGGAATGCTATAATAGGTAAGTGACCCATTATGCTTTGTTGGTTCTATAAATGAGGCACAAATGTTTGTCATGTCTCTAATGGGCTCCCTACTCTTCTTTCTCCGATGTGATCTGTCTTTCTTTGTAGAATCTTTATTCTAAATAAGTAGATTATTTAAATATTATATTTGAAAAATGGATCTCACCAGGATCATGGGTTTAGGAAATAACTGGCAATAACATTAGAAAAAGGATTGTTTCCAGGCAGCTTTTAACCAACAGTTAAAAAGGTCACTATGAGAGTAACCGAGAAAAACGATCGCAGATACATTTCTTTTTCTAGCTGTGTCCCTTGGTCCAAACATCTCTTTTTTCCCTATTCAGAACGATCTGTTAATTCAGGAATACTTTAGCTTATGTAAGGCTATGAAGATCACTTCACTCCCAATAATCCTGGAGCAGAGTTAAACTAAAACATTCTTTTTCAAAAAAAAGGAGTTTTTGTTAAAGGAGTACAGAATTCTCAGTCTGTATGATAATTAAACAGCACTGTTAAATTTATACTTAACTGAAATGATATTCTAAAGTATATTATCATTTTTAAATGGTTTACTTATTTTCATGTATGTACAGAATATAAATGTGGTTTTATTTAGAGTTAGTGGTGTTATATAAACTCAAACATTTTTTCTTAATGTCATTTTAAAATTCAATCCTTTTGAGCTGTCTGTTGGTGCCTTGTGGTGGTAACTGACCGTGCTGTGGAGAAAGTACTGCTACTTCCCTTAGATCTTGCCCTCTACGGTGACACATGCCTTCTTTTATTGCATCCATTATTGTCTCCAGCTTATTTTGGAGCTCTGCACAGTACATCGTAATGTACCCATAGTCACTGATGGCAGGTCAAAGAAGTCCCTGAATTCACCAGTCTAACTGCCCTGGGATATCCTTGGGTGCTTCAAAGCATTCAGTGATGGGGTAATTAGAACTAATAGTCACTTCAGGCAATAGCCTGTGAAACAAGCAAGGTAATTCAAGCTTTGGGCATGGTAACAACATGCCTGGTGGTCCTGCAAATCGGCAAACATCAGAGGGGGTAAAACCTACAAAGCTTCCCAACCAATTCATAAAGCATTGATCAACAGTGGACTATATTGAGCAAATGTTAGAAGCAGAACTATCTGAAAAGCAAACTAATAATTAATAACTATACCTCAGTAAAGACAATTAATTAAATTATTGTCTCTAACCTTTCACTTCTTTTAGATTATTAATACGTTTTCATGATTTCTATTGTATGGAAGAAAAAGATTCTCCAGTTTATTACATGAGAATTTGAGAAGCAAAACAGAGGCAACGGTGTAAATTTCAGATTGTGGTAATTACAGTTTTGTTCCTATGCTAACTTTGCACCAGTGGGAAGAAATGCTACACATAGCATGCAAATTTGAAGTATAAATGAGAAATTCAGGAAGCAGTCAGTCTGACTTTATTATTTTATGAAAGCTGGCTTCACATTTATTGCTATTTGTATCTTCTACACTTGTTTCTGAATTCTCAGCTTATTTTTCTGCGCTCCATCAAGTGTCACTCTGTGCCCAAAGGGAAGGGCAAATAACTTTCTGCTTGTTCTCTACTCAACCTGTACTTTAACCCACACAAGAAGTGAAGACCAGTGGCCTAAAGTAAGAAACCTTGTTCCTGGTGAAGAAATACAAAAAAACTCTGTATTTACCACCTTTCCCTGCAGCCACACAAAATTTATCTTTAAAATGTCAGTCACACCATATAAATCTTGATTTCAGTTAAAAGCAATTGACACTTTTACAATGAAACCTATTTTCAGTTATACCTGCAGCAGTTTCTCAAAATATTTTTAAAGAATGAGATCTAAAAATGAATTTCAAAGTTCCCCAGACCTGCCCCTGAGTTCAATAAATTGTGGAGATCTACACTCATAACCTGAGAACAGCATCATTGTTCAATTTAAAAATCATTACTAATGCATAAAAACCAACAGAAAAGCTCATTAGGAAAATAAGCCTTGTAAATATGATTTTCTTAGCATGATGATCAAACTTGAAAAAAAACAAAGGAATTCTCAGATTATTCAGTAAGGTAGCACTGTACTTATCTGCAATCGTAGTAAGTGAACTTAACAAAACATACTCAGAAAAGCACTTGAATCCACTTATTATAAGATGATAATGAATTACAAGTCCATTCAATGTTGCAGTAGTACATTCAACAATAATTTAAATACCCTTAGAGATGAACTAGTTAATGTTTAGGGCCACACGGTAGCATAGTGCTTTACAGTACCAATGACCCAAGTTCACTGCCTGTAAGAAGTTTGTACATTCTCCCCATGACTGCGTGGGTTGTCTCCAGGTGCTCCAGTTTCTTCCCACAGTCCAAAGGCATACTGGTAGGTAGGTTAATTGTTCATTGTAAATTTTCCTGTGATGAGGTTAGAGTTAAATTGGGAGATTGCTGGGGGCATAGCTCAAAGAGCTGGAAGGGTCTATTCTGCATTGTGTCTCAAAAGGTAAGAATAAATGTGTAGTAATGCAGTCAGGAATAGTTTAAATACCCTTAGTGATAAACTAGTTAATGATCCAGAAGTTACTGTGTGTCAAAACGGTCATAGTATTTGATGTTATCCCAAAAATTATTTCCATTACAGCAAACTTCAGCAGAGCCCAAGGTCATGACCAATTCATTGCTACGCATTTTCCTTCTTATGCCCTGGTGCACAAAGATGGCATCCAGAACGGAGATGAGATGCTGGCAGTTTGAGTAGATGAAAGCCCAATTAGGCCTGGGTCAGTTGGATGTCGAGGGGTGGGTCAGACATTGAGGATCCCATCCTGTGCAGAGTTGGGTGGGAGGAGGGGAGCATTGCTGAAATTGCTAGAGGAGTTACTAAGACTGATAACTTGTGATGGAGGGCAGATAGAGGCCAGGATAGCGATAGGGATAGAACATAGAACAGTATAGCACAAGAACAGACCTATCGCCCCACAGTGTTGCATTGAAACAGCTAAAAAGTATTTTTTTTTAATCCCAAAAACTAATCCCTCCTACCTACACAATGTCCATATCCCTCTATCTTCCTCGTATTCATGTGGCTATCTAGAAGTCTCTTAAAAGCCTCTAATATACTTGCCTCTCCCACCATACCGGCAGCATATTCCAGGCATCCATTACTCTCTGAGCAAAATACTTACTCCTCGCATTCCCTTTGAACCTCCCCCTTCTCACCTTCATTGTATGGCATCTGATATTAGACATTTCTACCCTGGGAAAGTGATAGTCCCTGTCTATATCTATGCCTTTTGTAATCTTATAAACCTCTACAGATCTCCCCTCAGCTTCCACCACCACAGAGAAAACTACTCAAGTTTATCCAGGCTCTCATGATAGCACATGCCCTCTAAACCAGGCAGCACCCTGGTAAAACTCTTCTGCACCCTCTCTGAAGCCTCAACAATTTTCCTACAGTGGGGCGACCAGACTATACACAATACTCCGGATGTGGCCTAACCTAAGTTTTATAAAGTTGCAACATAACCTCTTAACTTTTAAACTCAGTGACTCAACTAGTAAAAGCAAGCATTCTATAAGCCTTCTTAAGCACCTTATCAATCCGTGTAGTCATTTTCAAGGAGTTATGAACTTGAACCCCATGATCTCTCTGCTCAGCAGCACTGTTAAGGGTCTTGTCCTTAATACTCGTCTGTCTTCTTGCATTTTCCCTACAAAGGTACAACACCTCATACTTGTTTGGTTTAAACTCCACCTGCCACGACTCTGCCCATATCTGCAATGATAATTCTGGCATATTGCCTCATTATAGGCAGGATATGAAAGCTTTAGAAATGCTGTGGAGGAGATTTACCAGCATGCTGCCTGGATTCGAGAACGTGTCTTATAAGAATAGATAGTTTTTTTTGTATGGATAGAAAGAGAATAAGAGGTGACTGGATAGAGCTGTACAATATGATAAAAGGCACAGATAAACAGGGCAGCTGGAAACTTTTCCCAGGGCAGGAGTAGCTAATACAAGAGGATGTGATTGTAAGCTGATTTGAGGAAAATGTAGGGGGATTTACATAGAGAGTGGTGGGTGCATGGAATGTGTTGCTGGGTCGGTGGTAGTGGCAGATACATTAAGGACATTTAAGAAATTCTTAGATAGGCACATGGATGTGTAGCATCTGTGTCCTCAGTTTATCCCTGTTCGCTAAGGGTGAACCACCATAGCCCTGCCAACAGTGCAAAACTTCTGTGTAAATATGGTGTAATGTCCCCCCGTACACGCTCGCAACACAAATACCAGACAATACACCAAAGGCAAGTAAATAATTACAACTTTGAAGTTATTTCTTAGCGATGGGTTAGTGGAAACAGATAACCTAAAGGCACCAAATCAATAAGTTTATCAGTTTGTGCACATGATATTTTAATACATTGGAGCTTGTGCCTCCAGTTCCACCAACAATGACCTGCTGAGCCTTCAGCCACCGTCCGAACCACGACGTCCAGTATCCGCCCCTCTGGAACTGCTGTCCATTCCTCACACGTTTCTTGAAGGCATTCCACTTTAAATGAACTAGCAGTTCTTTTGCACTCACACCCTTTGCTTCTTTGGAATTCAACTTAGTGAACAAATACCTCCCTTAATAAGAACAGTATAAATAGCCCAGTTCTAAAATCAGTAGACAAATCATCACAAACTCCATGTTGTCAACACCATCTGCATCAAAAACTGGAAAAGGAAATGTGATTGTGTACGGTCGTGAAATATACTTAACATGCCAATGAGGTGCACAGATCAAATTCCTTTTGTGTGCTAGTAGCAAAAGCTTTGTGCATGCACATGCACACACCTTAGTGGGAACATTAACCTTATCACCATAATTGGTCTGCAGTGGATACAAACTCACTGCCTCTCCACTTGACCTTGGATTACCTGAACAATGGCAATACCCACGTCAGGCTGCAGTTTATTGACTACAGCTCAGCATTCAACACAATCATACCCTCAATACGAATCAACAAGCTCCAAAACATGGTCCCCTGTACCTCCTCTGCAACTAGATCCTTGACTTCACTGGGAGACCACGGTCTGTGCAGATCGGAAATAACATCTCCTCCTCACTGACAATCAACACTAGTGCACCTCAAGGATGCATGCTTAGTCCACTTCTCTACACTCTCTACTCCCGTGATTGTGTTGCTTGGCATAACTCAAACACCATCTATAAATTTGCTGATGACACAACTATTGTTTGCAGGATCTCATATGGTGAGGAGAAGGCATATAGGAACAAGATAGATCAACTGGTTGAGTGGTGTCACAACAATGACCTTCCACTCAATGTCAGTAAGACCATGAAATTGATTGTGGCCTTTAGGAAGAGGAAGTTGAGGGAACACATGCCAGTCCTCATCAAGGAATCAGCAATGGAAAAGCTGTTTCAAGCTCCTGGGTATCAAAATCTCTGAGAATCAATCCTGGGCCCAACATACTGTTGCAGTTACAAACAAGGCACCACAGTGGCTATATTACATTAGGAGTTTGAGGAAAATTGGTACGTCACCAAAGACACTCACGAATTTCTACAGATGTAGCATAGAGAGCATTCTAAATTGTTGCATCACCAACTGGTACGGAGGGGCTATTGCACAGGATCGGAAAAAGCTGCAAAAAGTTGTAAACTCTGTCAGCTTCCTCATGGGCACTAGCCTCCCCAGGATCCAGGACACTTTCAAAAGATGATGCCTCAAAAAGGCAGTATCCATCAGTAAGGAGCCCAATTACCCAGGATATGCATTCTTCTCATTATTACCATGAAGAAGAAGGTTTTGGAACATGAAGACACATACTAAACATTTCAGGAACAGCTTCTCCTCTTCTGCCATCAGATTTCTGAATGGACAATGAATCCAGGAACGCTACCTCAGTACTTTTCTTCTCCTTTTGCACTACTTATTTCATTTAATTCTCTTTTGTTATATTTACTTCTTATTGTAATTTACAGATTTTATTACTATGTATTGCAATATACTTCTGCCACAAAACAACAAATTTCACAACATAGATCAGTGATATTAAACAGGATTTTGATACTGATTCTGATTATTGTTCATTAAATTTTTGCTTCAGTACAAAATATTAAGATATTTGATTTTGTATTGTGTTCTCCAGAATTAGACAAATGCTATTATGTATTATGTGAACAAACATGAGAAAATCTACAGATGCTGGAAATTCAAACAACACACACAAAATGCTGGTGGAACACAGCAGGCCAGGCGGCATCTATAGGAAGAAGCACTGTCAACGTTTCGGGCCGAGACCCTTCGTCAGGAAGGCTGTATGTATTATGTGATATTATTCATGTTATAGAACTAGTTGTGGTTTTTCTTTTATTCTAAGTTTAGTACTAAGTTTAGTAGTTTTTTTTAAATATTAAACAAAAGAAAAGAATTTATGTTAATTTCATAAACACATTTTGGAAACTCTTTTAAATGACAAACCTGCACCCTGAATCCTGACTATTTCATTACATGAGATGAATGTTACAAGTGTGCAAGAAGCTTGAGTCTTGTATGCATGCTTTTATGATTCTTACTTTAGATAGCTTTCTTCTCATAAATCATTGTCAAGGAAATGAATAATGTTGTACTGGGCTCTCCTTCTTTGGCAGTTTTGCCCAGATGCAGTATCTGAATGACACCTATTTAATCATCACTTCATTATCAGTCACTCACATCAGAAAGGAAATTTGAGAAAAGTTACCTCACATCCAAATAATTTGCTTTGAGGTTTGAATAAAAAAAGCAGTAAATTATAACTATTAATGCCACAAC
The DNA here is from genome assembly GCF_030144855.1 of Hypanus sabinus. NCBI lineage: Eukaryota > Metazoa > Chordata > Chondrichthyes > Myliobatiformes > Dasyatidae > Hypanus > Hypanus sabinus. The sequence goes on along the minus strand of NC_082708.1, from coordinate 103,238,095 downwards.
CTTAACATTCTGTCGATGGATACAAAATTCACAAAGATCAAACTTCAAGAGCAGAGTTAAAAAAATACGACCATTTTGTTTGTATGTTCAATGATTCAATGGTTCAATTTAATGTCACAGAATGTATACAGTATACAAGCTGAAATTCTTACTCTTTGCAGACATCCACAAAACAGAGAAAAACAAGGAATGAATGACAGAAACAGTAAAACCCCAAAGCCCCCTCCCCTCCCATGCACAAGCAACAGCAAATGCAACAATCCTCCTCCCTCTGCCTCCCTCCAGTTGCTCCAGCAAAAGCACTGACACAAGCAATAGCAAAGCCCCCTAAGAGACAATAACCTAGAGTCCATCAAAAAACTACTGTCCATCCCAACATGTCGACATCTCTGACAGGCTGTGCCTCACTATTATATTCCTTTCTAATCATGAATAAAATAATGAAGTCCATGTTTTAAGTTATCTGATTATTTTCAGATACAAAGAACTGATAGATGGACAAATGTTCCACCCCATCTGCATTTATTTTGGAAACTGGACAGTTAGTCCTGTTTAGTAGATATTAGAATGGAAATTGTACACAGATTCAACAACCGTACATTAATTCTTACTTTGTCTTTAGGCTTTTCACACCAGCCTCTTCTGTTCTCACATCAGTATGCCTTGTTGGTTTTTACCTGAATGCTTAAAAACAGCCATTTAAAGTAAATCGAGTACATTTAATTTATTGTTAATTCCTAGTTAAATGACGGGAGATGAATTGCAGTTCTTCAAGAGACAGACTAATATTTGGCATGCACAGCATTACAGCAATCCAAAATATTAGAAAATGATGGAGGCACAGTAAGGGTTCACACTGATAATTTCACTGATAATATATTGATAGACAATCTTTATTAATACTGCTCTTTTGACATATTTAAGATGTCTTAATGCATTTCACAAGAGAAAAGATCTGCATAAGTCAAGTCATAACACTCTTTCAATTTACAGGTTCTTCACAGCTCATGAAAACTCAACTTATGTACAACCTATGTATATGAACAAGGACACAAAATGCTGGAGGACCTCAGCAGGCTAGGCAGCATCTATGGAAAAATGAGAGTTGATGTTTCTCCAGAACTGGAGAAAAGCTGAGTTCCTTCAGCATTTTGTGTGTGTTACTCAGATTTCCAGCAATTTTTCTCTTGTTTGGTGAATGAACAAGCATTTGGGAGATCAGCTGGATGGATTTTCCAGTGTTGCAGGTCTGCATGTATCTTTTGACATGTGTAAACTCAGTTCATAGCCACATTTGCAAATTGTGAAATAATTTACAGGAACAAAACCCTGTTATAAGATGGGTAAACTTTGCAGATTTTGTGATCTGGATGTGACAGTGTCTGTTCTCTATAGTTATTATTTATTTATTTATTATTATTATTATTATTATTATTATTATTATTATATTTTCATTTTTACTCAGCTCAAGCTAGTAAAACCCGAGCTACAGGCATAGCCAAGTATTCTCATTTCTCAAGTGCTAGGAACTATCAGACTATTTTAGTGGTTTTTAGTATTGTGTCTTTCTGAAGCTTTACATAGATATTGCTGTATAACTCCAACTATTTAATGCTATTTTTGTAGTGACATTGAGATGATACCAGTTGCAGATTTTACTATCAGGACAATGTACACCTTGTTCATGTTGCAAAGTCTTTCAATTTCCTCTTTTAATTCAGCATATTTCTGGTGTTCTTCACTTACTGATTTCTTCTTCTTTTTCTTATTGTTATTATCATTGCTTCTTTGTATTTACTGTGAACACCCATAAGAAAATTAATCTCAGGGTTTTATATGGTGACATATATATACTTTGATAATAGGTTTACATTGAACTTTGCTTGACTCAGTTGTTGGCATCATTCTAATGGAAATCTGAATTTAGTTCCTTGATCAACTGATTTGAAATGCACCTGAACAGAAAGGAATGGCTTACAGACCGAAGTTTCCAGATAACATTAAACCTTCCCAAGATGGAGGAGATTCCAAGGTACTTTTGAAAGAAATGCTGATTTTTTTCCAGCATATTGGTAATTGCCATCAAACACAAAACATTAGCTTATTTATCTAATTATGACTTGTGCAATCTGTACACAATCATAACAGATCTGCCTCTAGAATATTAGCCACAAGTCAAAATGTAATTAATTGGCTCTAAGGAGGCTTGGGATTTCTTCAGGAGAAGTAATTTTCCATTTTAATGCAAACCACCTAAACCTACAAAATATGAAAATTTGCTTGAGAGATAAACAATTATTTATTTATTAACTATGCAATGTTAATAACATGCAAATTAAAGCAATCACAGGAAAATATTCTGCCTAGTATTTCAACATAGGTATAACCCTGATTTATCAAAATAACATGCGATTACCTAGATGATTGTCAATGTTTTTGTAATGAATATTACATAGAATAATTTTAACAAAGGTATGCTTAAAACTACTAGCTGTTGCAAAACTAAGTTCTGTTACATTTTTCCACAAGTGACATGCAAAGCCCCAACAATATCACAGAACATTTGTATCACAAGCAAAAGACACAAAATCAGACAGACCAGGTGATGCACAAAATTCTGATGAAACAATGTATTTCTTAAAACCTTTAACCAAAGTAAAATTCACTCCTGATGCAGAAACAGAGTATGAGGAAAACCCAACTATTGTCTTTCCCTGTTTTTTTCTGTACTACTGTGGTCAAGGGTTCTATTTAAAATCAATGTTAAAATCCCTGAGAGTATGGCAGTCGAGTCAGTACTGGCTCTACATCGGAGACCCACACAATCCCATGCCCTCCCTCTCCCCACAATCCTTCAATCAGCTCAGACACAATTCCTTCCTCTTGACTCTCTTTTGAAAACATTGACTGAGAAGCTATAAAATAAAAATTTCAAAAGCAGTAACTGCAGTTTATGCTGAATACTTCTGGACTAAACTAAACCTAAGATCATATCTTAGATAATTTCAGTGAGCTTGTCAGGAAAACCTAGAACTAGCAAAAAAAATCAGAGGAACTTTGCTCTAAGATATCACTTTAGAGATATTATATTACTTGCAGGTTAGTACTTTGCAGATATTACAAAATCTTCACTAATTAACAGTCACACGGCTGTGATTGAACAGACCTGAGATGAATGGTACCAGGGTCCAGAAAATTATTCAACTTCTTGCACCCAAATTAGGCTTTGCAGTTTGGTGAACTGAATGAAATGGGAACCTAAGTGTTAACAGGGCAATTTTGAGTTTTGAAACAGAGCATTTACTGTAGCTGACAATCGACAGTAGTAAAATAGATCTGGGGTAGGAAATAAGTGTGACATTATTTGCAAATGTGAGCACCAACATTACTGCGGTGTCAGAACAAGCAAAAGCTTGTCAGACCTATCTGATTGCCATGGGCACTTGGGCACCTCTCCTGAAATCAATCACCGAGCTCTGTGAAGAAGAGCAGATCTGAAACAATGGCACCAAAGAAAAGAGGTCCTAATGAAAGCCATTTGCTGGTCCACACCTAACCTGTCTAGACAGCACCTCCTGTGCTTTGATCACTGATAAAGATCCCGAATGCTGCCAAGTGACCTCTTCTGTTTACAGCCAACTACTGGGCCTCTGGCCATCACCTCCATTTCAAAGTTCCTTCCCTCATCTGAAATCCATTGCAATCAGAAAGTGTGTGTGTGAGAGAGTGAGAGATGGGCAAATCCTGACACAAGATACTTGTTTTCCTGTAATTATACTGAGTGGGGAAAAAAATCAAAAATTTACATGTTTTGACAGACATTGAGCAGAAATCAACTTAATGGAATTACAATGGAAAGACCTTTTTATAATACTGGCATGCATGTACAAATTATAAACCATATGATATAATGTTATGAATATTATTGATGTATGAAAGAATGTTCCTGATAATTTTCTTGTGCTTCAAATTGAAACAATTATATTATACTGTGTTAAATATTTGCAAGGATTTACCAGTCTGTAGTTTCCCTTGTGATGTATGAATGTTTTAACAGTGTGTTAAAATGCAAAAGCAGAATTTCTGAAAATAGAAACAGGAGTTTTGTGGCTTCTAAGTGCCAAAAAAGAACCTTTTCAGTCACTCTGAAAATAAGAAATTGAAAGAAAATGGATTAGTCAGATGCCAACACAAGGAAATCTGCAGATGCTGGAAATTCAAACAACATACACAAAATGCTGGTGGAAAATGTTCCACTGGCATTTTGTGTGTGTAATCAGATGTCATTCTACTTTTTTTAAGACCAGCACTTTCACTAAATAAAAATTCATGGGAGTTTTTTTTCTGATTAGTCATTCATAGAATCTGAAAACATCATCAAAAATAATGAAAAAAAAGGAGAGGGAAAAGACAATAAACAACTTGAACATGTTGCTGATGTGAAATTACCTCTCCCAGTTCAGATAAATCTATTTCTACATAAGGCCACACTTGCGATCTGAGTAATGGATCTTTTGAATTTATTTATTGTATTAAAAGACTACGTGATATTTTAGATTCAGGAACTCTAGCATTTTGTGTTACTTGCTTCTTAGCATACGTCTATAACTCATGACTATATCTTTGATATAAGTTAACAATCTAAAGCAGAATCAACATTACTGTATGTTATGAATATATCGTGTTTCCCAAGTTTCTCTGTAACTTTCCAACAGCATCAGCTAAGTCTATACTTTGGAATTTCATGGGCCTGAAATATAGTACATAGTTCTGTGAACTCTTTTAAACCTTTTGTTCTTTTGTTTTAGTGTTCTTCTATATCATTTGAAAATCACTGATATCCCACTGAGAAAATACATAACTGCTCAAATAGTCTTTCATATGTTAAATATATCAGCAATGCAGAATCAGACTCAGAATCAGATTTAATATCACTGGCATATGTCGTGAGATTTGTTAACATAGCTGCAGCAGTACAATGTAATACATGATAATATTTTAAAATAAATAAATAAATAAATCACTTAGAGTAGATATATGTATTAAATAATTACATTTAAAATAGTGCAAAAACAGAAATAATAAAAGTGAGGTACTGTTTGTAGTTTGAAAGTCCATTTAGGAGTTGGATGGCAGAGGGGAAGAAGCTGTTCTTGAGTCACTGAGTGTGTGCCTTCAGGCTTCTGTATCTCCTCCCTGACGGTAACAATGAGAAGAGGGCATGTCCTGGGTGATGGGGGTCCTTAATGATGGATGGCGCCTTTCTGAGGCATCACTCCTTGAAGGTGTCTTGGATACTATAGAGACTAGTACCCAAGATGGAGCAAACCAATTTTACAAATTTCTATAGCTTCTTTCAATTGTGTGCAATAGCAGCCCCCTCCCATACTGGACAGTAATACAACATATCAGAATGATCTCCAAGGTCCATTTGTAAAGGATTTCAAGTGTATTAGGTAACAAACCAAATCTCCTCAAACTCCTAATGAAATATTGCTGCTTCCTTTATAGCTGCATTGATATGCTGGGATCAGGTTACATCCTCAGTGATCTTGACTCCCAGGAACTTGAAATTCCTCACAATTCCTCACTCTTTTCACTTCCGATCCCTCGATGAGGATTGGTTCACGTTCCCTTGTTCTATCTTTTCTGAAGTCCACAGTCATCTCTTTGGTCTTACTGATGTTGAGTGCAATGTTGTTGCTGCAGCATCATTTACCTAACTGGTATATTTCGCTCCTGTACACCCTCTCATCTTCATTTGAGATTCTGCCAATAATGGTTGTATCATCAGCAAATTTATAGGTGGCATTTGATCTAAGCCAAGCCACACAGTCATGGGTATAGAGAGAGTAGAGCAGTGGGCTAAGCACACATCCTTGAGGTGCGCCAGTGTTGATTGTCAGCGAGGAGGAGATATTATTACCAATCTACACAGATTATGGTCTTCCGGATAGGAAATCAAGGGTCCAATTGCCGAAGGAGGTACGGAGGCCCACATTCCATAGCTTATTGATCAGGACTGTAGGAATGATGGTATTAAGTGCTGAGCTATAGTCAATGAACAGCATCCTGACATTGGTGTTTGTATTGTCCAGTTGATCTAAAGTCATGTGAAGAGCCATTGAGATTGCATCTGCCATTGACCTATTGAGGCAATAGGCAAACTGCAGTGGGTCCAGGTCCTCGCTGAGGCTGGAGTTGATTCTAGGCATGATCAATCTTCAAAGCATTTCATCACCATAGTTGTGAGTGCTACTGAATGATAGTCATTAAGGCAGCTCACACTACCCTTCTTAGGCAATGCTATAATTGTTGCCCTTTTGAACCAGATGGGAACTTCCAACCATGGCAGTGAGAGGTTAAAAATGTCCTTGAATACACTCGCCAGTTGGTTGGCACAAGTTTTCTCCAATGGGACCTGCTGTCTTGTGAGGGTTCACCTTCATAAAAGCCAGCCCGATGTTGTACTTCGAGAGAAAGATCACAGGGTCACCAAGTGCAGAAAGAATCTTCCAGCTGTAGTTATACTCTCCCTTCAAAGCAGGCATGAAAAGTGTTGAGCTCATCTGGTTGAGAAGCATCACTGCCACTCATGTTATTGGGTTTTGCTTTATAGGAGGTAATGTCCTGTAAACCCCGCCAGAGCTGACGTGCATCCGATGTCGCCTCCAACCTCGTTCAGAATCAATGGTATGACCATCCATTATTCTATAAGGTATGACATTTAAAATATATCTTGCTGGTCAATATTGTCACTAATAAGTTAAGCTTGTTCCTGAAGTGAGCTGCCAATCACATATACTGTATACTTTATTATTAGGATCTTCCTCTAATTTAACCTCTGTACCATACTTCAGCATGTCACAACTCACCTATTTCTGAATCTACCATCCCCGTCAGATTTACTTAAAGAATCAACCATTCCAATACACTAGCAGTCAGCATCCCTATTTCTTCCACCTATAATAGTATCTAAGATTCTTTACACATTAACCCTGTCATTTATCAACCAAGACGTCTGTACAGATACATCTGTATCTGTACCAGGGATCTGTTTCTCAACACCATGATTTTGAAATCCTGATGATTGTTTACAAATTCCTTCTTATTTCTGACCTGCTGCCACTCTATTGACTTTTTTGCTGCTCTAACCCATTAAGACATTTTTTAATATTTCTCCCAATTCTGGCTCATTTCATTCTGAGTAACAGCCATTGTCAGCAACTTTAAATTCCTCCGTGGATATGAGGATCTGTCCCGAGCCCAGCATGTAAGTGCCATTATGAAGAAAGCATGGTAGTGGCTCTACTTTCTTAGAAGTTTGCAAAGATTTGGCATCTCATCTAAAACTGTGACAAACTTTGATTGATGTATAGTGGAGAGTATATTGACTGGTTGCATCATGACCTGGTATGGTATGGAAATACTGATGCCCTTGTACAGGAAATCCTACAACATGTGGTGGATATGGCACAGTCCATCATGGGTAAAACACTCCCCCGCCATTGAACAGGGAGCACTGTCGCAGGAACCAGCATCCATCATCAAGGACCCCCACCATCCAGGACATGCTCTCTTCTTGCTGCTTCCATCAGGAAGAAGGTACAGGAGCCTCAGCACCAGGTTCAGGAAGTTATAACCCCTCAACTATCAGGCTCTTGAACCAGGGGAGATAATTTCACTCACCCCTTCATTGAGCTGTTCACGACCTATGGAGTCACTTTCAAGGAATCATCGTTTCATGTTCTCAATATTTATTGCTTATTTATTTATTTTTCTCTTTCTTTTTGTATTTGCACAGCTTGTTTTTTTCACATTGGTTGTTGTCTGTCCTGTTGGCTGCGGTCTTTCATTGATTCGATTGTGTTTCTTGTACTTATTGTGATTGCCTGCAAGAAAACGAATCTCAGATGTGGTGATGTACTGTATATGTACTTAGATAATAAATTTATTTTGAACTTTGAACTCCAAGGTAACAGCAATTCTAGTTTTCTACATCCTCTATACAATGTATGGTAGTGTACAATTAGACTCATAGTTATCTATATTTAATAATATTATGAATGTATTCTGGATAAATCATTAAGTGCAAGAGGATATTTTGCTGCTTACAGTGTAGTTAATTTGAGATTTTTTCTCCTTGGAGCTTGAAAGTTCCAAATGCCACTAAATGAAAAATATAATGTTGAATGTGTAAGTTCATGAAATAGTTATCCCCACTGAGGCTCTTGTACATTTGAAGTGGTCAGATGGTTCAATTTAATATCAGAGAATGTATACAGTATACAACCTGAAATTCTTATCCTTCGCAGACATCCTCGAAACAACAAACCTCACAGATTGAATGATAGTAATCTCAGAACCCCAAAGCCCCCTCCCCTCCCACACACAAGCATCAACAGAATTACTGACCCTCCCCGCACTTGCACCAGCAGCAGCATCTCACCCCACCTCACAAGCGCAGGCAAAAGCCCCCAAAGAGACCATGATCTGAAGTCAATTCAAAAACTAGAACCTATAACCCAAAACTTCAGTATCTCAGACAGGCTTCATTATACCACTTTATGGAGTTGAATATACAAAGTAGCTTTTTACAAAACAGAAATATTGAAACACTATAGAACAATAACTGTATACCACGAATGTTAAGACTTTGTCCATCTGGCTCATTGACAAGCATGATATAAAACAAATGCTGCTTTCTTCATTGTCTCACTTACGTCATACAGTCATGCTCAAAGAACACACAGTTTTAAAGATAGTAAAACCTCAGGAAATGCGCTACTTGCAAAGTCAAGATGGCACTAAATGGCAACCACTTTGCTTGCAGCGTTGGAAACAGCTCTATTTCTATCTTTAATGTCTCTATTTATCTTTTTCATGGTTCTTTTGAAGACCCTAATGCTGACTTCAGTTCTTTGCGGGGATGGGACCTGCTTTCAGGGCCTCATGACTGGTCACTTTTTGATATCCCAAGGACGCAGCCTGGAAGGCGAGCGCACCTTCAGGGTTCCAGGATTTCCATGGCTCTGTAGACGTGCAGATTCTAGGCCGGTGCCCCTGACTGAAGCGTCACGAGAGAATATAGAACATCAGGAGCAGTGGTTAGCTGCCGTGGTTTGTGTGTCCAGAGATCTGCGCCTTTTTAGGGTCGACTCTCTGGGCGCACAGAAAAAAGCGACATCACAGACTTTTAACATTGTAAATCAGTGAGTTGTTTGTTATGTCTCCCCTCTCACTTTGAAACGGGGACACCTCTTTCGCCTTTATTAGGGAGAGAAAGAGCCTGTGGTATGTCAAATTACCGGGTGAACAAGTCGTCTTTGGGTACTGTAAGTCTGTGTCTTTACTGACGCTTTGCTGCACGCCTGAGTGCTCGGTGATGCTTTTTTACTGCTGGGGGAGGATGGGGAGTCGATGTCTTGCTGCTGTTTGTGTGCGCCAGGGAGGAGCTAGGGAGGGGCATTGGGGTTCTAACATCTAACTGTCATTCATTCTTTGGGGTACTCCTCTGTTTTTGTGGATTTTTTTGAAGAGGAAGAATTTCAGAATTGTATACATTTCCCTGATATTAAATGTACCTATTGAAACCTGTTGAAACGTTGCATACCAATAATACACTTAACAACTCCCACAATTAAAAGGAGTAAACAAGTTGACACATATCTTTAGATGATCAGAGTAAAATTATTTTACCTGTCTTATTGTTTATATGATAGTGTTAACTATCTCTGACTTATTTTACATTGAGTGACTCTTGTTAGACACAATTCTTTATACAAACGCTGAAATCACACCAAAATTTTAAATAAATTTTTAATACCAGCACAGTAATTAACTGTAAGTTGAAGATGATAGTCTGTAATCACTTCTGGGAAATCAATGTCCAATGCAAATGTTTGAAGCAAATTCCTTTGAAAAATATTCATTGTATCTGATGAAAATCTGCTGAAATCTGCTGCAGTTATTATTTCTTTAAAGCATCACTATCTATTCATTACACAATAAGTGTGCAATTTAAAGATAAGTGTCAAGTTTTGATACAATTCAGTGGCACAGCACTTTACAATACAGGTGACCTGGGTTCAATTCCTGCCACTGCCTGTAAGTTTATCTGTTCTCCCTCTGACTGTGTGGGTTTCCTCCAGGTGCTCTGGCTTCCTCCCACAGTCCAAAGATGTTCCAGTTGGTAGGTTAACTGCTTATTGTAAGTTGTCCTGTCATTAGGATCGGACTAAGTTGGGAGATTGCTGAGCGGTGTGGCTTGAAGGGCCAGAACGGCATATTTCACACTGTATCTCAGTAAATAAATAAAAAATTCCTTTGCCACAGAAATTAAAATATTACAAACCATAGACGTGTCATCCAGTTGAAAAACTGAAGATTAGGAACTAAGAACTACAAATTTTGGACCTTTCGGAACAATGCCACAATTTGATTTATTCTAAACTACAATACAATATACTATATAAAGGAACTATATTCTGGGAAATTAAAAAAAAATAGAGTAAATCATTCTGTAGTGGACATTGGATTCAAGCTTAACATATACCTGAAATTAGGAGAAAAAGATGTAAAGTTAAAGGTAAGATTTTAAGAGGTAGAAAATTGGAGTAGGTGTGTCAGATAACAGGTAACATTAAGAAACCAGCACTGGGAATACTAACCTTTATAAATAAGAACTAATAAAAATGTTAAAACAATGGTAAATATTTATAGATTATGGGTTTGAGATTTGTTTACTGATTTGTGATCTGAAATACATTGGCTGAAAAAATGATAGAGATAAATTTTGTAGTAATTATTGAGAAAGAAAAGTCTGCTGAGTTGTGGAAAAAGAGAAGGGTAGCATTGTTAATTTATAATCTCTTTCAAAAGACTAGTACTGAAACAGTGGATCAAAATGGCTTCCTGTACTCTATATGACCCACTGAAATTCTGTGTCATCTTGTCAATCTTATTCCCATAACCCTTCAGGAGCAGACTCCTTTGCTTCCCTCGATTGGCTACGCTGATTGTCCCCTTGGTAAATAGCAAAAACTGATGAGCATGTGAGAGAGTATGTTGCAAGGCTGCGAGGACTTTGGTAGTAATGAGACTGATCGGTTTGTTACTTCAGGAGCTAGCACCAATCTGATGGATTCAATGGCCTTGTTTAGTGTTGTTATTTGTGCACATGCACACCTACAATGTGTCACCTACTGTGTTACGTATCTAATGCCACAGTGCAGTGTTAAAACATTAAAACTACATATGATCAAATAAAACCTCTGCTCTTGCAAATTAAAGACAGTATTATATTTTTATAATTAAGATTTTACCAATTTTTTAGCTCATAACTTTTCAATTAGGCTAATGATTCCATTTCAATCTGGAAATCCAGCAATCATTTCACTTATTTGGCTCCCTGACACCCAGAATCACAAGAAGATCCTCTCCTCCACACACAGTTGCAACTTCTGACCTAATTTCTAACTCAACTATCACTGCTTGTGACACCAAATTGCAATGCATGCCTCAACTACCACTGAACTAGAGATGAAAAAGCTGTACCAACTCAATTATCACATGACCTGAATGTTACTACTGACACAACTCTCATGGCATCACAATATCCAATTGCAGCCACCACCACCATAACTGACTCAATGGTATCTCTTATTCCCATAATCCTTCAGGAGTAGACCCCTTCGCTTACCTGTCCAATCCCCATCCTTGGGTTCCTTTACTTAAGCTGAGATCCTCTTAGAATTGAACCTGATCAAAAACTACCATGAATTCTTTCAAAGTGACAGGAATTTATGGAAGTTCCAAACAGAGCGGCACCCAAGGTTCAAACCCAGGTCCTGGGAGTTGTGAGGTTGCAATACTGTGGCATTATACTACAAGCAATTAGAAAGGCAATCACTTTCTATAAGCTAATGCTATGTGGTAGATTTGATCATAATGTGAGCTTCAAGCTACTTTAATGCTGTATCAAGAATTCCAGTATATTGCTTTAGCCCTATCACTGTCCCTCCTCTTTCACTATGGGAATTCTCATCTATGCCATCACTATTTCTGGCCTTAATTATTCTGGAAGTTTTCTGTGGCTGGCTTCTTCTTTTTCACTTGAAATAAGCTTGAGTTTATCCAAAACACAGTGGCCCACATCCTAGCTCTTCCAAGTGCTATTCATCCCTTTATCTGCTCAACAGTTTTGACACCCATTCTAACAAAGCCCCATTGTTAAACTTCCTCAATGTCTTCGCAAATGCCTTCATTACCCCACTGTTGCTAGCCTCTCCATGCTTTGCTTTTTCTTCCATAATCCTCAGATATAATCAGTCTGTCATTGTGAGTGTCTCATCATCCCAAATTCTGGAATTCCCTTTCAAATACTCTGTATCTTTCTTTCTGACCTTTACATATCCATCACTTCCTCAAATTCTATGAATATTTCATGCTGTGGAACTACTTGTTAGATATTAAGTCATAGATGAGTCATAAATTGTTCCAGTTTAAAAGCCAAAACTATTTCATATTCTGCTACTCTATCCCTTCTGTAGTCTTGCCCAGAAACCACATGTGTCAGGACATTATGTGTGAAATATGCCTTTCTTTTTACTATTCCAATGAATGGTTGGAATATTGTAAAAATGTGCTCTATTTTCCAAGACATAACTCCAAAAAGCATAACTTATTTTACAGCCTTTTAGTAAGGAAATTACTCCCCAAACATGGCTTTTAAGATATCGTGTTTGGAGCAGGAATGAGGAAAGTAAGAACTTCCAAATTGTTGAGGAAAAAGCTAATGCTGGAGAATGAGACTTGATGGACAACTTTAATTGTCAGTTGTAGCTACTCTAAATGTTAAAATTTCAAGCAAAACATAAGAGAAAAATATAAGGTATGTCACTTACTGCAACTAATTGAAAAAGCCTTCAACAGCTCTTTAAGATTGTCCATCAATTCAATGAAAATATTTTAACAATACATGGGGTAACAAAGCTTATGCCAAATATAGCTTTTAATCATGTATTATCTGGATGCTTTGAAATGCCCTTTGAGTCATGCTATTTTTATTTCTTTTAAAATCAAACCATTATTTGATCAAGTTTTTGGTCATTAAATTACTATCATCAGAAAAAGAATAGCATAATTTCACTAGGCTAGCACACTTAAAATTTTTTAGCAAAGTATTCCAGTTTATTTACCTACAGTACACATCGATCCCTGTCAAGGCTTTCACTGAGACACAATAGTAGAGTAAGCATTGAGGAATATAATGCAATTCAGTGCTATACACTACACTTCTTCACTTCTGAAAAACTTTCTATAACTTTCTTTCTCATTCTTTATTTTGTTTGCCCTTAACTGCAGCTATTGTTTTCCAGCCATTCATTGGCTCAAAAATTTCTGCTGAATTTGTTATTGAATTTATTAATAACTGTTTAAATGCTTCAAACTCTAATTTTGGATTCACCCAAAAATATGAAGTCTTTTTCTACATCTATCAAACCCAGAAGTGCATCAATTTGATCCAGCCATTGGATTATATACTAGTTTCTGATTGGGTTAAGCAGACACAATGACAAAGTTCAAAACTTCATTTCAATTACACCATTGAAAAATACATTGCAATCATGACAACTCACACATTCCAGTTACCCAGAGAAATCAGGGATGTGGCAGGTTGGACTGGCCATGCTCAAAGGCTGCCTCTAGCATTAATGCCCTTTGCATTAAGGAACTTTACAGGGTGAATGCTTCCTCAGATGAAATGCTGACAACCAGGAATTGCAAGTTCAGAATAATGAATTAGACATTTAGGATGAGTTGAGAAGAAATTTTTTCACCCAGAAGCGACTGCAGTTTTGGAATGCACTACTCAAGAGGATCATATAAGACCATTTATGGAATATATATAGTACCATAATCAATAATGTTTTAGATATTAGGGGAATCAAGAGATATGAGATTAATGAAGGAAAATAGCACCCTCATGTAACCTGTAAACATGAGGAGGTCCATTTTCAGTTTTTTTATATTTTTACATATTTTATATTCTTATGTTATTTTCTAACAATCCCTCATTGGAGATATTGCTTCAGGCTACAAAAGCACACAGTGAGATATGATTCCCTGATGATAAGGTAGCCTGCTAATAGCATCACTGGATGTTGCCCCAGCGGTATCATCAGCAGCATGATACCATAATCCATGAGTCTACTTCAGTAGAGGTAAACTAATCTAAAAGTCATCAAGACAGTTACATACACTGATAATCTGATTGTAATTTAACCCAGTCCCAAACTGCCCTCAAACCAGTTCCATCACCCCCTATATCAACTTGTACTGAGGATAAATCCAGTTCTCTCTATAAATATATTTACCCGGCTGTCCTGCCACCACTGGTACTTTTGCTAGATCATGAGCTTTGCTCTTGATCGCTCTCCACAGAAACACTCCATCCATCACATACACTACTTATCAGTCTCTTTTCTTCCTTGCTCCCAACCATCTCATAATTTGCCACTGTAGAAGCAGCAGTAAAGGAGATAAGTGGAATGTTGGAGTACACAGCCATTAGAGTCAGAGAAATGGTGAGTGAATTCAATATCAACCTACAAGGCACACAACACTCATGTGGACTTAAAGCTAGCGGCTAGTGAAATATGATCAAATGCATGATGACAAACTAAACCATTCTTACTTTGACAGCTTTGATTCATTTCTTTAATTGTCCGCAGGCTGTTCAAGCAACCTACAGGAGACTGTGTGTCAGATAGAGGATGACTCTGGGCCGCACAGTCACATGAATCATATAGTCCACTCACCAGCTCAGATCCTCACACTTCAGTGGAACTGCTGAGAGAGAGAGAGAACTGGATTTTAACACAGCGGTTTACACATCAATCAAACAAGATTAAATGAAGAGACAGAGATCATGTCAAAGGGCATGTCCATATAACCATATAACAATTACAGCATGGAAACAGGCCGTCTAGGCCCTTCTAGTCTGTGCCGAACGCTTACTCTCACCTAGTCCCACTGACCCGGACTCAACCCATAACCATCCATTTCTTTCCTGTCCATATACCTATCCAATTTTACTGTAAATGACAATACTGAACCTGCCTCTACCACTTCTACTGGAAGCTCATTCCACACAGCTACCACTCTCTGAGTAAAGATATTCCCCCTCATATTACCCTTAAACTTTTGCCCCCTAACTTTCAACTTATGTCCCTTTGTTTGAATCTCCCCTACTCTCAATAGAAAAAGCCTATCCATGTCAACTCTATCTATCCCCCTCATAATTTTAAATAACTCTATCAAGTCCCCCCTCAACCTTCTACACTCCAAAGAATAAAGACATAACTTGTTCAATCTTTCCCTATAACTTAGGTGTTGAAACCCAGGTAACATTTTAGTAAATCTCTGTACTCTCTCTATTTTGTTGACATCTTTCCTATAATTTGGTGACCAGAACTGTACACAATACTCCAAATTCTGCCTTACCAATGTCTTGTACAATTTTAACATTACATCCCAACTCCTATACTCAATGCTCTGATTTACAAAGGCCAACATACCAAAAGCTTTCTTCACCATTCTATCTACATGAGATTCCAACTTCAGGGAACTATGCACCATAATTCCTAGATCACTCTGTTCTACTGCATTCTTCAATGCCCTACCATTTACCATGTATGTCCTATTTGGATTATTCCTACCAAAATGTAGCACCTCACATTTATCAGCATTAAACTCCATCTGCAATCGTTCAGCCCACTCTCCTAACTGGCCTAAATCTCTCTGCAAGCTTTGAAAACCTACTTCATTATCCACAACGCCAACTACCTTAGTATCATATGCATACTTACTAATCCAATTTACCACACCATAATCCAGATCATTAATGTATATGACAAACAACATTGGACCCAGTACAGATCCCTGAGGCACACCACGAGTCACCTGCCTCCAACCTGACAAACAATTATCCATCACTACTCTCTGGCATCTCCCATCCAGCCACTGTTGAATCCATTTTACTACTTCAATATTAATACCTAACTATTGAACCTTCCTAACCAACCTTCCGTGCGGATCCTTGTCAAAGGCCTTATTGAAGTCCATATAGACAACACCCACTGCTTTACCATCATCTACTTTCCTCGTAACCTCTTCAAAAAATTCAATAAGATTTGGCAAACATGACTTTCCACGCACAAATCCGTGTTGACTGTTCCTAATCAGACCCTGTCTATCCAGATACTCATATATACCATCTCTAAGAATACATTCCATTAATTTACCCACCACTGATGTCAAACTGACAGGCCTATAATTGCTAGGTTTACTCTTAGAACCCTTTTTAAACAATGGAACCACATGGGCAATATGCCAATCCTCTGGCATCATCCCCATTTATAATGACATTTGAAATATTTCTGTCGGAGCCCCTGCTATTTCTACACTAACCTCCCTCAAGGTCCTAGGGAATACCCTGTCAGGACCCGGAGACTTATCTACTTTTGTAATCCTTAAAAGCGCCAGTGCTTCCTCCTCTTTAATCGTCATAGTTTCCATAACTTCCCTACTTGTTTCCCTAACCTTACACAATTCAATATCCTTCTCCTTAGTGAATACTGAAGAAAAGAAATTGTTCTAAATCTCCCCCATCTCTTTTGGTTCCACACATAGCTGTCCACTCTGATTCTCTAAGGGACCAATTTTATCCTTCACTATCCTTTTGCTATTAATATAACTGTAGAAACCCTTCAGATTTACTTTTACCTTACTTGCCAAAGGAACCTCATATTTTCTTTTAGCTTTTCTAATTTCTTTCTTAAGATTCTTCTTACATTCTTTATATTCCTCGAGCACCTCATTTACTCCATGCTGCCTGTATTTATTGTAGATATCTCTCTTTTTCCTAACCAGGTTTTCAATATCCCTTGAAAACCATGGCTCTCTCAAACTTTTAACCTTTCCTTTCAACCTAACAGGAACATAAAGATTCTGTACCATCAAAATTTCAACTTTAAATGACCTCCATTTCTCGATTACATCCTTCCCATAAAACAAATTGTCCCAATCCACTCCTTCTAAATCCTTTTGCATCTCCTCAAAGTTCACCTTTCTCCAATCAAAAATCTCAACCCTGGGTCCAGACCTATCCTTCTCCATAATTATATTGAAACTAATGGCATTGTGATCACTGGACCCGAAGTGGTCCCCAACACATACCTCCGTCACCTGACCTATTTCATTCCCTAACAGTAGATCCAACACTGCCCCTTCTCTAGTCAGTACCTCTATGTATTGCTGCAAAAAACTATCCTGTACACATTTACAAACTCCAAACCATCCATCCCTTTTACAGTATGGGCTTCCCAGTCTATGTGTGGAAAATTAAAATCTCCCACAATCACAACCCTGTGCTTACTACAAATATCTGCTATCCCCTTGCAAATTTGCTCCTCCAATTCTCGCTCCCGATTAGCTGGTCTATAATACACCCCTATAAGTGTTACTACACCTTTCCCATTTCTCAATTCCACCCAAATAGTCTCCCTAGTTGAGCCCTCTAATCTATCCTGCCAGAGCACCACTGTAATATTTTCTCTGACAAGCAATGCAACACCTCCCCCTCTTGCCCCTCCAATTCTATCACACCGAAAGCAACAAAATCCAGAAATATTGAGTTGCCAATCACACCCCTCCTGCAACCATGTTTCACTAATAGCTACAATGTCATATTTCCAGGTATCAATCCATGCTCTAAGCTCATCCACCTTTCTTACAATGCTCCTATCATTAAAATAAATGCATTTAAAAATTTCTCCACCTCTTCCTCTCTGTTTATCTCTGACGGAACAAAGAACTTTACTGTCTTCTTTTTCTCCCTTCTCCCATATATCTGTTCCTACACTCTGGTTCCCCTCCCCCCTCCTATCTAGTTTAAATCCACTGGAGCCTCTCTAGCAAACTTACCTGCAAGAATACATGTTCCCCTCCAGTTCAGATGTAAACCGTCCCGCCGGAACAGGTCCCACCTTCCCTGGAAAACTGCCCAATTATCTATAAATCTGAAGCCCTCCCTCCTGCACCATGTCTTCAGCCACGTGTTGATCAGCACTATCTTACTATTTCTAAACCCACCTGCACGTGGCACTGGAAGCAATCCTGAGATTGCTATCCTGGAGGTCCTGTCCTTTAACTTGGCACCCAGCTTCCTAAACTCACCTTTCAGGACCTCACTCTTCCTACCCACGTCATTGGTCCCTATGTGGACCATGACATCTGGCTGCTCACCCTCCCTCTTGAGAATACTGAGAACTCAATCCAAGATATCGCGGACCCTGGCACCAGGGAGGCAACAGACCATCCGGGATTCTCGATCTCTTCCACAGAACCTCCTATCTGTCCCCCTAACTATCGAATCCCCTATCACTACTGCTCTCCTCTTTTTCCTCCTTCCTTTCTGAGCTGAGGGTCCAGTCTTGGTGCCAAAGATGCAACCACTGCAACTTGTCTCTGGTAGGTTGTCCCCACCAACAGTATCCAAAACGGTATACTATTGGTGATGGGAACAGCCACAGGGGTGCTCTGCTCTTCCTGTCTATTCCCCTTCCCTCTCCTGACAGTTACCAACTACCTGTCTCCTGACTCCTGACTTTTGATGTCCCAGGGCCTGCACATTGATTGCAGATTCTGCATTGCAGGGGACGTCAGAGAAAATGGACTTCCAACAGGACTAGGAAGTATGGCTCAAGCATCAATAGAGTAATATTGTGAAGATGTTTTTTTTTCACCTTGCACATCGTTTATGGCACTCACCTGCTCAATCTCAGACTGCTGCATGCCCTCACAGCTGACCTGTATACTATAAAATTCAAACTGAACAGGATAGCATGCACTTGCTTTGACTGGTTATTGCCCTGCTGACCTACAGCAAACTGTCCATATGAGCAGGTGGATTCTGAGAGGGATGATGATACAGTTCTCCTTCTACTTTCAAGTCAGGAGTCCCCATGCCAACTCTGCAACCCTACACAGTTATAACTGAAGAAGTTTATGCCAGATATCCTAGACACCTCAGAATCCACAGGATATTAGCCAAGAGCATACCAGCTGTGTGGGGAAACAGTCTCCTGTTGCCCCAGGTGCTCTGTATAGAAGTAAAAAAATTTGTAGTTGCTTGATAGATATTTTTACTCCATGATAATTTGCTAATGCTCTGTTAGAACTTTGTCCCTGTAAATGTTTGCTTCTAAGAATCAGAATCAGGTTTAATATCACCAGCATATGTTGTGAGATTTGTTACATTTGTGGCAGCAGTAACATGCAATACATAATAATAGAGAAAAGAACTGTGAATTACCATATGAATATGTGTATTAAGTAGTTAAATTAAATAAATAGTGCAAAACTAAAGTAGTGAGGTGATGTTCATGAGTTCAGTCTCCTTTCAGAAATCGGACGGCAGTAGTGAAGAAGCTGTTTCTGAATCACTGAGTGTGTGCCTTCAGGCTTCTGTACCTCCTACCTGATGGTAACAGTGAGAAGAGGGCATGTCCTGGGTGATAGGGGTCATTAATGATGGATGCCACTTTTTTGAGGGACTGCTCTTTGAAGATGTCCTGGATACTAAGGAGGCTATTGCCCATGAGGGAGCGGACTAAATTTACAACTGAATGTTTAGTTTCAACACAGGTTTTTGGTCAGTGCCTATATTGCTGCTATTTCATGTGTGTGAACAGAAAGACGTGAATTGTTGTTGAGTAATGAGTGTGCATGAAAAGAATACATAGCTGTTTGCAGGACAGATTCAGTCCATTTGTTTTTAGTGAGAAGCTGCAATGATATTCTTTCCAACAAAGACCAGCAGTAAGCTGGAACCCATGCGTTAATGTTCATAGAGCTGTTCTAGGTACAGCAAATAGCAGCTCACTGGCATTCCTGCTGTGGGAGATAATATCAGGAAATATCACTTGGTAAAGCACAAATGAGAAGTCAAGCAGAAGTGGCACAAGATTTGCAATAACTGAAGACTGGAAGAAGATCAGCTATGGAATCTAAGGATTAAAACCTTTAGAGGGACAAAGCCAAACTCACGAACAAGCAGGAGTCACTGCACAAACCAATGAAAATTGGCAAATTCCCTTTATTCATGTCAGGGTCTCTGAAAGAATACATCTCCATCCATGCAGTCATGTGAGAGGATTGAATAATTCTGCAGTCACCGTAGAATCTGTAACAACTCCACTGAGGAGTCCTTGACAATAGAAGGTCAAAGTGCAGATTTGTTTTGTTACTAAATGCTGTGATTGCTCCTACTGAAACCTGAGATCCTAATGTATTGCAAGTTAGATTTATTCCCTTAGTACATGACAGATACTTAGCAAGGTAGGCAATAAAAAAGCATTTATTGATGGTGGAAAGAAAAACAAATATTCTTAAATGCAATGAACGGATAACTAGAAGCATGATGCTCAACATTCTTTTTCCCTTTTGAACTGATTATACTGGACAGCAACATTTTTCATTAGTTTTACTTCCACAGATTATTTGTGTTTATGATAGATTGCTTGAAACTGAACACAAATATAATTTCAGACTACTTGCAACATGTCAAAGGTTCAAAGGTTCATTTCATTGTCAAAGTAGGCATGTACAATACCATTCTGATAATCATCTTCTCCAGATAGCCAGGAAATACAGAAAAATCATGGATGTTGTTGAAGGAAAAGACATCAACTTCAACCCAGTGGCATGAAAAAAAAATAAAACTCACAAACCCCAAAACCCACACACTCTCCCAAGCACAAAATAAAAACAGATCATCACATGAAAAATGGTAGCTGGAACATCAAAAACTCCAAACCCCCAAACCCTCCCTCACAAAAAAAAGTGACAATATCGTCAAATTCCCAACAGCCATCTCTCGCAAAAAAAGTGACAATAACATCAAACCCCAAACCCCGTCCCTCGTAGAAAAGAACAGTGACAATAGCATCAAAACCCCCAATGCCCTCTCGCACACACAGAAAAACACCAATTGAGGCATCAGATCCCAAATCGCCTGCTCCTCACTTGCACATGATGTAACATTTTGCACACCCGCCAACTGGCAACAAGAAAGAAAAGCACCAAAAACTGAGGGAGACCAATAAAAAGTACAGTCCAATAATCACATAAATCTCAGAATTTTGAAAACAGCATGAACTCAGAGCGATCGCCACACTGGGACTGAACACCTGCAGCCACTGACTGCCATCGATGCCATACAGAGTGTCTGCTAATCTCCTCCACATTCACAACGATGCTTCAATCTTCCTTGAAGCTTCAAAATGAAGTCATTCATGACCCCATGCCCCAACTCCAATCTTCTCCATGAGGCAGCTTGTGTCCTCGGTCTTCTCCGGACACAGCAGAGCTCTACAGCATTCGATCAAATTCCAAACTGCATGCCGTAGGCTCCAAGTTTCCAAAACACAATCAAGAAAAAAAGAAAAAGAAGAAAACAGAAAACGTTGAAAGTGAAATAATTGAAGAGACTGGCAATCTGAAAGATGTCACCCACAGAATCATTGTTCGCTGGCACCATCTTGACTGAAGTTACTGTCCAACTGTGTAGGAATTTGGAAAATCAAGAAATTAATTTTCATTAAATACAATGCATTTAATTGCATAATAGTGCTGACACTTTGTAATAGTTCCATTAAGATAAAAATATCTTGTTTAATGATGTTCAACCAGCCTCAATGAATTTCAGTTGCCCTGATACCATTTCTCTATGACCACAATGTCCTGGTGGACTGACAAGTTGCACTTCATAGTTTTGTATACTTGAAGCACATTGTCAACCAGCTGCACATAGTTTGGTGCTCTACAGTTGCCAAGAGAATTTTCAACATCCTTGAAATCCAGTTGCACTTGAAATTCATCTAATTGCCTATCAATGAAGTCCTGTTAGATTTGTAGATCAACAAAAACGCCTTTCTTAATCTTGGCATCAGTAATTCTGACTTGAATTATGAATTGCAATAACAAATATAGGTGATTTCAAAATAATGGTGCATGATAGGGAAGTTTCATGGTGATTTTATTGATCAGCAGCTCAAAATCCATAGGATACACCCAAAAGTATTCAGGAAGCTAAATCTCCATAGTCCAGTGTTACTGAAGTATGCCTTTCCTACTCATGGAGTTACTTTTACAATACCTTTTGTAATGCTGGTAGAGGTTGGGGGTAGTGAAATGCTACCAGACTAAATGCAGCATATTCTGGAGGTAGTACATATCACAGTTTGGAGATGGTACATTTCACATTTTGGAGATGGTACATTTCACATATTGGAGATGGTACATATAGCAAGCACTTGGTGCAAATGGTGGAGTGAACAAGCACTTAAGGTGGTATAGGAGTATCAATCGAATAGGATGGTGTCAAGTTTCTTGAGAGTTGTGTTATTCATGCTGCGGTCATCCTGGTAAGTGGAGAATATTCCTTCACATTCCTGATTAGTACTTATGGATGGTGGAAAGGCTTTTGAATATTATGAGGAGACTAACTTGAAAGAGGATTCCAGCTTCTGACCTCCCCACACAGCCACAATATTTAGGTAACTGGTTCGGAGTATGAGTGGGAGATTCAGCGATGATTTTGAATTCAATATTGAATATCCAGAGTAGAGGTTTAAACACTCTGTATGTTACCTGCAATTTGTCAATCAATGCCTGAATCTTGTCTATGGTCTTGATGCGTACAGGTATAGAATTTCATATTTTGCACATATGAATGAACAATCCAAATTCTGACCTCATGATGAAAGAAAGTGACTAAAGATGGGCTGGGTCTGTGAACTGTGCTCCCCAGCCTGTGAAGTGGCAAGTTGATTGACCTGTTACCTTTCATAACAGCCATTCAAGGTTTGATGGCAGCTATGACAGCATTTTCTCCATGATGTTGAGCGACTTCTGTTCTTTGACTCTTGATGTCACACTTGGGTCAGATGCTATCTGGAGCAGTCACTTTCACTTTACCTTTGGAATTTCTGATGTTTCGATGTAAACAGCCCCATGTCACAGCTTCGGTCTATGTTTGTTCAAAGGCTACGATTAGATCTGGAATTAAGTGGTCCAGGCAATACCTATCTGACTGTCAGTCAACAGGTTATTGGAGAGTAAAATCTAATGATAGTAATGTCAATAACATCTTCATTATTGATGAATGAAAGTACACTGATTAGCAAAATTTACCAGATTGCATTTGCCTTGTTTATTGTGAACTAGACATAGCTGGACAATTTTTTGTCAGATTAATATCAGTGTTATTCAAGTTTAATTGTCATTCAATCATACATGAATACCCATGAATGAAACCAAACAAGACAGATAATTCCAGGGCCAAGGTGCAAAACACAGTACCAACAGTCATACACAGAACAAAGCGCACATAACACATAAAAGACAGCAAGCACAAAAAGATTTCAGAAAAATACACCCATGCAAGACAAATAGTCCAGACTCTGAATCCATGAATGCTGCTGAAAACTGCAGTCGACCACACTACTGGGTGCAGTACCGACTCCAGCCTGGACACAGGCCATGCTGCCCTGGCAGGGCAGGCTGGCTCCGATGCCTCGCTCTTGGCAGTTGTAAACAGGCAACACTGTGGCTTGAGGCCCTCAGTCCCTCAGTCCAAGAATGCCGCGGAAGTCTGCAGTCCACCACAATACAACTCGTCTTCTGCTGAGTGAACGATGGGGGGAGAGGGGCGTGTCAGCACAGACTCCACATCACCCTTTGAGCACTCATATGCTGGGACCTACCATCGCTGAGGGAGAGGATTTTCTTGAAGCTTTTCTAACCACTGGCAATTTTATTGACAAATTCATGGCTATGTTTGTCAGACCAAACAGCTTTATTTGATCTGTTAGCTGTGCGGCTCCCTAGCTCTGTCAGTTTTTTGAATTAGTTTGCATTTAATCCTGCATTGCAGCTTCACTGTATTGGCCTCTCGTTTTTTGATATGTGTGATATTGCTTCCAAGATGCATTTCTGTACTCCTCATTGAATCACAGTTGAACCTGTAGCTAGTTATCAAAGGCAATATCTCCCAGGCTATGAGGATACATATTGTGATGATGAACATTTCTGCTGTTGTTGATAGCCCTTAGTGCTTCAGAGGTGACAAGTTTTTAACTAAATGTTTCTCAATTTAACCCATTTCACACGACATGAAGGAGCGTGTCCTTGGTGTGAAGGTGGAATGTTACCATCACAGAAACGATGTGCTGATCACTTCCACCAACACTGTACTGAGGAGATACATTTTGGTGAGGATGAGATCAAAAAGTATACTTCATGTAAGTCCACTCACTCACTAATTACCGCAAGTTAATTTTGGCAAGTATCCCCTGGAGATCTCAGCCTGGTGGGACCACGATGGTGCCATCAATCCATGCTTGATGATGAACGTTGAGGCTCCCATGTAGATCGCACACTCTCCCTTACTACTTTCAACTGTTGCTTAATATGGAGGACCTTTGATTCATCAACTGATGAGGATGGTATAAAATAATCAGGAGAATGCTCCCATTTTTGACCAAATGTCCTGGGACTTAGAGGATAGAGCACAAGATATAGGAGCAGAATTAGGCCATTCTGCCCATCAAGTCTGATCTGCCAGTTCATCCTGGCTGATTTATTATCCCTCTCAACCCCATACTCCTTCCCTTTCCCTGTAATCATCGTGGAGTCTGGAGAGAATGACTCACATTGCTTGCACTAGAGTGTCCCAGCCCTACACCACTATGGACCTGCATGGGAAGGACAGATCTAGGGGCTGTGACAGAGGAGTCTGGTGCATTGTCTCTAGAGGTAGTTCTGTGAATACAACCATTTTAGGTTATGGCATGAGGACTCTGTAGGAATGGTCAACTTTGGCAGCTCTTTCTTTGTAGACACCAGCAGACTTTCCCAAATTAATTGATTTGAGACTGATATTGCTGTGTTGGAATTCATTCTTAGTACATTTATTATCAAAGAATGTGCACATTATACAACAAACACAAGAAAACCTGCAGATGCTGGAAATTCAAACAACACACACAAAATGCTGGTGGAACACAGCAGGCAAGGCAGCATCTATAAGGAGAAGCACTGTCGATGTTTCGGGCCAAGACCCTTCGTCAGGACTAACTGAAAGGAAAGATAGTAAGAGATCTCTTTCTCTTACTATCTCACCAGTATTTTGTGTGTGTTGTGCACATTATACAACCTTGAGATTCATCTCCTTACAGGCAGCCATAAAAGAAAGAACCCCAATCGAACCCATTAAAAACAAAGGAAGACTGTCTAACACCCAGTGTGCAGAGAGAGAAAAATACAAATTGTGTAAATAATAAAAGAAAACAAACAGCATTCAGAACTGAAGTTCACAAAGCCAGGCATCACTGCCGCTGATCAGGAAGTCCACCAGTTGTAGGTCACAGCCTCAGTTCAGCACAGAGATGAGAAAATATTTCAATTCTACTTCTTTTGCTAATATCCCCACAAGCATGTCCCCACCCAAGCTGACATATTAAAAATGTAATGAAATATTCTGGTAAAATTAATGGATACTTTCTCGGAAAAATACCATCCAATCCATGCTTGGAGAAGGATTTCAGTACATCATTCATCCAAACCTGCAATTACCATTTAAATATGAAATATTAATGTTTGCTGCAAAAGAAAGCATAAAGGGTAGCTCTTCCATTGCACAAATTGTATTTCAGAAATTAATTCAACATATCAAAGATCATTATCAGTTCATTAGAGAGAGTTGTATAAAGTCCATGCTGAATGATTTCAAACATCATGAAGGTCATTTAAAATGATCATTATCATTGTCTGTCATCACCGCCAATGAGAAATTCCATTATAATTGTTCAAGAATCTTCTAAATATATCACCATTTTTTGTTTATTTCCTTTAGGTTTAGTTTTCTACAGCACTGGAAGGCAAATTTTGAACTACTCTTTGGCAAGACCTAATAAGGGTCAAGCAAAATTGTACTTGTTCATGCAAGACAATTAATAAAGCCCATTTTTATATCATATTCTGAAATCTTATTAAGAATAAATAGTATTTTCAAGCATTTGTGCAGATTTAGAAACAATTGGGCATAACTTTGTTCATCTCTGAGGGTGGGGAGTGGTCAGAGGAACAGAGGAACACACCATAATGGACCTTGGCCCTCAGTTAACAGGCCTGACAATTTCTGTACATTGTACTGCTACTTCACATTCAAGAGAGGAGGGGTGGGTTTAGATGGAGCTCAAATTGTCTACAATCAGGGAGCTGTAGGGTCATACCTAGCCTGCTGGTTTCTGGCACATTTTTATTTCATTTCAGAACATTGAGATCTACTGTTGTGTTCCTGATATAAATGTGAGGGCTGAGCTTACACTTAATCTTGAAATGCTTCCACATTCAGGATCCAGGAGCAAGAGATGGGTTTCATCTAAAGCTTCTCACAAAGAAAATTAAATTAATCCAAAGCTTGGAGAATATGCCCAGCATATGTACAGGTTGAACATCCAGTTCTTGTTTTCTGTGGTGAAGTAATACTTTTTTTTTGGTCTGTTGATGTTGGCTCAATATTTTCTGGAAAAAATAACATAATTTACTACATATGCTGTGTTTACTACATGAAAAAAACACAATTTATGATGAGGAAGAGACATAAGTGTTACAAATCGCCTTAAATACTTGGATAAATTGCATCATTCCACTGTCACCCTCACAGAATGCGATCTCACTATTAATCTCCCCATATGTGTTAGGAATTTGCTGGACTTGAGCCATAAATATCAATTAAGTGCCAGAGAATGTTTGGGTTTGCATTACTTTATGTAATAGCTCCGATAATTGGATGATTTATTGCCTTGACTTGGCACTTAACCTTGAGAGCTTAAATAAGAACCATTTTAGATTGTTGAATTCCCACTCGAGTAAAGTTATAAGTTGTTCACAAGATTTTTCCAATGATATCTCTTTAACCACATTTTCACTTTTTCACTTTTCTGCTCTCTTTCTTCCTCTCCCACTATCTAAATATCACTTAATTTGTTATTTCTCTCATTCTCCTCACCACATCTAATCAGCTGAGTGCACCATATTCCCTTCCTTACCAATAAATATCTTACTTATTCAATCTTTAAATAGCTTTGCTTCAAGAATCAGTTAGTCCTACCTTTTTGCCCAGATGTTTCCTGGACCTTGCTATACTGTTACCAGCTTACAACTCCAGGTATTTGCACAGGAAAAATAATGATTTTTTTTACCGCTGGCATTTAGAGCAGCAATGAAGGCCCTTCGTTTCTGTCTGTCTTCGGCCTCTCAAAAATGGATAGATTCTTCATTCCTGTTTCTATAACAGTTTTGTTTTATCAGTCCTGAGCTGAACCCTTATACCTGGAGGACTGGTGGACCATGTTTAATCTACCCTTTGACCTGTTTGGCAAGGGTGACCCTACCAAGTGGCAAGCATAAAGCCCTGACTCCAGCCAACATAGTCAAGTCAAGTCAACTTTTATTGTCATTTCGACCATAACTGCTGGTAACCTTTGGGTCATTGAGGCACGCAAGCCTCCAAACCATGACAAGGTTGTGGTCTTCTTAACTGACAAGGAAAACAGCCAATTCATTGGGTAGGCATAAGGAGGCATACCCAACCAATCCTAAGCCAATAACTCTCTTCCACATGGAATCTCATATGACAATCCTAGTTCCATATGAAGGCTGGTCTATCAATCTAATTTTCATCTTCCTTAAATTGGCTGACAGCAATTAATCAGATATTTTCTTCATCTCAGCAGGTGTTTGATAGGAAGAGCAAGTGGGTAGTCTGTGCAATGCTGTCCTTCTTCCAGCAATTACACTGGCTTTCTTGTGTCCAATGTGTGGACCCAACATTTTCAGTTCTTTCCTGCCTGGTGTTGGGTACACGAGCAACATCTTCTCCCCAAATGAGGCAACTGAGAGGGGCTTTAGTACTGGGAGAGGATGTGACCTTAGATCTATCATCAATCCAGTGAGTTTGGAAGATTTTTCTATACCCTTTAGGTGTCCTTTGTAGGTAGCTTAAGTCTCAGAAACATTGGAGAGTACATATCAAGAGTTTGTGTCTACATGGATCAAATTGGATTAATAGTCAAGCCACTACAATTACCACATTTTTGCATTTACAAAAATGATGAAGAACACTCAAGGATATTGATCATCATGAAGTCAAAGCTGAAAATTATAACATCAGAAAATAATGTAGACATAGAAAAAGGCACTAGAATTTTATCCTTCTCCATTTGCTCTAAAGACATTATCAAAATTGAAAATGACCTAATTAAATATTTTCCATCTCACTTCTAAAATTGGATTCCATTGAAATCAATTTCTACTTCAGGATGTTTCATTTTAAGGGAGAAACTAATGGACATGCATATAAAACTGTCATAAATACAGTAGATTCAGAAATGAATTCAGGTGAAACTCCTTTACCACAAAAATAGCTAAACTATGCTAACTACTTAGTTCCAAAATTGTTGGAAGTTGCTGCACTAAATCAGTCAGCTAACTACCAATGATTTATTCATGTGGAAGTTTGATAAGGTATCAAGGAACATGAATATGCAGATATTTCAGATGACTAGGAGCATGTATGTGGAGACTGAAAACACAAGCCCTGATAAACTCGGCCATTGCCCAAGAATTTAATGCCAGTGGGTTTCAACAGAGCAGAGTAGGAAGCTGCAAGTGGTTACACGAAGCAATTTTGGTAAAGAGAACATTTATCTGTCAAATTTGTACATCGTTTCACTTAAGGTGATCTAATTTATTCTACACTGATGATCTAGAATTGTAATTGTTGTTGAAGATAGGTATTTTAAAAATATGCATTGTATGTGCTCTAACTTACTTTTTATTATTTATTTTCATAATCCATAAAAAGAGCAGCTGTTGAATTCAACACTCCTTTTATTTTTGTACAATCTGTAGCACATTTAATTATCAGAAATGATCAGATTTGCCATAAAAGCTTCATATTGCTGCTAAGAATGCAGTCTGTAACATAATACTCACACTGTTATGAAAGTTTAATTAAAATTAGATCATATCAAGAAAATATTTTCAACATTCTTTCAAAATAGGATAAAATGCTTTTGCAATTTTAAGCTCAAAGGTTCAGCCTCAGAATGTGCTGAAAAAAGACTAAGGATGTATTGTGCAGCCTTATCTGTATCTGCCTCATCTGTCACATAATTCTGTTAAAAACTTGACTCCATTTCAGTTCAAGGGTCTGTCCAACAAAAACTCTTCATTGTACACATGACATGGTTATCAGTTCATCTTGGACATCTTATGACTTTCATAACAAAAGCCCTGTTTACATGAAGAAAAATTTGCTGAAACCAAATGGTTAAATTTTAAACCACATTTAAACATTGATATTTTATCATATTCATAAGGCACAACAGTGAGGATTACTTTTGCTTTCAAAATGTACCAAATGTTATATAAGTAGATAGCACAGGCAGCCTCTTTGTTATATTGCATGTAATTGTAACCTTGGACAATACTCCTTAAATGGTAAAATTGCTTATTTGGCATTCAGTGTTAAATGAACAGAAATTTTTGCCAAATAAATACTATGAAGAATATTCGTATAGTTCTTCTGAGCCAATGGCATAGTCATTCTACCTGTAAACTCACTGAGAATGAATTATTAGTTTGTTTTTTTATCATCTCTAAGATGAAATTCCATCCAGGTAACCACACTATCAGTAAAACCTATTTGCTCAGTAGCTTTGCTCCATCCTGCCTTTATCTCAAGTCTTAGCTCTTCTTTTGCTACCTCTAGACTTAACTACTCCATTGCACTTCTGGTCAACTTCCAACCTCTGAGCAAGATTTCATCAAAACCTTCCTACTCATGTCTTTAAATTCTATTAAGACATCAGAACTGTGCCTTGTCACTCATGCTGGTTTCCACAAGGCAGTGAATCCATCTTCAAATTCCAAATGTCATTTTTTAAATCTCCATACGCCCCCCACCCCCCACTATTTGTTATCTCTTCTAGCCCTACATCTTTAATTCTTAAGTCTTCTGACGCCCCAAATTCATCCCTTCAAAACTGATCAGATATCCCTGGAATTTCCTTTCTAAATCTTTGCTTCCCCTTCATGCTCCTTCAAACCTATTTCTTTAACCAAACATCCAATTATTTGCTCTATAATCATCCTGGAGACTGGGGTCAAACATTGTTTGATAACGCTCCTGCTCTGTAATGCTTTGCAGTAATATAAAATGTTAAAAGGGGTTCCACTACTGTGGAAACATTTATTTGTAATACATGTTTCATAAATTACATATTCACACATGCACATGAGACACTCAACCCACCTCCCCCCACCTCACCCCCAACTCATTGGAGGTAAGTCTGTTGTCTCCCACTTTATAACTTTACAAATTGCCCCTCTATATCTGTACCAAACTTTGATCTATGACATTGTCTAAATCAATGTGAAAATCTGAAAATATTGAAAGACAATAACATGCAAAAGAATTATTGCTTTTTAAACCCTTTGATTCTGAACACTTCTGAAGCCCACATTTGTTTCTTTATAAATTAAAATGTCAACCTGAGTTAAAGAAAATTAGCAAAACAAATTAGAGCTAAAGATTTGGAATTGCAGAATTTTATCCAGATCATTTGTTAAAAATTCAAAACAGAAATGTCATGGGGCTAATGTGCCTAAGTAAGGAAGTCAGGCGGTCAGAAGCACTTACTCGCCTTCTGATATTACAAAGACTGTTACCTGATAGGCTGTGAAAATGTAGACTATCAAAGAATAGGCTGCCTAATATTAAAGGTCATAAAGTTCCTGCAGCATGTACCGACATTACTTGAAATTCTGATTGAAATTCCTGCGAGAGCTTCAGTCTCAAAGGGCTCCAGAACTGCCTGAGTTTGTGTTCAGACTGAGTCTATATTCAGGACAGATTGAGATCATCAATGGTCAGTAAACCCTTTTCAAACCATTTGGATTTGACTTAGTCCTTTGAGGGTAAAACCTTTGAAGTAGTAGTCTTTGTTCTTTTCAGCTGCTTTTCAATTTTTTTAAAACAAATGTGATAATATTTTTATTCATCTGTTGGTATGAGCATGTAGTTAGTGCGTTCAGGGGAAAGTCATCTCCTCACATAAGCAGATGAATATAGTAAAGAAAACCTTTTTTTCCCCCTTTGGTCCACTAGAATGTGTATCCAATTCACAAGTTTTCTCAATTATGTTAGTGACTATGAGTCTAAGCACAAGCTTCTATATTTTGTTAGATGAAGCCACAATCCTGAATAATTATGATAAAAAAGAACCAATAACCTAAATAACATATTTTAACAGTATTCTTGCATCATTTTATCAAATAAAAATAAGTTGGACTGGGATATTTTCAGACACTCAGACTAATGCACACTTTGAACACTGGAGATCAATTTCCCTTTCCATCTCAAATACTTTATCTTAATATTAATTTTTTCAGAATTAGCAAGCTTTTACTTATTAGAAGTCTCGAGTATGTCAATGTTGACCAGAAATCAAATCTCTCCATATTTAAAACTAACTGCAGAAAGCTCTGCAATTTTGTGCAGCAGTATTTAAATAAATATGAAATAATTATTTATTTTTTAATTTAGAATTTTTACTTTTAATATATCATTATAGAATACTCTTGAGTTTTAATACATTTCTTAGATCAGGGATGTTTTAAGAAAGTTATGTATGTCAAATGAGTGCTATTTGAGACTCTCCATTCAGTGTTGCTGAAATTTCTACTCTCTAACTGGAATGCAACAAGTCTACAATAAACATGCACCATGAATGTAGAAAGGGATTAGACTTCACTTCTTGCACCTATAAACCTTCCTTGCAAATTACTTCTAATTTATTTATATGTGTGATAATAAGAAATCCACTGAAATCCTTCTTCCATTGAGCATGGAAGAAGGCAACTGAACCCATCACACCCACGGCTACTAAACGTCACCCATCCGTATTAACCCCACCTTCCAGCATTAGTTTACAGTCTTCAATGTCAACACAATTCATGTGTTCCTCCAGATACCTCGTAAAGGCTATAATTTACTCTGCCTCCACAACTCTCAACTTTGATAAAGCTCCTCAGATCCCCAATAAATCTTTTGACCCTTCCCCAACATACTGCCTTCTTCTTTTATTTACCTCTGGTAAGGGAAAAGGTTCCTGCACTATGACCTTTCGACATCTCTCATAATTTTATATCCCTCAATCATGTCATCTCTAATATATACTTTACTATTTTGAACAAGTAATAGCATATTAGTATTTAAATCATATCTATGTGAGGCGTAAGAATAATGTAAACAGCTGAAACATAGGTACAAAAATAAGGTACCACCCCTCCCACTACTTCAATTATCACTGAGAACTTAAGAATCACCATTGCCCAGGAATGGAATAATGGAAGTATTTTGTATAAAATAAAGTAAAGCATATATTTATTAGTCCTGGATAAATCTAATCCAAGTTTTGTAAAAAAAAAACTACTTTTTGATGGAATCTAACATTCTATTATTAGAGGGTGTGGGTCTGAAATGAAGGAAGTTTTATATTTATATATATTATGTCCTTTAATATGTAATCTCCAGTGCAGCGTAGCAGTGATCAAAATAAATATTTTTATGATGTTAAGAAATAAATAGTGGCCATTTTACCCCAGTCATCCTTATCAAAATTGTATAATATTTCATAAAGAAAGAAGAGAGCAGATGATGCTTCAGTTCAAAATGGCACTTCTAACAAAGCAGCATTCCTTTAGTGCCACACTAATGTTGTACCTCAAATCAGTGAACCAACAACCAGCTGACTCAGTAATAAGAGTTGAAACAGATACTGATGAAAATGAATCTGAAGATTTTATATCAATCCAAATACTTAGTGTAAATTTTATGATGGTTTACCTGCTTCTGAAACACTCAGAGAAATTTTTACTTATCATGCATAAAAAATACTTCCGAGGGAGTTATCTACCACTTACTGGGCATGAGCTTACTAGAGTTGCACTTTGAGAAATCTACAAGTCTTACTGTACTTGTTAGAAGAAACTTTGAGATTTCTGCCCTTTTTTGCACTACCTATTTTCCCCTAATAACTGCATTCCTGTTGAGGGTGAAGCAGAATTCAGAGAGAGATGGGGGAGGTGTCAACACAATGTACTCTGCCAGGTACTTTGTTCTTTGTCTTTAATAACGTGCATCAACAGTCTACTTAAATAGACTACAAGCGTAACCTTGCCCCTCACCTAACATAAATATCTTTTCTGACTGGCTCCACCAATAAGTGAATGGGAAACAGCAAAATTAGAGAAAATTATAGAAAAATTTACTATCACCTGGCAGAGGTCAGCCAAGTTGGCCCAAGACTGGAATCTTGCATGCATAGTTGACATGCACAAATCACAGGGAGAATGTATACCTAACCTGATTTGCCTTTTTGCAAATAATTTAGCTGTATTTTCTATGAACTCAAAATTATTTTTTTTTTGCTAACTTCAGTGTGAATCCACGGAGGAAACAAGTGAAGTGCATCAGAAATTCCTCACAAAACTGGTCACCAGATACAGTTTAGCAGGTAAAGGAAATGTAAATTAGAAATCTTAAATACAAACACCTGCAACAGAGCTTCATGGACTATAGCATCATGGATTTAAATACTGGGCTTTAAACTGACAAGCTCACTGCAGTACTGACGCCAGTTATAATTTTTTACAAAAACATTGTGTGTGAAAATTATAATATATAGAATTCTATCAAATATGCAGAACTGAAATTGGGGGTTAGCCTGCAAATAGCGATAGGTAAAGGAGCCAGCACTCAAACATGTCTATATTTCCCATTGTGGCTCAACTGCTATGCTCATGGAAATCAGGGTCATGGACATTCTAAGATTTTTGCCCTTATGTTCACTCCAGGCATCTGCAGCTGATCTTCAAAGTTTCAAAGTACATTTATCATCAAAGAATGTACAAAATTATACAACCTTAAGATTTGCCTGCTCACATGGCAGCCACAAAGCAAGAAACTGAAAGAACCCAATTTTAAAAAGTAAACACCAATCCAATGAACAGAGAAAAGGAAGAAAACACAAATTATGCAAACAACAGAAACAAGCAACAACATTCCAAACCAAAATGAGTCCTTAGATCTGATCCCCAAAGAGACCAGAGTAGACCCAAAGCCTCTCTTATCAGTTCATCATATTAGCAGGCACAGAGCACAGCCACCTGGGGCAGTTTTCATAGCCTCAGCAGCATAAAGAGAGGAGTGAACATGACAGAAGAGTGGGCAAATCGGCTCTCGTCGCTGATCCCTGTTAAATAGCGTATCGTACCTCCCACTGGGACCCGGGCACCACCGCAGCAAAAGGATCCCCGCCTAGACCACACCACCCAGCGACTCACTCCGGGCCCAGATTTTGCCACCCAGTTCAAAGCCGCTCTCGATTTCTCCAGATCAGCTCAGCGTTCAGAGAAATCTAACCTCGCTCCCAGGCCAGTTGTACAGGCATGGGAACTCCTCTGCCTCGACTTGCCCGCTCCGAATGGCTCACTTTATCTGAGTCGACTCCACAATGCATCAGCACAGTTCATCCCTCGTATTTGCTTCAGATTTACTGACCTCTTCATTGTTTGTGGTAATAGCTAACCACAATTTACTTCAGAAAAGGTGTTGTTAATAATTATTTTAGTTGACGTTCATGCCTTTTGAGCAAACAGTAAACTGTCACATGTGTTCAGCAACACCATCTTAGCCGGAAGTCTGATCTTTGTCACTTCCCTGTTGGTTGATCACTGTTGCATTGAGAAAGTAACTCAGACTCAACTCTCAAGGAGGAAATATTTCATCTACTTTTGTGGTTTCCTCCAACCACAAAAGTAGACAGAATAGCCACAGGTTGCAGCCTTCTCAAACCTAAGCATTTTAGAGCCTACATCCTTACCCCAAAAGGGACATCATTCACAACATCCAGCCAGAAGCCCTGGAGAGTCTTTCTCATCCCTTTGCACAAAGAATATACCTCCTGTGGGCACTATTTTTCACCATAGGATATTATTACCTTGTCTAGAAAATAATGAAATCAATTAGAAGTCCTATTACAAACTTGATCATTTTGTCTGGAAAAGTGAATTTTGATATGGAGGTAAAATCAGCCCTGAAACTAAATGCTGACAATACCCAATAAAAGGAGAACATGTTAAGTCAAAGGCAACTAAATCTTGTAATACAATCAATGAAGTTTCAAGAACTAGATTAATGACTACAAATTTCTGTAACCATCAGCAAATATATTTTCATCACAGATCCTTTTTTTATTGGCAGTTGCATTTCTCACCATTTGTGAATACAAATGTGTCAGAAATACAAGAGCGAAGGACTTACAAAGCAAATCAGGATCTATGCTTTTGAAATATGATCATTTTGGTTAAAAATTACTTGATTATCTCACATTTCCTCAGAATACCATATGTGGTCTTTGAAAACTGAAGAGTTTAGCTTGGAGCAGTAACACAATACAGCTTTTATTAGTTACACTTTCATTCCTTTGTTTCCCAAGTATTCTCTTTGAATTGATTAGTAGAAATAACAAGAGGACTGAAAAGCATCATGTTCATTTATTTGTTAATAACAGAAAAAGTATCATGCTTGCCAAAGAAAGCAAAAGTCTTAAAGCAAGGACCAACACTAAAGTGTAAGAGAGTTCTCTTACTGTTGTCAATATCTAGAAATAGTGGCAACTGCTATATAATGTAAACCTTTCCATAGCCAGGGGATCTCTAGCAAAACAGGCAAAAATATGGGCTAGTACGAAAAAGAAATTTATGCCAGATCATTTTAAAAAAATGTTTGCTTTTCAACGGCACACTCAAACTCAGTCTAAAAGCACTGGGAAATAACACAAGGGAGAAGACATACGTTTGTTCAACAAAATTGCAGAATTATTTCAAAGACACAGGTACCAAATTTCAATTCAGTCTTTTTGACAACCTTGGTCAGGCATCAGTTGAGCAATCAAAGAAATACTACAACGTTAAAAGAGAATATATGAACAATACATTCAGAGATTCAAAACTGCATAAGAAATATTAAACCTGCTGCTGTATTGAAGATAAATAAAATCATGACTCATTGAGGCTGCTTCCTATACTCAAATAGAACCCATTAATGTCAATACCTTGGGCACTAACGTCCATCCTGTCCCCAGATCCATCTAGATCAGGGGTTCCCTAATGGATTTTGCAACTTCAAAAATTTTAACTAATACATTGGAAGACACAGGAGTCTGAAATGTGGGTCTAATTTTGTCTACCTTGATGTTGCATGATGACGTATGCAGTTCACATATTTACATATAACTCGTAATGAATTACTTAAATGCACAAGAATGCTGAATTGACCAAAATTACTCATATATTACTGAAATATTAAATACACAACCACTCCTCCCTGCTTAGCTATAAACTCCAACTCAATATAGAATGCATCTCAACTATATTAACAATATAGTTACATACAGACTCACACATACAGACTCTTACATACAGACTCACACAAAAAAGTAAATTTTAATTTGTCCCATTCAGGCCTAAAGATTTAACTGCTGCACAGACCTTCTTTCTCCTGTGGAGTAAAATCTTTCCTCACAAGGAGGATCATACTGCTTGGCAGATGAGACTTGTGGCCTTGAGTTGATTCTGAGACTGCAAGAAGTGGATCTGACAGCTCTGGACAAATTCCTTCTTCTAGGTTCTGCATCCTTGATCTTGGGAAGGTGTATTTAGTTCACTGGAGGATTCTCTTATTAATCCTGCCATTGATCCGTT
Source organism: Hypanus sabinus (assembly GCF_030144855.1). Taxonomy (NCBI): domain Eukaryota; kingdom Metazoa; phylum Chordata; class Chondrichthyes; order Myliobatiformes; family Dasyatidae; genus Hypanus; species Hypanus sabinus. The sequence continues at coordinate 103,201,132 of NC_082708.1, read as the reverse complement.
TATGATCTGTCTCTACTCTTGGTATCTTCATCCACATCATCATCTAATGAATCCTCTGTTTGCATATCTCCTTTGACATTTTTCTTTTTGGCCTTCCATTCATCCAGCTGGGTTTTGGTTCTTCGACAAGCAGCTTTTTGTCTCCCACTTGAAGTTCAAGTAACAACCTTAATACACACAGAGCAGATTCTGGTTCTTTATATTCATGGAAGCTGAACACTTGCAACTTTCCTGAAGCTCCTCGAACTCTTGCTTCCAGCTTAACATCAAGCCAATTTCACAAGTAACTGTCTGATTAACATATCAGGAGCTTTCTTAGATATGGCACCTACAAAAACTGTTGTGATCAGACCACTGCTTTCATTATTTTACAATTCCTCTGAGAGCATGGCCCTTCCTTGGTCCAATAAGCTTTCCAATTTGAGGCACAGAGGTTGACACCAACTCCTGTTTTCCCTCTGTTGAGCAAAGGTTCATAGTGTACAGCATGGAGACAGTCCTGGCATCATCCAGTACCTTTCTTAATTTGCTTTCAGTTGGCTTCATTGCAAGGATATGTGGATGGTGAATGGATCTCCAATCAAGTTGTTGTTATCTCAGCCAATCACACCCACAGTGCTGGTCCTTTTGTTTTTACCACATTCAAGCTCAATGTGACTTGTTGGCTTTTTATTTCACTGTTACAAATGTCATTCCCACAGGAGTTATCTTTTCTCCAATATAAGTTCTTCGTTGGATATCTGTAAGCTTCAGTTTACTAGAATCTTTGGAATGCCATTCACATTCATGTTGTGAAATCCATGAAACAGCCAAGCCAGTGTCCAATTCCATTTTAATTAAATTGCTGTTCACTTCTGGTGTAAGCCATGTTGCTTGTCTGGTGCTAGCTTTCACATTGTAAATGTTAAGGCTACATAGTCCTGTGTCACTCTCATCAATATCAAATGTTTCATCAGCAGCATGCAGATTAGTGTTCTTTCTGAAACTGCAACTTGATTTTTTGTCTTTTTTACTTTTTCTGGTACAGTCCATTTATTCCTGTCTGCCCAGCTATGCCCTACTTTGGTGCATTTTTTGCAAGTTTCACCTTTAAATCTACATTTGTTTGGTGTATGTGAGCCCCTGCCTCAACGGTAACACAATTTGTTTGGCCAGGCTGGTTTCTGTTTAGATGCTGCAATTTTTTTCACACTCACATTCATTCTTGATTGCAACTCAATTGCATTCCTGTCTGTGGTTTCCACTGAAACATTGATTTCAACTGGTCTTGTAAATGTCAGTTGTACTTCAGTTAGGAGCCATTTTTGAATGTTTTCTTTTAAGATTCCACAAAGTAAATTATCTCACAGTGCTTCATTAAGCCCATTACTGAATTGACAATGTTTGGACAAGCTCTTCAATTTAGCCATGTAGGCTGAAGTGGATTTCACTTATGAAACCTAAAGCATTCTGCAATCAACAATGACTTTGGTTCTAAGTGTTCTTGCATTACTTTAACAATATCAGCAAAGTAAATTTTGGATGGTTTGTTTGGAGCAGGTAAACTTCAAAACACACTGTATGCCTTTAAAACCAATGCACTCAGCAAAATTGGCACTTCTGTCATTGACTATTTCATTTACTTCAAAATGCTCTTCAAATTGCTCAGTATATAAAATCCAGTTATCTGTTGTGTCATCAAATGTGTCTATCTTTCCAATCAATGTAGCGAGCCATTTCTGCTTTTTTTAATGATTATTATCACCCGGTACTCACTCATCATGAACCCATCAATTTTTCAGTTTTCTGCCTTTTTTTCAAATCATGTGCTGAGGTGCATTTCTTTTTACTCGCCATTCCTCATTGCGCTTTTTTCTAATTCAACATTTTGCTGCACTTCAACGGGTTAATAACTGTCTCGGGTTCATTTTAAAAATACCTCACCATCAATGTTATGCCTTGTAACTTCAAAATATTAAACTAATTCATAGGTAGGCATGGGATTCCAAGATGTAAGGCTAACTTTGTGTTTACTTTAAGTGAGGCATGCACATATCACATTGCGTGATGATGTATGCAGTTCGTGTATTTTTAATATAACCCATAATAAATTACTTAAACAAACAAGAATGCTTAATCAACCTATGTGTGTGTATACGTGTGAACCCTAGTCTGCTCACCCCTCCTTACCTACCCCTCCCTACTACTGGCATTTCCCTGGAGCATGAGAAAGCAGAACATCTTTCCCTTTACCTTATCCTTACCAGCATCCAGGTCTAAACTGCCCTTCCAGATGAGGCAAAGCCTGAACTGCACTTGTTCTACACTGGTCCAGTACATTCAGTGCTATGTTTTCTCTACATTAATGATACCAAGCATAAACAAGGCAGCTATTTTCCACAAGACTTGCGCACTTTTTTGCATCAACCATCTAACGGTATCATCAAGGATACCTGCCACACTGGCTATTTCTTTACTTTTTTTCTAGTTTCCAGGACAAGATTGAAAAGCTTGAAGACAAGATTACTAGACCAAAGAGCAGCTTCTTTCCACTGCTGTCTGAATTAATCACCTCTTTCCCATCACTTTATCAATAATGTTGCCAGGTTCTCCAACTCTTAACTCTACTCTTCCAGCCATTTCGCATTGACACTTCAGAATTTAGTTTTTCACTAATTCAGTTTGCATTAACAATCTTCCCACCATTTCAGTGTTTCAAACTTGTTGCTGTATTTATTGTTGTATTCATTTGTATAATGTTTACTCTGCAAGCTTGACACAAACATGGAATTTCATTACTCTCTATTGTAAAAGACTCATCTCAGTTTAATCTGAATAAAGTTATTGGTTGCATGTCATTTCAACTCTCAACCTCACAGTCTGTCTCTGGCCTTTTACATTACTATGGAGAGGGCAAACACAAATTAGAAGAACATCATCTCATATTCGACTTGGGTAGTTTCCAATCCAATAATGTAAACATTGAATTTCCCATTTTCAGTAAACCCTGTAATTCTCCTCCCTCATAGATTCACCTGTCCACTTAGATTTCCTCTGCCTTCCTCCACCTTTCCCGTCCCTTCCTTCCATATGGTTCCATCTGCCAATCATCTTCCCTTATCTATTTCCATCTATTACCTGACAGCCTCTGTTCCCCACCACCACACCTGCACCACCCACAAAGTGCTGTACGCTAGAGATCTTTCTCTTCCCACTCAAACATGATACAGGGCTCTCCAGAATTAAATAATACATTTACATGGAAGCAATACATCTGAAACAACAACTGACACCTTTTGCACTCCCTGAGTTTTTCCACTGTTTGTTTCCTTGTTCCATTTTCCAGCATTTAGATGCCAGCGTTTCCAGTCCAGTACAGACAAAGCACTCCCCAGAATTAAACAACATATTTACATAGAACACTGCCACAAAAAGCAGTATACATCATCAAAGCCCCCCACCATCAAGGCCATGCCCTATTCTCACCGCTACCAGCTATAGATGGCGCTGGTGTTTTTAGTTGACCAGAGTGACTTCTTTGAGTTCATCTGCAAAACAGTTTAAATTTTTGTTCTCATGTCTGTTTTTTCCCTTCCCTGGCATTTGGCATCCGGCCAGAGTCCATGATCAACAGCTGCTCTCAAGCTACCTTCTTCATGGGCGGTGGGTACTTGCTTTCAGAATTTGCCAAACGGCCTGCGCTTTTGCCGCTCCAGGAGTGGCTTGGAAAATGTGCACCTCTGGGGTGTGGCCCCAGGGACAACCCAATTCTTTGCAGATTTCACTGGTTGAAGCACCGTGAGAAATTGAAACTACTGAAGTGCATGCCGCCCAGCAAAGTCCGGAAGTGAGAACACGCTGGTGATACAGTTGGAGGCCTCTGCACCTGGCTGATCTTTCTGTCTCTGAATGATTAGAGAGAGTCCGTCAATTCTGACGTCTGGGGAAAACTTTTGCTTGCATGGTGCATGGTGGGGGTGATGCTTTTTGCTGGAACCACTGAGGGAGGGTTGATGCTTTTCTGCTGCTTTTGTGTGGGAGGAGGGTGGGGGAGTCTCCTGAACTGGCTTGTATAACTTCAATCACCACTACTCTGAATTGATTCTACAACCTATAGACTCACTATTGAGAAGTTTTTACAACTGATGTTCTAAATAGTATTTTTTACGTACATAATTTGTCTTCTTTTGCACATTGGTTGTTTTTCAGTCTTTGTTTATGAATAGCTTTTCATAAATTCTGTTGTATTGCTTTTTCCAGGTAAATGCCTGCAAGAAATTGTATCTCAAGGTGTTATATATTAACATATATGTACCTTGACAGCAAACTTACTTTGAATTTACTTTGAACTCATTTGTCTTCTCACTACTTGTGTTCATGTTTTCATTTGTGATCTTTTTCACTATTAATGTATATGCAAATTTGCCCTAAAAGACAAATTATAACCCACAATTTACTCAGATTAATACTTCAACATTTTAATTAATACCTAGTGGTACTGATTGTTAATACACAATTAAACACCTGAACAACCTGTTTATGTTACATTTAGATGTCTAAAAAACAAAATCAAAGAATATTGAAATAGTCAAATCAAGTCTTTTCTAGAAAACAAAGTCTGATGGTAGAGTCCTGGTTTATTTGTTTATCAAGTGTTTCTAACTTTTCACTTGGGAATTTCATTGTTCATCAAATTATATTTTCCCAGAACATCTCCCAATTCCATTTTTAAAAATAAAACAGAAGCAGATATCCCAGTAACTTCAGATTTTAGCAAAATATTCTGATATTTTCACAATATCCTCAAAAATAGCAGTGATCACAATGGAAATTTCTTTCTTTATATTCTCAAGTCAAATTACTATTTGACTGTGGGATATACCAGTAAGGAAAACAGAATGTGGAGGAATTTAAGTATACATTCAAACCTGGGCACTGTTTCAAAGTCATTGGCTAATGATTTTCTTCTTCATGATTCAAATTATATGCCAGACACTTAACAATGCTTATTTAATATATGACTCCATTTAGTGGAGATTTGCAATGTTTGGAAAATCCATAAATTTAACACAAATGGTTTTTAAAAAGAAGACTGTTGAGTTCAGATTTTCCTGTTGCATTTCTGTACTTGAATTTTCACTGCACAAGGTGCATAGAAGAATAAAGAAATTGAAAAGCACATTATCTAACTATTACAATAGGCAAGATTTTTCCTTTTTGGTGTTCAATTGCGCTTCCATCTCAGCTTCTACTCTTCTTTGCCAGTAGGTAATGATGCTCATTTGGATCTGCAGTCCCTACAAACTTCACATTTCAAGCAAAAGAAATTCTTCCAGAATGTAAGCAGCAAATCTCTATTTGAACTTGCAGAAGGTAATCCCCATCGTTCCTTCCCCAGAGAAGATATTTGAAACACAGGATCCACCTCAGCAAGTTAATAGACCAGGATGAACTCCATACAAGCTCATGCACAAATGCAGTCCATCGATCTCCTGATGTTCAACACTCCTGTTTATTGCTTCTGACTTTCTGCTCCACTAGGAGTTTTAGATTATACCAAAACCAAATTATTGCAGATGCTGAAAACCTAAAATAAAAACAAAAAAAAAAAAACTGGAAACAATCAGCAGGTCAGGCAGTGTCTGTGGAAAGAAAAGCAGAGTGAACATTTCAGGCTGAAAGCCTTTCATCAGAGCAGAGACCTATCCAAGTTAAAATGCCGGTGAAGGTTCATTGACAAGAAGTGTTTATTCTATTTCTATTTCCAAAGATTCTGCTTAGTTTCCTGCATCATAGTGAGCTTAGATACAGGATGAACATCACATCCTGCTTTTAAGCATGACTGTGCACAAGCATTGAAGTCATTCATTTGAATGAGGTCATAAACCTTTGTTAAAAAGGTAAGTTTATATTAAGTTTTAAGTAACTTCATATTCATGTTCAAGTTAATTTTCAACATTTTAATATATTTTCAATTAAATATATTACCAAATTAAATCAATCTACATTTGTGTTATTCTTTTCTGTCAGAGGCATTTAAAAATACTGAAAGATGCTTCTGACTGTGATTCTCAAAGACCATTTGAGTCATCCTGGACAGGACCTCAGGTTCCACTATGCATCTTGCTGACTCCACACATGGTTGCTTCAACTAATGGAAATGATTCAGACTGGTTTAAGTTTAGTGAAAGTAAGAAGTTGGACATTTAATACATCCTTTAAATTTGAGGAAACTTGGCAACTTTTTATTCGATAATTTCATATGCTTTGATTTATGGCTCTTCCAGTTACCTTCTCGAAATGTTGCATTTGATCAGAAAGTTTTTCTTTCTTCTTGCTTTCACTCTCAGTTTGAGCTGCCCAGTTCCTTTTTTTTCTGTTTCTTTATCTTTTTTCTTCTTTTCATGGATAAGAAGAGAATCAATTATCTTCTTTTTTATTACACACTGTTAGAATAATACTATGTATGATCTTGATAATTTTTATTTTACCTTTTATGTGAATTGTTATTGATACAGATATTTGAGATAATTCTCCTCTTGTGTATATATATGTACTCTTTTATTTAATTAATAAGAAGATTGATAAAGAAAGAAAGAAAGATTAAATGGTGACCGCCATTAAAGTTGTGAAATGTTAGGGTAGCAATGGGATGATGCAGAAGCCAGACATAAAATGCAGAGCAGATCAAAATGATCCAGCCCATTCTTCAAAACCAAGGTCAGATTTCCAATGGTTGCCTGCTGAGTCATAGTACCATTGAGCTATGCAGCACAGAAACAGGCCCTTTGACTCAACTCATCCATGTCGACAGTAGTCTGTGCACTTGCCTGTTATTGAATCTGCTTCTAACATCTCCTCCAGCAGTTTATTCCAGGTTACGAACTCCCTCTGTGTTATAAACTTACTCTTCAAGACTCCTTTAAATTTTCCACTCTCACCTTAAACTTATGTCTAGCTTTGGATTCCTCTACACTAGGAATTGGGACCCTGACTACCTACCCTTTTGGGTGGCAGGATGAAGATACATCACTAGCAAAGGAGGTGTAAGGCGTTCCTTCTCTCTGCTAGTCTGTAGGTCAATCTTAGGTGAGGTGTATCACCTGCTCAACCTCCCATCCCTCCCCAAAGCAAGATCACATGAAGCCTGTGGAGCAGTTGGTGGTGGTCGCATGAGCAGCTGGTGGATATTACGTTTCCTGATCACTGACGTCAGGCAGACAATCTCTGAAGAGTATTGATAATGGCTGAGGGTCACCCATCTTGTAAAGACACTGCCTAGAAGGCATTGGAAAACCACTTCTGCAGAAAACGTTGACAAGAATAATCAAGAAAGACCATGATCGCACATGTCATATGACATAGGACATAAGGAACAAACGTATGTACCCTTTATGCACAAATAATCTGATAGACCTCTCCAAGGTCATCCATCAGCCTCCAAACCCAATTAAGAATAAATCCAGCCTGTCCGATCTCTCCTTGAAACTAAAGACCTCCAATTCAAGCAAAGACCTGATGAATTTCTTCTGCAATCTGCAGTGTGGCAACCAGAACTGTACACAGTACCTAAAGTGAGACATAGCCAATATTTTGTACAGCTGCAACATGACGCCCTTAACTCTTACACTCAATGTCTCAGCCTATGGAGGGAAGCACAGCAAATGCCTACTTCACTACCTTTTTCACCTGAATGGCACCATTTTCAGGGAAGTATGAACTTGCACCCCAAGGTCTCTCTATACATCAACTCCCTAAGGTTACTGTCATTTACTGTATACTGTATGGCTTGCCAGTATGTGATGTTCCTAAATACATTGCTTTGCACTTATCTGGATCAAAGTCCATCTATCTCTCTCCTCAACTTTTCAGGTGCTCTAGCTGTCATAATACAGATAGAAAATTGGGCAGAGCAGTAGCAGGTGGAATTTAATGCAGACAAATGCAAGCTAATACAATATGGAGAGTCAAATTCCTTTAAAAGATGTATACATAGCAGGGACTTTTGGAGCACTGATGCATAGAGAGATCTTGATATGCAAGGCTTTCCTGTTTCCCTGAAACAGGTGAATTAAGTACTGAAGAAGGAGTTAGAAATGTTCGCCTATACATTGAGAATTAGAAACATGAGAAATTCTGCAGACGCTGGAAATCCAGAGCAACAGACACAAAATGCTGGAGAAACTCAGCAGGTCAGGCAGCATCTATGGAAATGAATAAACAGTCGACGTTTCGGGCCAAGACCCTTCTTCAGGATTGAGAAGGAAGGGGGAACATGCCAGAATAAAATTATGGGGAGCAGGGGGAAGGTGATAGGTGAAGCCAGGTGGATGGGAAAGATCATGGGCTGGAGAAGGAATTTGATAGGTGGGGAGAGTGGACTATTGGAGAAAGGGAGGGAGGAGGAGGCACGGGGAAGTAATGGGCAGATGAGAAGAGGTAAAAGACCAGAATCCAAGGAAGAGCGGATGGAAGGGAGGGTTGTTTTAACCAGAAAGAGAAATCAATGTTCTGCCATCAAGTTGGAGGCTACACAGATGGAATAAAAGCTGTTGCTCCTCCACCCCAAGGGTGGCCTCATCTTGGTACAACAGGAGGCCATGGACCAACATGTTGGAATGGGAATGAGAATCGGAATGAAAATGCTTGGCTACTGGGAAGTCCTGCTTGTGATGGATGATGCGGAGGTGCTCGACGAAGCAGTCTCTCGATTCACGACGGGTCTCACCAGTGTGGAGCAGCCAGCATCAGGAGCACTGGACACAGTAAACGACCCCAGCAGATTCACAGCTGAAGCATTGCCTCACCTGGAAGGACTGTTTGGGGCCCTGAATGGCGGTGAGGGAGGTGGTGTATGGATAGGTGTAGCACTTAGGGCACTTGCAGGGATAAATGCTGGCAGGGAAATTTGTGGGGAGGGATGAATTAACAAGGTTATAAGTGTTGGCACATTATGATTCCTATGATTGTAGAACCATATTGAATGATGCTGTCTGTCACTGCAGTCATTTATACAATCAACACATTCAAAAATTCTGTCACTGCAATCAATGAATAATTCTAGCACTCTACTGAATGATTCCTTCATTGCTTTCAATGTTCCTATCACCACACTAAATAATAATAATTCTGCCACAAAGCTGAATGATTCTGTCATTGTATTGAGGAATTCAATCATTATATTCAAAAGTGTTATCAGCCCTTTGAAAGACACAGTCATTGTACAAAATGGTCCCAGCTCAGATTTAATAAACACAAGAAAGTCTGCAGATGCTGGAAATACAAAGTCATACACACAAAATGCTGGAGGAACTCAGCAGGTCAGGATGACAGGGTCTGGGCCCAAAACGTTGACTGTTTATTCATTTCCATAGATGATGTCAGACCTACTGAATTTGTCAAGCATTTTGTGTGTACTGCTTTGCATAGTTCCTTCTGTGCCTTGAATAATTCATTCATTATTTTGAATGTTCTAACATGTACTGAGTGATTCGATTGGTGTATTGACTGGATCAATCACCTAATTAAATAAAATTAATGCACTGATGAACTCTATCACAGTGCTGAATGATTTTATTTCAGCATCATACATGATTGTCACATCATTTGAAAACTGAGCCTGCACTAAAAGATTCCATCATCTTATTAGATAACCTTTCGTGGGTGAATGAATCTATCGTTCCATAGAACAATTTTATCTCTGTGCTGAATGGTTCCATCAGTGCATTAAACCCAATTCTATCATTGAGATGAATCCTTCTATCAATTGATGGAATAATTCTGTCACTGAACGTAACGATTCAGAATGTTTAGAATGATGTGATGATTGCTTTCAATCAATTCCACCACCTAATCCCATTATTGTATCCGTTTTAAAAGTATCTATCAATATATTGAATGATTCCATCAAGGTATTCAGTGATTCTATCACTGCTACCATTGTACCTAACAATTCTATCAGCCAACACGAGGAAATCTGCAGATGCTGGAAATTCAAGCAACACACACAAAATGCTGATGGAACACAGCAGGCCAGGCAGCAACTATAGAAAGAAGCAAAGTTGACATTTTGGGCCGAGACCCTTCGTCAGGACTAACTGAAAGAAGAGATAGTAAGCGATTTGAAAGTGGGAGGGGGAGATCTGAAATGATAGGAGAAGACAGGAGGGGGAGGGATGAAGCCAAGAGCTCGAAAGTTGATTGGAAAAAGGGATACAGAGTTGGAAAAAAGAAAGGATCATGGGACGTGAGGCCTAGTGAGAAAGAAAGGGGGAGGGGAGCACCAGAGGGAGATGGAGAACAGGCAAAGAGTGATTGTGAGAGGGGCAGAGAGAAAAAAAAGAGAGAGAAAAAAAGCAGGGGGATGAATGAATGAATGAATGAATAAATAGATAGATAAATAAATAAATACATGAATAAGGGATGGGGTAAAAGAGGAGGAGGGGTATTAACAGAAGTTAAAGAAAGCAATGTTCATGCCATCAGGTTGGTGGCTACCCAGACAGAATATGAGGTGTTGTTCCTTCAACCTGAGTGTGGCTTCATCTTGACAGTAGAGGAGGCCATGGATAGACATATCAGAATGGAAATGGGATGTGGAATTAAAATGTGGGACCACTGGGAGATCCTGCTTTCTCTGGTGGACCAAGCATAGGTGTTCAGTGAAACGGTCTCCCAGTCTGAGTCGGGTCTCACCAATATATAAAAGGCCACACCAGGAGCACCAGACGCAGTATACCACACCAGCCGACTCACAGGTGAAGAGTCGCCTCACCTGGAAGGACTGTCTGGGGCCCTGAATGGTGGTAAGGGAGGAAGTGTAAGGGCAGCTGTAGCACTTGTTCCGCTTACAAGGAACAAGGGCTATCAGACAATTCACTGATTCTATCCCTGTATTGAAGAAATCTCTGACCCTGTCCAATCATTCTGTTGCTGCTTTGAATGCTTCTGTCACAACATAGCAAGTTTCTAGCACAACCCTGATTGATTCTTTCACTGCACTGAATGGCTGCATCACAATATTAAATGATTCTGCTGTGATATTGGATGACTCTACTAATCCATTGAACAATGATGTCACTGCATTGAATGACACATTTGCTTCATTGATGGATTCCGTCTCCTGAGTCCTCCAATTGAATAGACATTATTACTTACATCCTTCATAGACATATTCATGAATTGTAAAAATCTCCACGTTATATCTCTAAGTGTGCAATGTGCAATTTATAGTAATTTATAATAAATATTATGTACAACAGGACAATCAATATAACATAAAAATACAATTGTGTCAGCATGAATTAATCAGCCTGAGATCCGGATGGAAGAAGCTGTCCCGTCTGTTGGTCCTGGCTTTTATGCTGCAGTACCATTTCATTGAATGACTGCCACTGCATTCAGTGACTATCAGAATCTCGGCCACCACACCAAATGAATCTACCATCAGAGTAAAGGACTTTGTATTATAATTGAGTGATGAATGTCACCACATTGAAAATTTCTCTCAATCTACTGAAGAATTCTATAACTGCACTGAAATTTTCTGTCCATGTACTAAACAATTTTGTAACTGCGCTGAATGATACTAATCATTGAAGTGAATGATTCTGTCTCTTCACCAATAGCTGTATCACAACAATGTGCTTTGATTCTATTTCTGCATTGAATATTTTAATAACCATACTCAATGTTTGTACAATGACAGCAACTAATAACAATGATTCAATCATCTCATTGAATGACTCCACCGGAGCATCAGATTACTATTGCTGCATTAAATACTCCCGCCTGTGAAATTGATGATTCTATCACTGCATTGAATAATTCTTTGCATGATTCTATGAGTGCACTGAATGGTTCTGTTCCTCCACTGAATGATCCAATCACTGCAGTGAATGATCCTATCATGGAAAACAATTACTCTGTCTCTGCACAACGGCTTTATCAGAGTTCAAAGCAAAACTTATTATCAAAGTACCTATACGTTACCACATACTACCCTGAGATTCATTTTCTTACAGGAATTTACAAGAAAAATAAAGACATAGAAAATAACTTATGAAAAACTATACATACCTGTAAACACAGTTCTTTAAGCTGTCATAGCCAGAGTGGTAGTAAGCTCCCACTACCCATGTCATGCATCTCAAATAGCCTCTGACAACCAAGTCCACCTCTAGGCCTTCACGTGTGGCTTAGCTACTAATCCTGGCAAAACCATTCTACTGATAGGAGAAGGGGCAAAGGCGGGTTACTGGTGGTTTAAAACCAGTTTTTTTGGGCAGATAGGACTCATCAGCCACAATTGACAGCTCACCTAAGAGAAGGAAAACTCAGATCTCAGATCTCTGTGGCCTTACAGCTATACCCGCTCATGGGCAAGGCTTCTGAAGTAAACCCTGAGGGAAAATCTGGAGCTCGAGTCCCTAAGGCAGTCTTCCATTGAGTTCAATGTGGACTGGTAATTCCTGTGACACTGTTGGTGACAAACTGCATTGGTTCCTTTGGATTCATCAGCTGCGTGGAAAAGTGGGGGGTGGGGGTGCTCTCCATATCGTACTGCCCTGGCTTGTGTGTCAACACCTAAACAGCTAGGGTGCAATATCCATGGTCAACCCCAGCCAATGGAGGCCCTCATACATAAACAAAGACTGACAAACATCCAAGGAGCAAAAGTCAAAGTGTACAAATAGAGGTTAGTACTGAAAACATGAGTTATAAAGAGACCTTGAAAGTGAGCCGTAGATTCATTTCATCATTGTGGTGAGTGCAGTTACCCATGCTGGTTCAGGTTCCAGAGTGGTGACTGTTCCTGAACCTGGTGGTATGGGACCTCCTGCCCAATGGTGACGGCGAAAAGGGAGCATGGTCTGCACAGTGGGGTTCTTGATGATAGATGTTGCAAGTACTGAGATACAGTGAAGAGCTTGTCTAGTATAATTTTTATACAGAACAGGTCATTACATGTTGCATTAAGTAGAACAAGGTACAACAATAACAATGCAGACAGCAGGGTTTTCAATGAGAGATGTGGCTTCTTGTGGCAATGCTGCATATAACAGGATTCACTGGTGGAGGAGGCTTTGCCTGTGATAGATTGGGCTGTGTCCACCACTTCCTGTTGCCTAGTCCATTCCTGGGCATTGGTGTTTCCCTATGTGATACAACCAGTAAGGATACTCTCCACTGTAAAAGTTTTTCAAACTTTTGGTGATATGCCAAATCTGTGCAAACTAAGAAAGTCGAGCTACTGTCATGCCTTCTTTGTAATGGCACTTATTTGCTGACCCCAGGACAGATCCTCTGATCTGATAACCCCAAGGAATTTAAAAAGTTACTGACCCTCTCCTAATGAGGACTGGCTTATGAACCTCTAGCTTTTTCCTCCTGTAGTCGATAATCAGCTCTCTGGTTTTGCTGACACTGAGTGAGAGGTTGTTGTGGCATCACTCAATCATACTTTCAATCCCTCTCCTGTATGCCACTTGCCACCACCTTTGATTTGACCAACAACAGCAGTGGTAAGAGTGAAATTAAACATGGCACTGGATCTGTACTTGCCACACAATCATAAATCTACAGTGAGTAGAGCAGTGGGCATCAGAACACTCAGCCCTGTGCTGATGATGAGTGTGGCGGTGATGTTGTTGCCAATCCATACTAACTAGCATCTGCTACAGAGGGAATCAGGGATCCAGTTGCACAGGGAGGTATCAAAGGCCAGATCTTTGAGCCTAGTGATGAGTTTCGAAGGGAAGATATTGTTGAATATTGAGCTGTGGTCACTGAAGAACATCCTGATGAATGCATCTTCATGGTCCAGGAGTTCCAGAACTAAGTGAAAGGCTAATGAAACGGCATCTGCTGTTGACCTGTTGTTACAGTAGGCAAATTGGAGCAGATCCAGGAGTGGATATGCTTCATGACCAACTTCTGGAAGCGCATCATCATAGTGGATGTGGTACTGTACAATAGTCATTGAGGCAGGTTTCCACGTTCTGCTTGGGAACTGGTATGATTGAAACTGGCTTGAAGCAGATGGGCATCTCAGACTGCAGAAGTAAGAGACTGAAGATGTCTGTAAACCTTCCATCCAGTTGATTATCACAGTAGATGAACTGAATAGTTCCATACTAATATTCAATGATTTTATAACAGCATTGAATTATTGTGTCCATAAACTGAATGACTATCGTCATAGTGAATGATTTTTTAATATACTGGAAGATTCAATTGCTGTCTGGAGTGATTCTGCCACCATATTGCTGCAATGAATTATGTGATCACTGAAGTGAATGATCCTACCATGACAGTGATTGCCATGACCATCCACTGAATGGGTTAACTGCCACTTTAACTGATCCTTATATGCACTTGATCGTTCCGTCACTGCAGTAGATGACTCCATCACAACTGAATTGTTTTGCAGTTAATTTCAGTGATTCCTTGAACAATCTCAACAATTCCATCACTACAGTCGTGCAAACAATAAAAGTAAGCAACAGCATTCCAAATGAAAGTGAGTCCGTAGACACAAAGCCCAGAGCAGCCAGAGCAGGCCCACAGCTTAATAGAACAGAATAGTACAGCACATTACAGGCCCTTTGGCCCACAATGTAAACTGACGCTTCAGCCTCAGTTCCTCAAGCAGCAGAGCAAAACCCCACAGAGCTCACAGACACTAATCCCAGAGCAACTGGAGCAGGCCACAGCTTAATAGAACAGAGAATAGTACAGCACATTACAGGCCCTTTGGCCCACAATGTAAACTGAGGCTTCAGCCTCAGTTCCTCAGGCAACAGAGCAAAACCCCACAGAGCTCACAGACACTAATCCCAGAGCAACTGGAGCAGGCCACAGCTTCAGTCTTAGCGCAGCAAATTCACTGCGTTGAATTGTTACATTGCCACACTCAGTGATTCCAAAGCTCCACAAGATGATAATGTTGCTTCATTCATTGCATCGTCACACTGAATTATTCTGTCACCAGAATAAAGAATTCTGTCACTCAGTGAATGTTCTATTTTGACACGAATGGTTCTGTCACTGAATGAAATGATCCTATCCCCACGCAGAATAATGCTGTCACTGTACTGATTGAATCTATCACCCAATGAATGATTCCTTAAGTACTCTGCATGATTCAGTCACGGTACTAAATGACTTGATCAAAATCAGAATCAGGTTTATTATCACTGATGTATGTTGTAAAATTTGCTGTTTTGCAACAACACTACATTGCAATACATAATAATAAAAACTGTGAATTACAGTCAGTATATTAAACAGTAAATTAAATAAGTGCCACAGAAAAAAAGTAGTGAGGTTGTATTCATGGGTTCAATGTCATTCAGAAATCGATGGCCTGAATTGTTAAGTGTGTGCCTTCAGGCTCCTATGCCTCCTCCCTGATGGTAACAATGAGAAGAGGGAATGTTCTGGGTGGTGGGGGTCCTGAATGATGGATGCCACCTTTTTGAGGCATTGTTCCTTGAAGATGTCCTGGTTGGTACTAAGGCCAGTGCCCGTGATGAAGCTGACTAAGCTTACAACTTTCTGCAGCTTCTTTCGATCCTCATGTTGAGCACCTACAGCACAATTCTATGAGTGCATTCATTACTCCTATCAAGCAGTTATAGATGCCAAAACTGTTTGGTATGATGCTGTCAATGCAACAAATAATCCAATAGCCTATTGAATCATTCTATAACAGCACTGAATGATTCTTTTGCTATGGCAAGTGATTCTATTATTGCAAAAAATAATCCTATTAACCCATTGAATGATACTAGTATTGCACTGAAGGAATCCATCATTGCATTGGATGGTTCCATCAATAGATATAATGTTTTTGTCAATTTCCAAATGATTTTATAACTGCAATAAATGATTCTGTCACTATTCTGATTGATTTACTGCACTTATGATTCTGCTTTGCACTAAATATGTCAATGCATTGAATGATCTTATCAACACGACACATTCAATTACTGTACCAAAGCATCCTTCCACTGTACTCAATGATTCTGCAATTGATTGTGTCTGTGCACAGAAAAATGCTATTGCTCTACTGAATGCAATCAGAGAGCTGATTACTCCCTGCATTCCATGAGTCTCTCTGTGCACTGAATATTTCTGGCATTGAAATGAACGACTGTCACTTAACAAGATGAATCTGGCACTAGACACAAGAAGTACTGCAGCTGCTGGAAATCTAGAGCAATGCACACAATGTGCCGGAGGAGCTCAGCAGGTCAGGCAGCATCTATGGATGGAAATAAACAGTCAACGTTAGCAAGTGATTTTATTGCTGTAAAAAAAATAATTCTATTAACCCGTTAAATGATACTAATATTACACTGAATGAAACTATCATGGCTTGGTATGGTTTCAGGATCAGGATGAATGGTCTTGGCCTGAAATGTCAACTGCTTATTCCCATCTATAGATGCTGCCTGACCTGCTGATCGGCTCCAGAACATTGTGTGAATCTGTCACTGTATTGGATGAGTCTTTCCCTGAATTAAATGATTCCATCAGTAAATTTAATGTTTCCACCATAACACTCAATGAGGCTGTCGTTGCTTTAAAAGATTCTCTATCTATCTTACTGCGCTGAATGACTCCATCACCCCAAACAATAACTTTATCTCTGCGCTTGATAATTCTACCCCGATTTCACAATCCATTATCATGTAATAGTGGCATTGTATTACACTATTGAGACAGACACTGATTATTTTTTTACATTTAATCAATCTGTTCTCTCTTTACTGATTCCACAGCTTCATTTGCTTATTATATCATTGCAATGAATCATAGAGCACTGCAGCACAGAAACAGGCTCTTTGGCCCGTCTAGTCCATTCCGACCCATTTTCTGCCTAGTTCCATCCACCTACAACCGGGCCTTAGCCCTCCATACCCCTCTCAGCATGTACCTGTCAAAACTTCTCTGAAATGTTTCTATTCAACCCACATCTATTTCTTTGGCTGGCAGCTCCTTCCACATTTGCAGCATCCTTTAAGTGAATATGTTCCACTTCAGGTTCCCCTTAGATATTTCACCTTTCACTCTGAACCTATGACCCAACCTCAAGGTAAAAAAGCCTGCATGCATTCACCCTATCCATGCCTCTCTTTTTGAATACCTCTGTAAGAGCTCCCATCATTCTCCAGTTCTCCGAGGTATAAAGATCTAATCTATTCAATCTTTCCTTCTGACTTTAGTTCTCACATCCCAGCCGCATTCCTGGAAATTTTCTTTGTGCTCTTTCAAGCTTATTAATATCTCTTCTATAAGTAAGTGACCAAAACTGCACACAATACAAATTTGGCCTCATCAACATCTTATACAATATTAACATAACATCACAGCTCCTGGACTCAGTGCTCTGACTTATGAAAGCCAATGTGCCAAAAACACTCTTTACAGACCCACTTATCAATGTTGGCACTTTCAAGGAATTATAGGTATGTATTCTCATATCTCTTTGTTCTATCACACACCACAGTGCCCTACTATTCTTTTCTGTCCCTCTGAATTTCAACAGCTCTCAATTGTCTTTCCGCCTATTTTTCCAGATGGTCCAGATCTTGTGCAAGATTTGATAGCCTTCCTTATTGTCCACTACTCTCCCAATCTTGATGTCATCTACAAACTTGCTGATCCAGTTTTCTGCATTATCATCAATATAGCTGTTGAACACCAATGCACCCAGCACTGATCCCTGTGGCTCAGCACTTATCACGACCCCCAGTCCGAGAGATAACCATTTACTACCTGCCTCTCTGCTCCCACTAAGCCAATGCTGAATCCAATTTACTACTTCACTGATAACATCACAAATTCAGTATTTCTCTCATGGCTTGGAATAATTCCATTACCCCATAAATGAACTTTGAGTCTCACAATCATAGTAAGCTATATTATTCTGCATTGAATGACTCCATCAAGACATTTAGTAATTTCTCCTGCACTGAATGATTATCAATGCAAAACATGATTCCTTCACCACATTGAATAATTATATAGCTGCATTGAATTATTTACCAACACAGATGCTTTTGTTTCTGTACTGACTAATTGGAGCATCATATTGAATGATTCCCCTGCTATGCTGAATAATTCTATCAGCGGAACGAAGGATTTTATCATTGCATTAAATGAGTGTTTCACTGCTCTAGAAAATTCTATTACAGCACTGATGATTCTATTACTGTACTGAATGATTTTGTCTCCTCAAAGACTGTATCACACACACTGAGAAAGTGATCCTATCCATCACTAGATAACTGCTTTGCCTCAACACTGCGTAATTTTTCACAGTACTGACTGATTCTGTCACTGCACATAATAACATCACTGCACTGAATGACTCTATGGTCCAATTCGACGATCCTGGATGGCTTTCCAAAGATCTGACCAATTGTCTTGCTGCACAAACTGTTTCTACATCTGAATGAACTCTACCACTAGGCTGAGGAACCGTCATTGCCTCAAATGACTTGATCACTGCAAGGAATTATTATATTGTTGCACCAAATGATTCTTCTGTAATATTGAGTAAATTTATTATTACATTCAATGATTCCATCGGCATCAGGGCTGATAATATCACCCCATAGAAATCCTGCAATCATTGATTTATCCTTCACATTCAATGACTGAATCAATGTACTAAATATTACCACTACTATGTTTAAAGATAGCTTCAATGTTCAGAGTGATTCAATTATGTGACTGAGTGAAACATCATTGCATTTTTAATTCTATCATTGTATTAACTAATTCTATCACAACATTAAATGTATCAAATAATTATTGCCTTGGGATTCATTCACAGCATTTAATGACTTACCTTTGAATTATTCTATCACTCTGATCAATAATTCTATCCCTGGATTGCATGATTCTATCATTTCATTGAATGATTATTTCACTACATAGAGTGAACGATTTGTTGCAATTAATCACTCTGTCATGTTATGAAAAATTCTGGAGTTAGGGTATATAACAAGTAGTAATTTCAACAGCAACCAATCTTCAGATTTGAATGTGGTTTGCAGATAGAATTTAAAACACAGATCAGAACAATGGGTTTCCTGGAGCTGCAGGCTGAGGTCAATTGCAAACAAAGTTAACATTCCAGTTGACTGCAGTTGCCTACGTATGCATGGATGCAGCCCAGAGTCAGAGGGAATTAACATTTATTTTAATTTGGTGTGAAGATGTTTGAAACATATATGTAATTCAAAAGAAGTATTGTAGATACATTGTAACTATAGAATTGTCCTGCTGTTACTTTTGATCTTTAGCATATAAAAATTACATGTAATATTGGGTCAGAAGTCCTCTTTTTTTAAGAAAGTTTCGAATGTGTATTTTTGCTGAATAAACACTTCTGCATCCATTAGTTTCACTGTCTCTCTGGTGACACTGTTCACATCGCAACACTCCACTGTGTAGAATGATTTGATCACTGTCATGAGGATCATTTCACTGCACTGAATACTTCTACAATTACACTGTTTTAATTTATCACTACATTGAATTATTCTATACTTTTACTGAATGAATATGTTGCTGAGTTAAATGATTCTGTGATTGCAATAAATAACTCTGCTGCCACATTCTATGACTCAACAGCCATATAAAATGAATCCTTCCCCATATGAATGATTTGATCACTGTGTTGAGTGATCATCTCTCTGTATTGAATTATTCTCTTGCCTCATTGCCTAATTCTCTCACTGATTGTTTTAAACCAACACTGACCCTTCCTGACCCAGATGGCTCAAATCTTACCAAACCACATATATATTTCCCATCTAACCATTGCTCGATACTCTGAACGAAGATTCCATTGTTCTATTTCATCACCAAATTAAATCTTTTCCTCTTATACGGATACATCAGTCATAAAGGGAACAATTATAAAATGAAGCAGTCTTAATGAAAGCACGTAATGCCAAATGCTTATTGCTCTCTCTAGATGCTGTCTGACTTGCTGTGTTCCTCCAGTATTTTGTGTTTGTTTCTCCAGATTTTGAGCATCTGCAATATTTCTTCTATTAAAGTAATTCAATATTTTATTGCTGAACATCAGCTATTTATAATCTATAACTTTTGGAATGTAAATCTTTTTTGGAATGTATAACTTTTGGAATATATATATATTTCCGATGCATGGAAATAAATTAAGTTATGGTGAACTTGCAAAGTGAGAGGTGAAGTTAAAATATTATAGTCCTAGCACTGAAGAGAACTCAACTGGAAAGTGAATGAGAGAATACACTCGATTCGCCTGCAATTTTTCATGCCTGATTCACATTGTGAATTTGAATCTCAGTGCCAAAAGCAAAATATTAGATAATTTAAATAGGTGTCAAAATATTTTCTATCACTGTCTCATTGTTGTCTAATACTGAATTATTTAGATTTAATGCTTATATTGCAAACAGCTAATTGATGTACCATTACTACTCAGTAAGAGTTGTATGAAGAAAATAACATTTATTTACAAATGGAACAGCAAACTTTTCCCAAGACAATTTACATATCTTTGGCCCTCATATCTGCCTTACTGTTACATGTTTCTTTGTAGTTTAGTTCAGTAGTTACTCACATAGATGACTATTGATTCTGACTGAAGTCTGGAGACTTGAGTCAAAATTCAAGACTGACACTCCAATGTGTTACTGAAGGGGCATTCAAGAGTTGGAGATGCTGTCTTTAAGGCAAGATATCCTTTTGGTACATTATTAGTGAGGAAGGCAGGTGTACGCTCTCCATCCTTCTGACTATTGTTCATCACTTAGCCAGCATCTCTCAAAATCATTTATGTACTAATTGACACCTGTATTTCATGTGTAATAGTATATAACATTGGGGTGATGCCATAACTAGTGAGCACAACACTTTACAGTACTACTGACCCAGGGGTTCAATTCCTGCCGCTGCCTGTAAGGAATTTGTGTGTTCTCCCCATGCCCATGTGGGTTTACCTCCAATGCTCCGATTTCCTCCCACAATCCAAAGACATACCTGTCGGTCATTGTAAAACTGTCCTGTGATTAGGCTAGGGTTAAGAACCTGGGGATTGCTGGGTGGTGCAGCTTGAGGGGCCAGAAGGGTCTAATCCGCACTGTATCTCAATAAATAAACAATAGCACTAAACTTCAAAAGGGCAGGACAGATTGTAATGCACCTTGAGATATCCTAAATTCATGAAATTCATAATATAGAGCCACATACTTTTTCTAATTTTTGTTTGTACATAAAACCATAAGACAGCAGCAAAATTGTGCCATTTGACCCATCAGTTCTGTTCCGCAGTTCAATCATGTCTCATTTATTTTCCCTCTCAGCCTCTGCATTCTCCCCGTAACTTCTGATGCCTTGGCTAATCAAAAACTTCTCAACCTCCAGTTTAAATATATCAATGACCTTGGCCTCCATAGCACCTGTGACAATGAATTCCATCAACTCACAAAGCCCTAACTAAAGAAATTCCTCCTTATCTCCGTTCTAAAGTGAGGTCTTTCTATTCTGAGGCTCTGCCCTCCGATCCTAGAGCCTCCCACAACTGGAAACATTCTCTGCATGTCCACTCTGTCTAAGCCTTTCAATATTGTGTAGATGTCAATGAGATTCCTCCCTTATAGTTCTGTGCAAAAGTCTTAGGCACCCTAGATTTTTTATATGGTTTCAGATAGTAATGCCTCCAAAGAGTCCTGATCTCAACATCATTGAGGATGTCTGGGGTTACAGAAGCAAGCAAGACAGCCAAAGTCTGCAGAAGAACTGTGGCAAATTCTACAAGATGCTTGGAACAACCTACCAGCCAATTTTCTTATAAAACTGCATGACAGTGTCTCTAAGAAAATTACAGTTTTAAAGGAAAAGGGAGGTTACACCAAATATTGATTTGATTTAGATTTTTGCTGTTCATTGCTCTTTATAGTATTTTTCGTTGTTTAGAAACTTAATTTCATTATTTTGAAAGCATCATTGCTTTACAGATTTTTTTTTACAGATGCCTAAGACTTTTACACAGCATTGCATATTCTTCTAAGCTAATCACAGGTGGATAGCAATCTCTGTGTTTTACAAGCTTATTTATGATAATTGTTAAAATTCTCTGGCTCAATCTCTCTGGAAGCATATGAGGGGTGATTGATAAGTTTGTGGCCTAAGGTAGAAGGAATCAATTTTAGAAAAACTAGTACATTTATTTTTCAACATAGTCCTCTCCTACATTTTCACACTTACTCCAGCGGTCATGGAGCATACGGATCCCTTCTTTGTAGAAGTGGTCCACAGCAGGAGTGATTGATAGGTCCGTAGAAGGAGATGAGTTATTAACTTCAAACTTTCTGCATTATCACTCAAAGGGTTGAACTGCATGTGCATGTAATGACAGCATCTTGGACCTCCAGGTGGTCCACATCAGGGGTGATTGATAAGTTTGTGGCCTAAGGTAGAAAGAGACGAGTTTTACAGCTCTCGTTACATCTACATGCAGTTCATACTTCCAGCCCTGGGAAAAAGCCTCTGACTATCCACACAATCAATGTCTCTCATCATCTTATACACCTCTATCCCATCACCTCTCATCCTCCGTCGCTCCAAGGAGAAAAGACTGAGTTCATTCAACCTATCCTCATAAGGCATGCCCCCCAATCCAGGCAACATCCTTGTAAATCACCTCTGCACCCTTTCCATATCCTTCCTGTAGAAAGGTGACCAGAACTGAGCACAGTACTCCAAATACAGTCTGACCAGGGTCCTATATAGCTGTAACGTTACCTCTCAGTTCTTGAACTCAATCCCATGGTTGATGACAGCCAATACAGCATCTACAGTTTTTTTTAAATTTTCTATTCATATATCACTTCTTTCGCCCCTCTCACTTCCATCACTGATGGTCAGCCACTCTCTCTCCACCTGCCAGATTGTAATGTGCCAAGCAATTGAACCACAGGGACAATCCATCACACCCCATCACACTGCTGAACTTCCCATACCCACACTCAGGGTCATACTCTATCTGACAGCATCCCTTCCTCTGCTCTGTTAGAAACCGGCCAACTCAGAAGACAGGAACAAATGGTGCCATACTTCCTCAGCTAGTGACTATGTTTCTTCAGCTGGAATGAGATTCAACAAACTGTGCAACAATGACATCAGGATTCTCACCGTCTTTCCTTTGAGGCAGCCTGCAAACATTTCGGCACGTAGCCACGAAGCTTCAGAAATACCTCTCCAGACACCTGTCCAACTTCCTCTCCAACCTGGCAAAACTGCGGAACGGGTTCCAGTCAAAATGCTTCTTGTCTAGATCATACACCACACCAATGTCGAGAACACACAGTATAAATCCATCTGCTCCCTCCTTGTTCACCTTAACTGTCCTGTTTTATGGAATATATCTTAATCTGTTATGATTTTCATGCATCAAAACATAGAGAAATCATTTATGTTCACTAAAGTGTCTTTTATTGTAACAGGAATGAAATGGTTGAAACCTTCTGGGTTTTTTATTGGACCCTTTCGAATTTGTGTTTTACATTCTGTGTTTCTCACTCATTTTTTTGCCGTTTGTACAATTTGGTTTTTTTTGCGTGTGAGGAAAGGTGGGGTTTGATAGTTCGATCAAATTATTTTCATACAATTTCTCTGAAGAGGCTCCATGGTTTTTCATTGTTTTGTGGCTCTCTATGGGGAAGACGAATCTCAGGGTTGTATAGTGCATACATATTTTGATAATAAATGTACTTTGTAATAAATGTAATAAATGTAGCCTAATCACAGGACAATTTTCAATGACCAACTGTCACCTTTGGAATGTGGGAGGAAACTCGAGAAACCCACGCGGTCACGAGGAGAACGTACAAACTCCTTACAGGCAGCGGCAGGAAGTAAACCTGGGTCGCCTGTACTGTAAAGCATTGTGCTAGCCACTACACTACCACGCTGCCCCACAGTAATGATTATGCATACGGTTATATACCATTTCTAAGCACCGGTGAACAGGGTTAGAGAAAATCCTGTGGTGAATTATATTCCATCGTTCTTGGACATAAGCAGTCACCTAGAACGTCACATGTAGGGGAAGCACACAGAGAGTATTGTACAACCACTGATTTAGCTCCTTTTTCATCCATCCACTTGCATAAGAGAAAATCAGGGGGACGGCAACATTGTTCTTCCCTGTTCAGTGTTCCTCAGTCCACACGTATTCATTCTCACACATAAAAGGAGAATATCTCCGAAGAAGATCACATAACACAGGTGCAAGAAACTACTGATGCTGGAATCTGGAGCAAAAATGAAAGTGCTGGGTGTTTTCAGTGAATCAAGCAGCTTCACTGGAAACAAGGTTCCCTCTAGAGTCAGAAATTTGATGTTAGGTCTTGACCCAGAGCATTGATTAGTTCCTTGTCTCCCTAGATCCTTCCTGACACACTAAGTTTCTTCAATTTGTTTTTTTTTTCATATGGTAAGACAGAGGTAAATTCTCATTGCACAAACACAACAAAATCTGCAGATGTTGCAAATCCAAAGAAACACAGATAAAATGCAGGAGGAACTCAGCAGGTCAGGTAGCATCTGTAGATAGTCGACGTTTCATGCCGAAACCCATCTTCCGACCATTCATATCCATAGATGCTGCCTGACCTACTGAGTTCCTCCAGCACTTTGTGAGTGTTAAATTACCATTACTTAGTAATTGCACAGAAAGAGTACACTCCTTAACATTCGTCAATGCATATATGCACAGTAGTATCTCTCCTGTTAATTTTTGCTGTATATGCTCATTCAAGACCCCTTTACAAACAAGTTCACTGGTTACAATTTCAAACAATAGAAATAAAAAAGCTTAAATATATTTTAAAAAGCAGTTGAAGTTAAAACAAAAATTTTTTAAAGCACTTTCCCACCAACAAAATCAATTTCCTAGATATTGTGCAGACTACTACCAAAACCAAAAGATCAAAGGAATTGGATCTGCTTTGAAGATTTGTCATTATCAGGTTTGAAAACACTTACAGATTTAACACTTTACAACTCCCCTTAAAAATGAAAATGATAAACCACTCTTCTCTCACGGATGATGATTCAAAGTAGTCACTGTGCATTTTATTTCCTTTTATGTTTGTTCAGTTTAAATGAGAAACTCAAATATATCCACATCACCATCTGGTTTTGGACAATATACAATGGTTTTATAATCAACCTAATTGTGCTGTTCACAGCCTGCTTAGCTAAGGATATTGCAATGAGGATCTATTGATGCAGAAGCATAGTTAATTGTCAAAGCAAAATAACTTTAAGATCAAAGTGTTTTTGTACAATTTCAGTTTTCCTGATATCTCATAATTTTCTTACCTTATGTCTTTGTAGCAAAGTTCAATATTCAAAGTACATTTTATTATCAAAGTATGTATACTTTCTACAACTTGAGATTCATCTCCTTACAGGCAGTCTTGAAACAAAGAACCCCAATAGAACCCATTAAGAACACAAGAAGATCATCAAACCCATGTGCAGAGAGAGAGAAAGAAAAACCAAATTGTGCAAACAATAGAGCAAGCAAACAGCACTCAGTACTGGTTTGCAACACTGCAGCCAAATCAGAAGTCAGCAGAAGCCAATTCAGAAGCCTCAGTCCAGCACAGAGATGAGCAAACCTTATGGGGCTGCGATCTGAACCAGCCTGGTTCTCACCCCCTTGATGCAGCTCCAGGTACAGCGTTTTCAGATTCCGATACATACAGTGGCAAAAGTGGCAACCATGGACCCCTAGCAGATTCTATGTGATTCAATTTGATATTACTGTAAAATGCTACTAACTTCAGATTCAGATTGATAAATTGTGCATATGGGCACTCGGGTTCATATAACTAATGTGGTGAATGAATTTAAGAAACAGATCAGCCAAGTTATAATTGATTGGCTGAAACTATGTTTTGTCATCACTATCAACTGAACTGACCTTTCTTCCCTGTTTCTATTTAAACTCAGTGGTATGGTATATCATACTTTGAGTCTTAGCAATTCTTCAAAGTATTTCCAGCTTTTTCCTTTAACTATAACACTCATAAAATCTGCTGGATATCACATGGAACAGAATCAAGAGTCTACCTTCCCTTATCAGGGACAAATAAATCTGGCTCATATGTACTCACTGAGTTAAGCTTCCTTCATTCTGCAGTAATCACTCATCTATAGGCCTAATATAGGTTTAGCATGTTCCACACCAGTTACTGCAGGGACTCTGAGTAAAATCTGAATCCTTTGTCTCAGTTGGGGTCCAATACAAAACCAACAGTTTAAATAATTTGTATTCATTTCTCATAGGATCCTAGTAGTTAACAAACCAGGAAATATCTTCATTTCAACAGCTGGATCCTTATTGACCAAATAATAAAGGAACATGTCTTATTAAAATACATATTTTTAATGTTTTGGATTTACAGTGAATTTCCACTGTATGATCCTGTCACCTAGGTGAAAATCCAGTCCATTCTGATTTACTGAAAACCTTCCTCATTTTCTGGTAGTTGGACTATTGCAATATGCAAGTAATTTCAATCTGGTAATGCCTGAAGCAGAACAACTACATGTAATTTGGTACAAAACTGATAACTCCATGAGAAGAATGTTTGGAATGAAAAGAAGAAAAGCTACATAATTGAAAAAAGAAGTGCTTTTCTTTGCCTGGAATCAAGGAGGATGGTTCTGTGGCACAATGGGTAAATGCTGCTGTTTCACAGTGCCAGAGACCTGGTTTGATCCTGACCTCGGGTGCTGTCTGTGCAGATTACACACTATTCCTGTGACTGTGTGGGTATCCCCTGGGTGTTCCGGTTCCTTGCCACATCCCACAGATGTGGTAGCTTTATAGGTTAATTGGTGACTGCAAATTGTCTCTAATGTCAGTGGATAGTTAAGGAATCAGGAGGAAGTAGATGGGTGTGTGTTTGAGAATAGGTTACAGATGGTTATAGAGAAATTAATGAGGAAATAGCACTGATGAGTTTCTTTTGAGAACTGGCCTAGACTTTATGGGCTGAATGGCTTTAATTTATCTCAAAAGTTTCAAAATTGAAATATTACACTTATAGCTAAGCTTGCCAAATTGAATCAGGATGATGGTGAGCAAGGTAGCTATTTCTTTCACATTTGCTGCAGAGATATTCCCACATCAATCCAGTACTCTTTGACAAAGTCTCACTGTCACAGTGATACAGTACAAAAAATAGCCCTTCAGTTCACCACGTAGACACCGAACATCAAGTGCCTATCTATACTAATCCCATTAACTACTACCTGATCTGTAGTTACTACCTGTGCCTTGGCTATTCGGGTACTCATCCCAGATACATCTAAAATGTTATAACATCTGTAGCCTCCGCCATCCATTCAGGCAATGCAGTCCAGGTTCACCTCCAAGAGGGCCACAATCTTGAGGTTTGGAGGCTGGCGTGCCTCACTGACCTGGAGAACTGTGCTGCCTGGACTCAAGGCATTATGCCTTAACTCTTGGTAGGGTCACCTTTGCCAAACAGGTCAAAGGGTAGAGGCCAGAAGAAGAGTGGTCACATTATCCTCCAGGTTTGAGAGTTCACCTCAGGGCTAACAATGCTGAATGATAAAACAAACTTATTACAGAAACAACAATGAAAAATCCTTCTACATCTGAGCGTGATGGTATTCCTGAGTCTCCACCTGGAACTTGCATGACTGACAATAGTAAAAACTGAGAAGAAGCTACTGACATAATGAAGAAAGTTGTGAACAATGCTAAAAATGGAGATCTTCATTGCTGCCTTAAATTCCAGCGTCGTAACAGGCAAAAGAGAGATTTCCAATTCTAGCCAGCATCTCAGAGAAAAAAATTTCACTAGATCTTCCAGCCTTTTATGCATTACCTTAAATCTCATCCTGTTTGTTGTAGGTATATCTACCATAGAGAAAAGTTTACTACTATGTATTCTTTCCTATGCCTCTCACAACATTGTATCCAACTATACACTCTCCCTTACAGTCTTTCAGTCCAAGAGAAACAAAACTATCCTACCTAGTCTTCCCTGATAACTGAAATTTTCCATCCTAGGCAACATCCTGGTAAATCTCCTTTGCAACCACCCCAATGTAGTCACATATTCTAATGTATAGCAAGCAGAAATGCACATATTACTTTAGCTGTGGCCTAACTAAAGTTTTATAAAGTTCTTTAATGGCCTTTTTGCTCTTTTTTTTTTCTCAACCACAGCTAATGAAGGCAAATATCCCATACGCTTTCATTACCACCTTATCCACGTGTGGCAACTATAAACTAAGATTGAAAATGGGCCTTAAACACCAGACTGACCCATTTTCACTTATTTTTCTCAATCAAGGCCAATTTTTATTTCTGCATAAAATGACATAACCATCATTAGCTAACAGCAGAAGTGAGCTCTACCCAAATAATGTGGCTCAGAACACATTTAGTGTTGACTTTGTCGTGCAACAGATCTCTCTGCTGAATAAACTCAGGCCAATTCAAATCAAGATAAATCAAAATGGACAGTTTATTGATCCTTGCTTTAAGTGAGTATCTAAATACTCAATTGCCAACAGTAAAAATGCTCAGTTTGGATTGGTCAGCATTGATGGCTCCAGTGCATTGAAGTGTTTATACATGTAGAAACAGAAACACATACAAGTATAGTGGACAACTGGGTGTCCAGGAAGCCAGCAGGAAATGATGGGTACCTCAAAAATGTAGCATCCATCATTAAAAAGCCCCATCACCTAGGACATGCCCTCTTCTCATTGCTACCATCAGGAAGGAGGTACAGAAGCTTGAAGACACACACTCAATGATTCAGGAACAGCTTCTTCCCTTCTGCCATCTGATTTCTGAATGGACATTGAACCTGTGAACGCTACCTCAGTCCTTTATTTTTTTCTTTTTGCATTACTTATTTAGCATATTATATGTACATCATGTACATATCTCTCCCCACCATTGGTAGTATCTGCAGGGAAGACAAGATTTATCATCAAAGATCCGCACCATCCAGCCATGCCATCTTTTCACATCTACCATCAGGCAAGTGATACATAATAGAGAGACGTCCATTTTGAGTGGAGATGTGGAAGAATTTCTTTACCCAGGGAATGGTGAATCTACAGTTGTGGAGGCCAAGTAATTGTGTATATTTAAGGCAGAGGTTGATAGATTCTTCATTAGTCATGGATATGAAGAGAAACGGTGAAAAGGCAGGAAATTGGGGGCTGAGACTGTGTTTTGACATGTACCCAACCACGCCAGCTTCCGGGGTTTAGACACTCTAACTCTTTGGAATATGGATAGCTGGTGTAGCTCCTTTGAAGATTCAGGATCATCCCGCTAATTGGCAATTTTGCTTTGGGCACCAATTATTGAGCATTTAAAGAGCACCTGAATGGAGCCTCAGTGCTCAATCGCAAGCCCAACTAGTAATATCATCTAGCATTTTATTTTGCGCTCAGTTCTCGATCCAGTTTTATTTTGTGTCTCAATCTTAGCCTCAGATACACCAGCATTTGGGTCCAAACCATTTTGGCAGGGACTGTCATCACAAAGGGAAATGGATCAGCCATGACGAAATGGTGGAGCAGACTCAATGGGCCAAAATGTCCTAATTCTGCTCCTATATCTTATAGTCTTATAAGCCTGAAGTTCAACATCACCAGGTTTAAGAACAGCTACATTCCTTCAACCTTTCAATTCTTGAAACAACCAGACAAACCCTAATCATTACTGTTTAGCAACACTACGAACACTTTCACCACTTTAAACTGAAATTGACTTCTTTGTTTTCTTGAAAGAAATTGTGTATAGTTTATGTCCCTGCTCATGCTTTTACACTTATGTACTGGAAATTACATTAAACAATCTCTAATCTTAAATCTTTTTGTGGATGCTGCTAATATATTAAATGCCTGTGATGCATCTACAAGTTAAGTTTTTAATAGCAACTGTGCATTTATATACTTCTGGATAAAAAAAATAAATGCAACTTTGACCTTAATAGGTAGCACTTCAGTTCAGGATCAAAACCAGATCCCTGATCCTGCAGCATGAACCACTTTGCCATTGAATAATGTATTTAATTATTTCAGAATGTTTTACTGTTTCTAATTAAATTGATACTAATTATTTTAACATTTTAAAATAATTATATTCCATTATTTAAAGCAATTTCAATACCTATAAAATTTCTTTAAACATCAAATAATGACAGGGGTCTTAGGACTACATATCCAATGCCTACTGGGTATCTGAGCCTCCGTAGCTGAACCCAGGGAGGTCATTCCTTATTATCAAATTCTCATGAGTGTAGGTATGAAGGAACTCTGAATGGTGACTCCAGGCAAGAGGTCAGGTCCCAAAAAACCCAGCCCAAAGGGCCAGAACAGAATAATTTTTGCATAGTAGACAACTACTTGGATATTACTGTAAAGGATGAGAAAAGGTTAAATGATGTGTAATTTATTTTGTTATTCAATTGGGGTTACATTGCACAGGAAAGGCATTTGCAATTATTTTATAAGTCTTACACTGCTTTAAATTGTGGTGCACTGTCATGTAGTGCATTTACATAGCACTTGGAAAGGTTAAACCGAGCAAGTCACATAAACCATTAGAGTCATGCACGTGTGGTTGACATAGGCCCACAATACTTAATGGAATTTAATGGTACATTCTGTGACAGAAAATCAGGGATATTATGGATTTTGATTTTTCTTCAGAACATCTGCATAGATGTTATTTCCATGATTTTCATTTGCACATACATGCCGATAAGTAGTTCAGGGCATTCAAGCAAAATCAGTCTTCACTGCATTTTTGAAGCCCAGTTCATTACTCCTTTAAACCGACCATTCCATTAAGCCCAGTGCAGCCACAAGAGGCTGCAGATGTTTGGACCAGATGAGGAGTTTCCACCCGAAATGTTGGCTGTACAGTTCCCTCCACAGATGTTGCCTGACCCATTGAGTTCCTCTAGCATTTTGCTTGTTATGTTCCCTTAAACCCAGTGGCAAGAATCCATTTCAATTAGGTCCCTCCTGAATGATATCATTGCTTGTTGCAATGGTTTGCTCTTGAATCTCCAATATTCACTCACACTCTCTTCCAGAAATGGCACCAACCCTTGTCCTCAATCGCCATAATGGTCTTCTGGATTACTACTCCAATCTCTCCTCACTAATTGCTAGACTGGTCTTCACTGACATTTCTTTGATCACAATGTATGTATGGCCTGATCTTGGGACTCATGAGTTATAGAGACTGGGAGCCATGGGCCAGTGATTCAAACCAAATGCCAAAGGATTTCTAGGTCACACGTTTTTTAACCTCAAGGAGGACCACAACCTTGTAGTTGAGGCTTGTGTGCTTCAATGACCCAGAGAGCTAAGTTGGCCGGAGTCAGAGCTTTAGGTTTTGTCTCTTGGTAGGGTCACCCAAGCCAAACAGGTCAAAGGGTAGAGGCCAGACTAAGAGTGGTCCACCAGTCCTCCAGGTTCAGAGATTCCATTCAGGGCTACCAACCTTGATTGATCAAAGAAAATTGTCAAGTAAACAGCAATGAAGAATTATTTTATAACTGAGTGCAATGGTACGTATTCCCAAGTCTTGTCTCGGGACTTGCGTGACTGACAGTAGTGAAAACCAAGGAGAAGCTACTGACATGATGAACGAAGCCATGAACACTGCCAGAGACTTAGGACTTCACTGAAGTCCTATACAGTGGTGTAATGGGCAGCAAGTAAATAAGTACTTACTTTGGTGCAAAGTGGGGCAAGAGAATATTAGCAAAACCATAGAACATGGGAACACAAAATTGAAGGGGCAGGAGAAGATCACCTACTCAAATTTGGCACACTATTCAAAATGACTTTAGTTGATCTGTCCCAAGCTTTGATCCCTCTTGTATGGTTCCCATCACTCTGCATTTCCCATTTTTTCACATTCCCATTCAAATTCATTTTCAAGAAATAGGAGGCTACTCTGACCACTGAGTCTAGGCTAGTTCACAGAGTACTTGCATTCCCTCGCAAATGTTCACCCAATCTATTTCTCCCCATACTTTCATCAACTTCCTGCATGTTCTATCACTCATCAATGCAAAAAGTTCAAGATTCAGGATTATCAAAGAATGTCTGTTATATTGAAAGACCTGATTTAAAAAAAATATAAGACCAATGCCCAATATGCAAGAGAAAGAAAGAAAAAACACAAAACATGTAAACAAATGAAGCAAACAACATTCCAAACTGTCATGTATTGAAATGATAACGTCCATTAATGTAATGTAGTTTGACACTTGTCAGGTACGGTGATGATGTCATCAGTCAGGGACAAAACAACACGTGATGTGAGGGAGCATGGAAGTGAGAATGAGAAATAAAGACACGTTCAGAGTACAAAGCGTTGTGTCATGATATATGCGCTATCTAATTAAGTACAAAGATAAGTTGAAAATACTCAACAGTAGCGACAAGGATACAGACTTTGAAAGTAAGTTTAACCTTAGTTGATGAGAATGGAGAAACCTGGGACCTAACACTTCTAATGTTTTATGGAGCCAGCTACGCCAGGTCTGAGATGGACACAGTGGCACAACTCATTTGAACTTTATGCTGACCGTAAATGACTGATAGTGGACAATAACTCAACAGATGATACAAAACAAAGATGGAGAACACTACTTTTGCTCCTTGAAGAAATCAGGTGTGCAGGATATATTCTCAACACTATCAGCCACAGGACAAGTCACAGACTACGCGGCAGTGGTGGATGTGATGAATGCTTACTTCATTCCCCAGGTCAATACTGCATTTGCCTAGCAGCATTTTCATCAGCTTGCCCAAAAACAAGGTGAGACAGTTCAATAGTTTGATTTTTGAATGCACACAGACAACCAAATCAGGGATGCCATTGTGGAAAAATGGAACTCAGTCTATCTGAGGAGAAAATGACTGGAGAATGTGCAGGGGTTCACCCTTGCCTGCACACTGGAAATAGCTGCACAATGTGAACAAGTTGAAGAACAATTATCAGCCATGTCACTGCAAGACAGCCAGCCAGACTGCCAGACAATGCACAATGTTTCACACCATGAGGATACAACACATGGCAAAAAGACTGGGAAGAAGAAAGTGTACTAATACAAATGAAAGGAAATGCTACAGATGTGGAAACACAGATCACCTGGGTAGAGACCCAAAGTCCCCAACTCGTAGACAGACATACAGAAAATCCACTAGAAAAGACCACTTTGTAAAAATGTGCCAGACAAAAAGATTAAAGACACAGTAAGTGAACAATGAACAGATGAACAGAAGGAATTTGCATTTGTTCCTAATGAGACAGAGACTACATCCACACTACACTGGATAAATTCGTAACCGAAGCTTTTTCTCTTCGTTTTTACCCTCCATCCACACTAAAACGGCGTTTTCATCCCCTGAAACCAGAGCTTTTCAGAAACACTCTCCAAAGTGTGTAATTTTGAACACTGGATTGGCCGGAGCAGTGTGGATGGGGTAACTGGAAACTTCTGAAAACGCTGTCAGACGGCAGCACACCATTTCATTGTTTTCTTGAACACAACCTAACAATTTCAGAACAGACGGCAACGAGACTGACACCAGAAGAATTAGTAATGTACTCACCAAATACTTTGACCCATAACTTACTGAATAAATAAGTATACTCACTTTGCCCTGTTTTCTGTCGTTGCTCATATGAAGGTGGTTTACCTATTTATGCAAGTACTACTCTGACAATAGATATATAACAGCCTAATGTAACATTGTATGGAAATACAAGATAACACTGATGCAGACATGTTTTATACATTTAACAAGGTGCTTTATTAATGCAACAGAGTTAGTCGGTTTTTCAAAGTTCGTCGTCAGCCGGGTCAATTTGTCCGTGGACTCCCTGTCAGTTGCCTTCATACGCTCCAGAATTTGTTTTTTTTTACTTTTAAGTTCTCCTGCGCGAGAGCCAACAGCTGTCCATCGTTTTAAGCTTTTCTAGTCTGTAACTACACAAACGCACATTTTCACGGTGAGATTCGACACCAAACATGTTGCTTATTTTCGGTAGATGTGTCCTGCGCATGTGCAGTAGGAGGAGATTCACCAAAATCTCCGTTTCAACGTGGACAGAGATATTTTTTTAAATGCATACTGTGGATGCCTATCGTTTTTACACAAAACCGGCGTTTTCAAAATTATCCGGTCTAGTGTGGATGTAGTCATTTGAAAAGATTACTTTTTGTGTAGGGGGTGTAAATCTGTGCATGCTAATAGATTCAGGAGGCAAAAGTAATAAATTGGGGTGAAAATGTGTGTGAAAAACTTCTGTCAGAGAAAATAAAGTGCCATTCTTATATTCCTAAGCAGAAGAGGAAGTTGTACCCATATTCATCTAGCATGTCACTGGGGGTTGAGGGGGAGTGTTTGAATGCGAAATAAGTTCTGGAAACAGAACAGACCAGGCAGAGTTCATGATAAAAGGCAATGGTGAACCACTTCCAGTTAGAGAAACAGCTACAAAATTGGGTGTGTTAAAGATTGGAGAAAATGGGTCATCAGTTACAGGATCACTTAAGCTCCAGGACCCAAAAGTGTTTGAAGGGGTAGGAAAGCTGAACACTCAGCAGGCAGATCAGTCTGTGCATTGATCTGAAGGTAAAGCCTGAAGCCCAGCCACTCAGACATATACCTTACAACTTAAAGGAGGCTATTGAGAAACAAATTGAACAGTAAAGGAAAATGGACATTATTGAGAAAGTTGGGTTAACCCGGTAGTAATTTTACCAAAACCCGACAAGGACATCAGAATGTGCTGAAACATGAGAAGGAATTGCAAATGAAGCAATTGTGAGGGAGAGATATCCCATTCCAACTGTAGATGAGATACTACAGAGTATGAATGGAGCTGCAGTGTTTAGCGAACTGGAATTGAAATGGGGCTATCACCAGCTGGAACTAATTCCAGAATCTAGAGAGATAAACACATTTACTATGCATAATGGTGTGTACAGGTACAAGAGACTGATATCTGTTGTGTCACCAGCTAGTGAGCAGTATCAGCGTGAGATAGTAAATGCTTTAGCTGGAATTGAAGGAGTTGAGAACTTCTCAGATAATGTGATTATACATGCGCCTAACCAAAACAGCAGGATGAGAGACTGCATATTGTCATTAAGAGACTCACAGAGTGTGGACTGATACTGAACCTGGAGAACTGTTAGCTCAACATGGACAGACAAGTCTTCATGGGAATTCTTTTGAAAGATATCGGACCAACCAAGGAGAGAGTGCGAGCAGTGATGGAGGCTCGTGAACCACAAAACCCCACAGAAGTGAGGAGTCTCCTCGGTCTTGTTGGCTACAGCAGCAGATTCATACCACAGTTTGCAGTTTCATCAGAACCAGTGAGACAATGGACCAGGGAGGATACCCAGTTCAAGTTCGGAGAAGAACAGAAACAAGCATTCAAGGCCCTAAAAGAGGAGCTAGCAAGAACAGATATATTGGACAATTTTGATAAAGATGTGCCAAATAAAGTAATAGCAGATGCCAAGTCAGTTGGACTGGGGGCAGTACTCATGCAAAAACAAAATGAAGAAATGGTACCTATCTGTTATATGAGCTGTAGTCTCACAGACTGTGAACAGAGTGAGATGCATTAGCACTAGTATGGGCCTGTGAGAGACTTCATCCCTATCTGTATGGGAGAAAGTTTGACCTGATCACAGATCACAAACCTTTGTAAATGATTTACAGCCCGTGATCTAAACCATGCACACACTTAGAGTGGTGGGTCTTGTGATTACAACCAGAGTCATACACATACCAGGAAAACAGAACATTGCAGACCCACTGTTGAGGTTACTGGGAGAGACTGCTCAAAAAGAGAGACACAAGCATGATTCTGTCAGGTTCGTAGCTGTGAGTGCTATGCCGAATGCCCTAACAACACAAGAGGGGGAGAGAGCCTCAGCCACAGATCCACAGCTGCAGGAGGTGCATAAGACCATCATGAGTAGACAGTTTGAAAGCTATAGGACATATACACCCATTGCAAATGAGCTGTATGTAGGGGGACATGGATTGTGTTACCTAAAGCCTTGCACACACAGGCACTCACCCTAGCTCATGAAAGCCACTTGGGAATAACTGGTACAAAACAGCATCTCAGAACCAAAATTTGGTGGCCTGGTATGGATAAAACTGCTGAGAAATACTGCACAACTTGTCACGGCTGTCAAACTGTATCTAGACCCGAGCCTCCAGAACCACTAAAACTGGCCCTGTTACCAGGTGGTCCTTGGCAGGAAATGCTTAGAGCATTACCAACAAACCATTCCATTCTAGTAGTAGTTGATTACTACAGCTGATTTTATGAAT
Source organism: Hypanus sabinus (assembly GCF_030144855.1). NCBI lineage: Eukaryota > Metazoa > Chordata > Chondrichthyes > Myliobatiformes > Dasyatidae > Hypanus > Hypanus sabinus. The sequence continues at coordinate 103,164,679 of NC_082708.1, read as the reverse complement.
ATGACATTTTGATCTCTACAACTGCAGAGAGAGTTATTGACAATCTGGAGAACATTTACAGTAGACATGGACTGCCCATATCTATCAAATCAGATAATGGACCTCAATTCAGATCTGAACAGTTCAAGGAATATTGTGAGAGCAGTGTAATCAAACACCTGAAAACAACTCCAAAGTGGGCTCAGGCAAGTGGTGAAGTGGATCGCCAAAGTGCATCACTGATGAAAAGGATTAGAATTGCTCGAGCAGAAGGACTTGACTGGAACCATGAACTGAGAAAGTATGTGACTGTACGGATGTGTGGAACATGTCACTACAGGAAAAGTCCTGCCAAACTTCTCTACAACTGCAAAATACAGGGGAAGTTACCAGACATCAAGGAGGTACACACAACAGAACTGGAAATACAAGATTGGGACACAGAATGAAAAGGAAAGTACTAGCTATATGCAGATGATCACAGAGGAACACAAAGGTCTACTGTAAAAGTTGGGGACACTGTGCTTATCCAGCAAGAAAAAGTGGACAAATTCCCCATGCCTTTCAACACCATACCACACAGGGTGGTGAGGAAAACAGGAAATTAAGTGGTGGTTGAACCTCCACCTGGAGTGCAGTATGTGAGGAACACCACACATGTAAAAAAGTTCAAAACAAGAGAGACTTTTGACAAACAGGAGGAAATTCAAGGATTTGACAATGAGGTACTGAAACAGGAGGACAATATGATGGACAATTATGGACAAGGTCAGGTTCACAGTGAGCAAAAACCATTACCAGACATTCCAGTATTATCACTTAACTTCTTAAATAAGGAGACAAGGGTACTTTGGGATGACAGAGTGATTCAAACATTAAGGTTGTATTAGTTTAAATGACAAGAGCCCATACCAAAAGTGGTGCATTGTATGATTAGAAGTGGCATTAGAAACTTAGCAATTACTTTTAGTGATTTTATTATTTTGTGCACATCTTTTGGTGAATGTTATCTTCTTTCACATTAATCTGTTTTCAATTTTTAAAAATGTTCAATGAGTCAAAATATGAAAGAAGGACTTTTGTTCTGCAGTTGTTCCATGATTGTTCAATACACGTTTGATACTTGTTTGATCCTGAGGCGCCAGGCGTCGGCACCAGCGGTGCATCACAGATTTTTGTCAGTCAGTTTACAATTGACACTCATGAGCTACAGAGCTGTACTTTGTTTGTCCTTTGTGAACATTTGTAGTTTTGCACTTTTTTGAAAATTCAGCCTCGTTTTTACATTCAGCTACCCATCACAGTGCAAAAGAAAATGAGCAAAAGCAAAGCAGAAAGTGATAGTAAGTGTAAATTCAATGAACAATGGGAAGATAAGTTAGTTATAGCGGGTCGTCAGGAAAACCTTTGTGCATTGTTTGTGAAAACACTTTCTCACATAATAGAAGACATGATCTTAATAGACACTATAAAACACAACATCAGACTGAAATAGAAGGAAAACTGAAGCTAGTGCTTGGGTCTGAGTTACGGAAAGAATATGTGATTAAGAGAAAGGAAAAAATCAAAAGAAGACAAAATATAATTGTTAAAAGTCTCGTTAAGGTAAGTAATGTTTATCTTGTTTTATATTAAATCAACGTATCATGTAAAAATGCTAAATATGTCTATATTAACATATTTTTACAAGAATTGAATGGGGCTACAAGAGTTGTATGGCACATCTGAACTTGTGCATGAAAAAATTGATGCATGGAATGTAAAAGATTGGCCACCCGAACCATAGACTATCCGGCTACAGATTTGACCTTATGACTAAAATGTTACGGAATTAGAAACAGCAATAATGATGAAGTCGAAACAAATTGTGACAGTCAAATACAAAATTACCTTGAGATATCAAAGCCAAGTTTGACACCTTTTAAATTTAAGTTCTGAATTGGTTTTAGATTATTTAATTACAGAATTAATTGATTTTCAGTGTTAGAACTCTACAACACAGCCCTTCAGCCCATCTAGTCTGTGCCAAACTGTTATTCTGCCCAGTGTTATCAATCCACACCTGGAGCATAGCCCTCCATACCCCTTTCATCCATATACTTATCCAAACTTCTCTTCAATGTAGCCATCAAACACATCAAGTCCAGTGGCAGCTCCTTCCGAACTCACGTCATACACCAAATGAAGAAGTTCCCTTCAGATTCCCCTGAAATATTTTACCTTTTACCCTTAACCTATGACTCTAGTTCTAATCTCACCCAACGTCAGTGGAAAAAGCCTATTTGCATTTATACCCCCCATAGATTTGTATACTGTACCTCCATGAACTATCTGCACATTCTCCTAAGGTGGGAATTAAGTCCTATTCTATTCTACCTTTCAATATAACACAGGTCCTCAAGTACCAGCAACACTCTAGTAAATTTTCTCTGCACCCTTTCAATCTTATTGATATATTTCTGCAGACAATACTTCAAGTATTGGTCTCACGAACATCATATACTGTGTCAACATAGAAACATAGAAAACCTGTAGCACAATACAAGCCCTTCTGCCCACAATGCTATGCTGAACACATACTTACTTTAGAAATTACTTAGAGTTACCTATAGCCCTCTATTTTCTAAGCTCCATGTACCTGTCCAACAGTCTCTTAAAAGACCTTATCATATCCGCCTCCACCACCAATGCTGGCAGCCCATTCCACGAACTCACCATTCTCTGCATAAAAAACATACCCCTTACATCTTCTCTGTACCTACTTCCAAGCACCTTAAAACTGTGCCCTCTCGTGCTAGCCTTTTCAGCCCTGAGAAAAAGCCTCTGACTATCCACACAATCAATGCCTCGCATAATCTTATCCACCTCTATAAGGTCACCTCACATCCTCTGTCACTCCAAGGAGAAAAGGCCAAGGTCACTCAATCTATTCTCATAAGGCATGCTCCCCAGTCAGGGCAACATCTTTGGAATCTCCTCTGGGCCCTTTCTATAGTTTCCACATCCTTCTTGTAGTGAAGTGACCAGAACTGAGCACAGTACTCCAAGTGGGGTCTGACCAGGGTCCTATATAGCTGCAACATTACCTCTCGGCTCTTGAACACAATCCCATGGTTGATGAAGGCCAATGCACCGTATGCCTTCTTATGCACAGTGTCAGCCTGCACAGCAGTTTTGTGTGTCCTATGGACTCAGATCCCAAGATCCCTCTGATCATACACACTGCCAACAGTCTTAGCATTATATACTAGATTCCGCAATCATATTTGACCTACCAAAATGAACCACCTCACACGTATCTGGGTTGAACTCCATCTGCCACTTCTCAGCCCAATTTTTTCATCTAATCAATGTCCCGCTGTAACTGACAGCCCTCCACACTGTCCCCAACACCCTCAACCTTTGTGTCATCAGCAAATTTACTAACCCATCCTCTCCATCTCCTCATCCAGGTCATTTATAAAAATCTCAAAGAGGAGGGTCCCAGAACATATCCTTGAGGCACACCACTGGTGACCGACCTCCATGCAGAATATGACCCGTCTACAACCACTCCTTGCCTTCTGTGGGCAAGCCATTTCTCGATCCACAAAGCAACGGCCCCTTGGATCCCATGCCTCCTTACTTTCTCAATAAGCTTTGCATGAGGTATCTTATCAAATGCCTTGCTAAAATCCATATACTCCACATCTATGGCTCTACCTTCATCAATGTGTTTAGTCACATCCTCAAAAAATTCAATCAGGCTTGTAAGGCATGACCTGACTTTCACAAAGCCATGCTGACTATTCCTCATCATACTATGCTGCTCCAAATGTTTTTAATCTTACCTCTTAGAAACTTCTCCATTAACTTACCAATCACTGAAGTAATACTCAATGATCTATAATTTCCTGGGCTATTTCTACTCCCTTTCTTTAATAAGGGAACAATATCTGCTACCCTATAATTTTCTAGAACCTCTTCCATCCCCATGGCAATGCAAAGATCATTGCCAGAGATTCAGCAATCTCCTCCCTCACCTCCCACATTAGCCTGAGGTGTATCTCATCTGGTCCCGGTGACTTGATGCTTTCTGAAAGCTCCAACAAATCCTCTTTCTTAATGTCTATATGCTCAAGCTTTTCTGTCCACGGTAAGTCATCCCTACATTTGCCAAGGCCCTTTTTCATAGTGAATACTGGAGCAAAGTATTGATTAAGTACCTCCACTACCTCCTCAGGCTCCATACATACTTTTCCACTGTCACACTTGATTGGTTCAATTCTCTCACATCTTATCCTCTCACTCTTCACATACTTGTAGAATGCCTTGGGATTTTCATTAATCCTGTTTGCCAAGGCCTTCTCATAGTCCCTTCTGGCTCTCCTAATTTCATTCTTAAGCTCCTTCCTGTTAAACTTATAATCTTCTAGATCTCTAACATTACCTAGTTTTTTAAACCTTTCATAATCTTTTCTTTTCTTCTTGACTAGATTTTCAACAGTCTTTGTACACCGTAGTTCCTGTACCCTACCATCCTTTCCCTGTCTCATTGGAACAGACCTATGCAGAACGCCACACAAATATCCCTTGAACATTTGCCACATTTCTGCCATACATTTCCCTGAGATCATCAGTTCCCAAATTATCCTTCCAAGTTCCTGCCTGATAGCTTCATATTTCCCCTTAATCTAATTAAACACTTCCCTAACTTGTCTGTTCTTATCCCTCTTAAATGCTATGGTAAAGGGGATAGAATTGTGATCACTATCTCCAAAATGCTCTCCACCTGAGAGACTTGACATCTGACCAGGTTCATTTCCCAACAACAGATCAAGTATAACCTCTCCTATTATAGGCTTATCTACGTATTGTGTCAGAAAACCTTGCTGAACACACCTAATAAGCTCCACCCCATCTAAACCCCTTGTTCTAAGGAGATGCCAATCAATATTTGGGAAACTAAAATCTCCCACGACGACAACCCTGTTATTATTACACTGTGGCGACCCATTTCCTGGCACATCCGAACCGGCTCACAATTAGATAGCCTACGGGGGTTTACGAGCACAGAGCTTTGGAGCCTCTGCGCCAAGGGGGGCAGGTTGAGGGAGGCTTAAAAGTGAGGCTGAGGATTTCGAATAAAGTTTTTTCCTTCGACTGCAGTTACCGACTCCGTGCCGTAATTTTAGCGCTGCATGCAGCACACCACTACAACACCTTTCCAGAATCTGTCTCCCTATCTGCTCCTCGATGTCTCTGTTACTATTGGGTGATCTATAAAAAACTTTCACCCACAGAGACTCTGTAGACAATCCCTCCATGGCGTCCTCCTTTTCTGCAGCCGTGACACTAATTCTGATCAACAGTGCCGCGCCCTCACCTCTTTTGTCTCCCTCCCTGTCCTTTCCGAAACTTCTAAAACTTGTCAATCTAAGTAGCCATTCCTGCCCCTGAGCCATACAAATCTCTGTAATGGCCACAATATCATAGCTCCAAGTACTGATCCACACTCTAAGCTCATCCGCTTTGTTCATAACACTCCTTGCATTAAAATAGTCACATCTCAAACCATCGGTCTAAGCTCATCCCTTCTCTATCAACTGACTATCCTCCGTCCCACACCATCTACAAGCTTTCTCGATTTGTGAGCCAAATGTCCCTTTCTCCATCTCTTCAGTTTAGTTTCCACGCACCTGCCCCCCCCCCCATCAATAGTTTAAACTCTCCCCGATACCCTTAGCAAACCTCCCTGCCAGGATATTCAAGTGCAACCCATCCTTATTGTACAGGTCATGCCTGTCCCAAAAGAGGTCCCAATGATCTAAAAATCTGAATCCCTACCCCTGTTCCAATCCCTCAGCCACGCATTTATGCTCCACCTCACTCTATTCCTATACTAATTGTCGCGTGGCACAGGCAGTAATCCCCAGGTTATTACTTCTGAGATCCTGCTTCTGAACTTCTTTCCTAACTCCCTGTAGTCTACCTTCAGGACCTCCTCCCTTTTCCTGCCATGTCATTGGTACCAATATGTACCATGACTTCTGGCTGTTTACCTTCCCACTTCAGGATATCATGGACACAATCAGAAACATCCTGGACCCTGGCACCTGGGAGGCAAATTACCATCCATGTTTCTTTCCTGCGTCCACAGAATCACCTATCTGACCCCCTAACTATAGTGTCCCCTATTACTACTGCCATCTTCCTTTCTCTGTTCCCTCTGAGCAACAGGGCCAGACTCTGCGCCAGAGGTGCAGCCATATAACTGTATAACTATTACAACACAAAAACAGGCCATCTCAGCCCTTCTAGTCCGTGCTGAACGCTTACTCTCACCTCGTCCTATCGACCTGCACTCAGCTCATAACCCTCCATTCCTTTCCTGTCCATATAACTATCTAATTGTTTTTTAAATGACAATATCAAACCTGCCTCTACCACTTCTACAGGAAGCTCGTTCCACACAGCTACCACTCTCTAAATAAAGAAATTCCCCTTTGTATTACTTCAAAACTTTTTCCCCCTAACTCTCAACTCATGTCCTCTTGTTTGAATCTCTCCTACTCTCAATGGAAAAAGCCTATCCACGTCAACACTATCTATGCCCCTCATAATTTTAAATACCTCTATCAAGTCCCCCCTCAACCTTCTATGCTCCAAAGAATAAAGACCTAACTTGTTCAACCATTCTCTGTAACTTAGGTGCTGAAACCCAGGTAACATTCTAGTAAATCTCTTCTGTACTCTCTCTATTTTGTTGACATCTTTCCTATAATTCGGTGACCAGAACTGTACACAATATTCCAAATTTGGCCTCACCAATGCCTTGTACAATTGTAACATTACATCCCAACTCCTATACTCAATGCTCTGATTTATAAAGGTCAGCTTAAAAAAACTTTCTTCACCACCATATCCACATGAGATTCCACCTTCAGGAAACTATGCACCATTATTCCTAGGTCACTCTGTTCTACTGCATTCCTCAATGTCCTACCATTTACCATGTATGTCCTATTTTGATTAGCCCTATCAAAATGTAGCATCTCACACTTGCTAGCATTAAACTCCATCTGCCATCGTTCAGCCCACTCTTCTAACTGTCCTAAATCTCTCTGCAAGCTTTGAAAACCTACTTCATTATCCACAGCACCACCTAACTTAGTATCATCTGCATACTTACTAATCCAATTTACCACCCCATCATCCAGATCATTAATGCATATGACAAACAACATTGGACCCAATACAGATCCCTGAGGCACACCACTAGTCACCGGCCTCCAACCTGACAAACAGTTATCCACCACTACTCTCTGGCATCTCCCATCCAGCCACTGTTGAATCCATTTTACTACTTCAATATTAATATCTAACGATTGAACCTTCCTAACTAACCTTCCATGTGGAACCTTGTCAAAGCCCTTACTGAAATCCATATAGACAACATCCACTGCTTTACCCTCATCAACTATCCTTGTAACCTCTTCAAAAAGTTTAATAAGATTTGTCAAACATGACTTTCCATGCATGCAAATCCATGTTGACTTTTACTAATCAGACACTGTCTATCTAGATAATTATATATACCATCTCTAAGAATACTTTCCATTAATTTACCCACCCACTGACATCAAACTTACAGGCCGATAATTGCTAGGTTTACTCTTAGAACTCTTTTTGAACAATGGAACCACATGAGCAATACACCAATCCTCCAGCACCATCCCCATTTCTAATGACATTTGAAATATTTCTGTCAGAGCCCCTGCTATTTCCACACTAACTTCCCTCAAGGTCCTAGGGAAGAACCTGTCAGGACCCAGAGACTTATCCACTTTTATATTCTTTAAAAGTGCCAGGACTTCCTCTCCTTTAATCATCATAGCTTCTATAACTTCCCTACTTGTTTCCCTTACCTTACACAATTCAATATCCTTCGCCTTAGTGAATACCAAAGAAAAGAAATTGTTCAAAATCTCCCCCATCTCTTTTGGCTCCACACAATTCTGTCCACTCTGATTCTCTAAGGGACCAGTTTTATCCCTCACTATCCTTTTGCTAGTAATATAAATGTAGAAACCCTTTGGATTTATTTTTACCTTACTTGCCAAAGCAACCTCATATCTTCTTTTAGCTTTTCTAATTTCTTTCTTAAGATTCTTTTTACATTCTTTATATTCCTTGAGCACCTCATTTACTCCATGCTGCCTATATTTATTGTAGATCTCTCTCTTTTTCCAAACCAGGTTTCTAATATCCCTGGAAATCCATGACTCCCTCAAGTTTTTAACTTTTCCTTTCAACCTAACAGGAACATAAATATTCTGTACCCTCAATATTTATCCTTTAAATGACCTCCATTTCTCTATTACATCCTTCCCATAAAACAAATTGTCCCAATCCACTCCTTCTAAATCCTTTTGCATCTCCTCAAAGTTCACCTTTCTCCAATCAAAAATCTCAACCCTGGGTCCAGACCTATCCTTCTCCATAATTATATTGAAACTAATGGCATTGTGATCACTGGACCCGAAGTGGTCCCCAACACATACCTCCGTCACCTGACCTATTTCATTCCCTAACAGTAGATCCAACACTGCCCCTTCTCTAGTCAGTACCTCTATGTATTGCTGCAAAAAACTATCCTGTACACATTTTACAAACTCTAAACCATCCAGCTCTTTTACAGTATGGGCTTTCCAGTCGATGTGTGGAAAATTAAAATCTTCCACAATCACAACCTTGTGCTTACTACAAATATCTGCTATCTCCTTACAAATTTGCTCCTTCAATTCTCGCTCCCCATTAGGTGGTCTATAATACACCCCTATAAGTGTTACTATACCTTTCCCATTCCTCAATTCCACTCAAATAGCCTCCCTAGACGAGTCCTCTAATCTATCCTGCCAAAGCACCACTGTAGTATTTTCTCTGACAAGCAATGCAACACCTCCCCCTCATACCCCTCCAATTCTATCACACCTAAAGCAATGAAATCCAGGAATATTTATTTGCCGATCACACCCCTCCTGCAACCATGTTTCACTAATAGCTGCAACATCATATTTCCAGGTATCAATCCATGCTCTAAGCTCATCCACCTTTCCTACAATGCTCCTAGCATTAAAATAGATGCAGTTAAGAAATTCGCCACCTCTTACTCTCTGTTTATCACTAATGGTGCAAACAATATTTTCTTTTACTTCCTTCTCCCCTACATCTTCGGTCTGAGCGCTTCCCTTCTCTATCACCCACCTGTCCTCCCTCACACACTGTCTACAAACTTTACTTGTGAACTAACCTCCTCTCCCCTAGTCTCTTCAATTTGATTCCCACCCCCAACCATTCTAGTTTAAAGTCTCCCCAGTAGCCTTAGCAAATCTCCCAGCCAAGATATTGGTCCCCCTAGCATTTGAGTGCAACCCGTCCTTTTTGTACAGGTCACACCTGCCCCAAAAGAGGTCCCAATGATACAGAAACTTGAATCTCTGTCCTTTGCTCCAATCCCTCAGTCACGCATTTATCCTCTACCTCATTCCATTCCTACTCCCACTGTCGCGTGGCACAGACAGTAATCCCAAGATTACTACCTTTGTGATCCTTCTTCTCAACTCCTTACCTAACTCCCTATATTCTCCTTTCAGGACCTCTTCCCTTTTCCTATCTATGTAGGAAATTGATAGAGATTAATAGGTATCTGAGCAGTCAGGGCATCAAAGGTTATGGTGAGAAGGCGGGGAAATGGGGCTAAAGGGAAGACTGGATCAGCTCATGATGAAATGGTGGAGCAGACTCGATGGGCTGAATGGTCGACCTGCTCCTTTGTCATATGGTCTTATGTCATTGGTACCTACATGTACCATGACCTCTGGCTCCTCACCCTCCCACTTCAGGATGCTGGCACCAGGGAGGCAAACTACCATCCGGGTCTCCTGACTGCATCCATAGAATCGCCTATCTGACCCCCTAACTATTGAGCCCTCTGTTACTACTGCCATCCTCTTCCTTCCCCTACCCTTCTGAGCCACAGGGCCAGACTCTGTGCCGAAGACATGGCCACTGCCACTTCCCCCAGGTAGGCTGTCCTCCCAACAGTACTCAAACAGGAGTACTTATTGTCAAGGGGTACAGCCACTGGGGTACTCTCTAGTATCTGACTCTTGCCCTTCCCTCTCCTTTTTTTTAAACTACTTTTATTGAGTTTTCAAATGATTACAGAAAGAAAAAAATATATACCCTTTCCCCCCTCCCCTTAGCCCCTCCCCCCAACATCCCTATAGAAAAAAGAAAAAGAAAAAAAAAGAAAGAAAAAAAGAGTGCCTGGATATCGGAAGATCCCCACATGCTCCACGGAGTTTGTAATAACTTTAGTATATATATTTATTTCTTTCCCCAAATAACCAATTATTTTATCTTCAGAGCACCTACGTATTTAATCCTGTCTTTTGTAAATAAGGGCGCCTAATTTTCAAAAATGTTTCATATTTATCTCTTAAATTATAAGTAATTTTTTCAAGTGGAATACAGCTGGAAATTTCATTCTTCCAACGATCTATACTTAAGTATGAATCTGATTTCCAAGTAACTGCAATAGCCTTTTTGGCTACTGCCAGTGCAATTTCTATGAATTCTTTCTGATATTTATTCAATTTGGGTTTCCAATTTATCCCTTCAATATCGCCTAATAAAAATAATATTGGATTATGTGGAAGTTGTGTTCCAATAATTTGTTCCAATAAAACTCTTAAATTTGTCCAAAAAGGTTGAATTTTAGAACAAGACCAAGTAGAATGTAAAAAAGTACCGATTTCTTGGTTACATCGGAAACACTGATCAGATAAATTTGGATTTAATTTATTTATTTTTTGTGGTGTAATATATAATTGATGTAGAAAATTATATTGCACTAATCTTAACTGGACATTTATTGTATTTGTCATACTATCAAGACACAGTCTTGACCAATTTGTTTCTTCAATTTTAATATTCAAATCACTTTCCCATTTTTGTCTTGACTTATGGATTCCTTGTTTAATTGCCTGTTTTTGCATCAAGCTATACATAGAAGAAATAAATTTTTAGTTTTTTTTCCTTTTTGAATTAAAGTTTCTATTTCATTAGATTTCGGCAATAACATTGTTTGACCTAATTTTTCTCTTAAATAAGCCCTTAATTGGAAGTAACAAAAAAGGGTGTTGTTTTATATTTATTCTTTAATTAATCAAATGACATTAATATACCTCCTTCAAAACAACCTCCTATATATCTAATCCCTTTTTGAAACCAATTATATAAAAGTTGATTATCCATTGTAAAAGGAATAAGTCTATTTTGAATTAAAGACCTCTTTGCTAATAAAGATTTCTTTATCTCATCATCAACATTTATCTTATTCCATAAGTCAATCAAATGTTTTAATATAGGAGATTCTTTCTTTTCCCATATCCATTTAGATTCCCATTTATATATAAAATCTTCTGGTGTATTTTCTCCTATTTTATCTAGTTCTATTCTAAGCCATGCCGGTCTATCTCTCTCAAAAAAAGATGCATTAAATCTAAGTTGATTTTCTTTATAATAATTCTTAAAATTTGGAAGTTGTAACCCTCCTAGATCAAATTTCCATGTCAATTTTTCCAACGATATTCTTGACATCTTACCTTTCCAAAGAAACTTCCTCACATATTTATTTAAAAATACTTCTGGGGTAGTTGTATTGGTATTGATTGGAATAAGTATTGTAGTCTAGGGAATATATTCATTTTTACGGTATTTACTCTACCTACTAATGTTATTGGTAATATCATCCATTTATCAAGATCTTCTTGAATTTTTTTCAATTATGGTAAGTAATTTAATTTATATAAGTTCTTTATATCATTATCAACTCTTATACCTAAATATTTTATACCATTTGTCGGCCATTTAAATTGAGTTATTAATCGGCATTGACTATAATCTCCTTTAGTAAGAGGTAAAATTTCACTTTTATCCCAATTTATTTTGTAACCTGATATTTTCCCATATTCTTCTAATCTAGAGGATATTTTTTACACAACGAGTGCAATGGGTTTGTTAAATAAAGCAGAACATCATCAGCAAATAAGTTAATCTTGTATTCTTCCTGGTTAACTCTGAAACCCTTAATATCTGGGTCCATTCTAATTAATTCAGCTAATGGTTCTATCGCCAACACAAATAAAGCAGGTGATAATGAACAACCTTGCCTAGTTGACCTTGTTAACTGAAATGGTGTTGAAATTTGACCATTTCTCACTACTTTAGCTTAGAGATTATTAATTTTATTCAAATAGACATAAAACATATTCAAGGATAGATTTTTTCCTATTATCAATGAATATTCAAGACAGTGAAAAATATGGAATATAAAGCAAGAATATTGTCAGATCATTTGCCTTTGATAATGACAATGATAATGATAGATAAAGAGGAATCAATTTATAGATGGAGATTTAATTCAATATTACTAAAACATCAAGATTTTTGTGATTTTATGAAAAAGCAGATTCAGTTCTTTTTAGATACAAATTCACATTCAGTTGATGATAAATTTATATTGTGGGAAGCAATGAAGGCATATTTGAGAGGTCAGATAATAAGTTATACTTCTAAAATTAAGAAGGAATATATGATAAAAATAGATCAATTAGAAAAAGAGATTACAAAATTAGAAAAAGAATCTCAAAGATATATGACAGAAGAAAAATTATTAAAAATAATTAACAAGAAGCTACAATATAATACACTTCAGACATATCGAACAGAAAAAGCAATTATGAGAACTAAACAGAGATGTTATGAACTAGGTGAAAGATCGCATAAGGTCCTTGCATGGCAGTTAAAAACAGACCAAACTTCTAAAACGATAAATGCAATTCAAACAAGAGTAAATAAAATTACTTATAAACCTTTAGAAATTAATGAAACTTTCAAGAACTTTGATTCTGAGTTGTATAAATCAGAATCACAAAATGATAATGTCAAGATAGAAAGGTTGTTATCACAAATAACTCTTCCAAAATTGAATACGGAAGAACAGAAGGGATTAGATATGCCTTTTACATTAAAAGAGGTCGAAGAAGCTCTAAGATCATTTCAAGGTAATAAATCTCCAGGAGAAGATAGTTTTCTGCCTGAATTTTATAAAAAGTTTAAAGATTTATTAATTCTTCCTTTTATGGAGTTAATACATCAAGCGGAAAGAACGCATAAATTTCCAGAATCTTTTTCGACAGCTATTTTAATAGTATTGCCAAAAAAAGATAGAGATCTTTTAAAGCCAACATCATATAGACCTATTACTTTGTTAAACACTGATTATAAAATAATGGCAAAAATCTTATTTAACAGATTATCTAAATACTTACCAAAATTAGTACATATGGATCAAACAGGATTTATTAAAAATAGACAATCAGCAGATAATGTAACTCGGTTATTTAGTATAATTCATTTGGCTCAAAAGAGGGAGGAAATGAGTGTGGCAGTTGCTTTAGATGCAGAAAAAGCATTTGATAGATTGGAATGGGATTGTTTATTTAAGGTATTGGAAAAATATGGATTAGGAGTATCTTTTATAAAATGGATTAAAGCCTTTCCCTCTCCTGACTGTTACCCACTTATCTGCCTCCCGAGGCCCCGGTGTGACTACTTGCCTATAGCCCCTCTCTATCACCTCCTCATTTTCCCTGACCAGACGAAGATCATCGAGCTGCATCTCGACACACCTGGCGCAGATCTGGCCATCCAGGAGGGTGGGAGTCTCATGGACATCGCACATCCAACACCTAGTACAGGACACCGGTCTCACAGACATACTTGCTATTCCTATTCTTCACAAGTAACTTACCTTGACTTGACCTGTTATCACTGACGTCCCATTGAGCCAAAGCCCTCCTATTCTGACTCCCTCTACTCCGTCGCCTGCTCCTCGAGCAACCACTCTATAAAGCTGTCTTCTTTTTAAAGGAATTTGGCATCCCAATTCCTGCACTCAATATTGGTTTACAAAGGTCAATGTACCAAAAGCTCTCTTTATGATCCTATTTACCTGTGATGGCAATTTCAAGGATCTATATTCTCAGATCCCCTTTATATTACCTGAACTCCTCAGAGCCCCACCGTTCACTGTGTGAGTCCTACCCTAAGCTGTCATCCCAAAGTGTAACATTCACACTTGTAGGCATTAAATTTCATCTGTCATTTTTCCAGCTGATCCAGATCCTGCTGCAAGCTTTGATAGCCTTCCTAATCTTGGTGTCAGCTAAAATTCTGTTTCACTTTCTTAGCCCAGGCTACTCATGCTGCTCCAAGGAATACAAGCAGCAAGCTAAAGAGACAAAGCCCATCTGAGGAACATAACTTGCTGATTAGCATTGTACTGTCTGAACACAACCTCCAAAGGCACTAGTCCATCAGCTGGGTGATTATCATTACATCATTCAGTCAAGAAGTGATTTATCACATTGTTTGTGTGTTCTACCTCATAACCATCAACACAGCTCTTATTTCTCGTCAATAAATCATGCATCAAGAATAATAAGACCCCTTTTTAAATCATTAATTTGCCAAATTAAATAAAATGTATTTTTGGGATTGTACTCAGAGGAAGTGGAATCAATGTACTGAATGATCCTGTGAACCATTTCCAAGTTCACAGAAATGTCCAAATGAACGTTTTCATACATCATTTTAATGCAGAATTCAATGCAATCTTGTGAAATAAACACTAAATAATAAAATGGAATTTGTGTTATTATTTCATTAATTGCCACTGCACACTCCTGCCTTGTTCCTCGGGAATTCTTCATGCAGAAATTGCACTTCCCAGTAGAGAAAGCAGCAGCACAGAACAGTGCCAATGAAATCTAAGTGATTTAAAGTGACCTGACAGGCAATGGCTTCAAACCTCACAGTCATGCAAAATTCAAAGGAAACACTCTGCTAAAAATTGTGTAGAAAAGACAAAAAAACTACCTTAATAATAAATACTGCTTATTCAAACATGATTTCTTGAAATTGCACTTAATGGAAAATTACCAACTTACATTTAAAAGAATATTTTGCAGATTTTTGGTTATAGTTCACTAATATAAAGAAATTAACATCAAATGTTTTGAATTAAATATTCATTGTTTGCTATATATGCACAAATGGCATGAAAAACCATTTGCTCATCCAGCGAATGCCATAGTGGCAAAGAAATATGAAGCAATTCCAAAAACTCCTAACATTTATCAAAAATTTATATGCAAAATTGAATATTGAAACTGCCCCTACACAATCTTTACGACTTTACTATCAATAAAAATAGGCAAAAAGCTCCTTATCAGAATACATTTTCCAAAATTTTCTGAACACCACCAAATGCTTTGTGTAGAACATTTTTTATACATTTGAAAAATCTGAATTACGATTTGCAAATGAAGGATGAAATTGGAAAATACATTCTGCATGCTAGATAAATATTGAATGAAATCCCAATTATTCATGAGGGGCAGGGATAATTCTTGAATTTGGCCAAGATCTGTCATCAGGATGAAGTCATAATGAAGGGTCTTGGCCAGAAACATCAGCTCTTCATTTTCCTCCATTCATGCTGCTTGACCTGCTGAGTTCCTTCAGCATTTTGTGCATGTCTAATTGTGCAATTAGTCAAGATTTCCAGTGCCTGCAGAATCTCGTGTCACTGGCATGCTAGTAATGTACTGGCTAAACACCAACCTGAGTAACATATGTCACAGGCAAATGGTATGGCATTTCACCATCAGGCTCAATAGTTATTGCTGGGAAATTCAACATAGAACCTGATGCATTTCCAAGTGTAAGAAGCTTCAAGTTCTTGTACTTTCATATTTGTGGAAGAACACTAACATTATTTTGCTGGACTTTATTCACCTACTTCTATGTATGTTTTACACAAGGACAGAGTATGCAACATCTAATTGAAGATAATCAAGAGTCTTTCATATATTGAAAATTTTCTATTTAAGTAATTTTAACAAAACTTACTCATATCTATAAGCATAAGTAAATAGATAGATATAGCAATAGGTAGACCATTTTACTTATCTTTCTTGTTGGGATTATTGGAAAGCTGATTATTTTCAACTTTGTTTTTATTTCAGAATTACATCTGCAGGCTTTGCTTCTGAATGTTGGCAAACCATCATTGGATAACATTTAGATATACCTGGCCTAATTTCTGTTTCAGTAATACACCATAATTTCTATCATTGTGTGCTATATTAATGTATGTAACTAAATACGAACATATCAAATTTCAGATCAGGCTTTTCCTCATTTTATCGTGAGGACGACAGCTAATGTCTTACCATTGATATCTCAGAGCTGCAGGTAATACCAGGCCATGTAATGCAGTTTATATCGCTCATTCACATTGGACAGGCTGCTGTTGATACAGGCATCAAACCAAATTTGGAATTCAGGTCTAAAGAAATGGTGAAGCCAGGGAAGTTCCGTGAGGTGATCAGGCACTGGCCCTGGTAGAAAAAACAAGGGGAAGCCATTGAACACTGTTCTAAGATTGATTATACAAACATGGCCAGCTACTGTTTGCATCCACTCAATTCTTAAAAGTGGCAATAGAAGCTATTAATGTGGAGAATGACATAAAAGGGATCTCCAATGGATTTGGCACATGACTTGTGCTCGCTGCCCTTGCAGTCATGTTAACTCCTGGCAGTCATGTAGTATTTTGAAAGGTAAGTCACAAATAGGGAGTGTTTGATCTCTAGGGTAATAGAGTGGCATGCACAAGTTTGGGCACCCCTGGTCAAAATTTCTGTTAATGTGAATAGCTAAGCAAGTAAAAGATTACCTTATTTTGCAAAAGGCATAAAGTTGAAGATGATACATTTCTTTAATATTTTAAGCAATATCACTTCTTTGTTTCCATCTTTTACAGTTTCAAAATAACAAAAAAGGAAAAGGGCCCGAAGCAAAAGTTTGGGCACCCTGCATGATCAATACTTAGTAGCACCCCCTTTGGCAAGTATCACAGATTGTAAATGCTTTTTGTAGCCAGCTAAGAGTCTTTCAATTCTTGTTTGGGGGATTTTCACCCATTCTTCCTTGCAAAAGGCTTCTAGTTCTGTGAGATTCTTGTGCCGTCTTGCATGCACTGCTCCTTTGAGGTCTATCCACAGATTTTTGACGATGTTTAGGTCAGGGGACTGTGAGGGCCATGGCAAAACCTTCAGCTTGCGCCTCTTGAGGTAGTCCATCGTGGATTTAGTATCATTGTCCTGTTGTAGAAGCCATCCTCTTTTCCTCTTCGGCTTTTTTACAGACGGTGTGATGTTCATTTCCAAAATTTGCTGGTATTTAATTGAATTCATTCTTCCCTCTACCAGTGAAATGTTCCCCGTGCCGCTGGCTGCAACACAAGCCCAAAGCTTGATCAATCCACCCCCATGCTTAACAGTTGGAGAGGTGTACTTTTCATGAAATTCTGCCCCCTTTTTTCTCCAAACATACCTTCGCTGATTGCGGCCAAAATTCAGCATCAGAAGTTTGCAAAGGAACATCTAAACAAGCCTGATGCATTTTGGAAACAAGTCCTGTGGACTGATGAAGTTAAAATTGAACTTTTTGGCTGCAATAAGAAAAGGTATGTTTGGAGAAAAAAGGGTGCAGAGGCACCCTCACGAGGCGCAAGCTGAAGATTTTGCCATGGCCCTCACAGTCCTCTGACCTAAACATCATTGAAAATCTGTGGATAGACCTCAAAAGAGCAGTGCATGCAACACGGCACAAGAATCGCACAGAACTAGAAGCCTCTTGTAAAGAAGAATGGGCGAAAATTCCACCAAATTGTGAGAACTGAAAGACTCTTAGCAGGCTACAAAAAGCGTTTACAAGCTATGATACTTGCCAAAGGGGGTGTTATTAATTACTGACCATGCAGGGTGCCCAAACTTTTGCTTCAGGCCCTTTTCCTTTTTTGTTATTTTGAAATTCTAAAAGATGGAAATCAATAGTGATCTTTCTTAAAATGTTAAAAAAAAGTGTCATCTTTAACTTTATGTCCTTTGGAAATCAGGTCACTGTTTCTAACCAGTTAATGGTCCTCCAACAATCATGCAATTACCACAGGACAGAAGGAAGCTGTCTGGCCAATCAAGCCCATATTCGTTCTTTGTAGACAATGCATTCAGTTCTCTTCTCCTGCTCTTTATCTTAGGGCTGAAATTATACCTATACAAATTCTTTGGAAAATCCTGATTGATTCTGTTTCCACCATCTCACGTGCAATATATTCCATATCATAGCCACCTTCCACATTACAATGAATCCTCCAGTTCTCTACAGATTTTGCTTTTCTCTTTAAATCTATGCTCCATGCTTTTCCTTTTCACTATAAATCTTTGCTCCATGTTTGCTAAAACTTAACAGGAATGCTTTCTGTCTATTTTCCTATTTAAACTAACCTAATCCGCCATTTGACTATCTGTCACATTTAAAGAATTGAATGTTCCATTCTGTTATTTACTTTGTTTTTTTCCTACCTCCCAGAAACTCAGGTAACACCAAATGAAAAGTCAAAAAATCTTTACTTGCACAAACCTCCAAGGGAACATATTTATATGACTACATTGCCCCATCTTATCTGCTTTCTACATGTTATAATTCCATACATAGGCACATTCAATGGCATTGAACAAAATTCAAAACAATCTTCAGAAACATTTGTCCTTTCCTAATCTCCCTTTGTCTCCTTTTATCTTAAGTAGCAGGTAGTGGTGGAAGTTCCCATTTTGTAAAGAAATCACACCAGATTCTTTCTTTCATTGCATTCAACAACGAACATAGGGGTGGGAAGGAAGTTAATAGGGTTTTTTACCCCCTCACCTACCTCCAGGACTGTACTAACAGAAAATTGAGAAAGGCAAATTGTAAATTCTGGAAATTTGAAGATGGTCTGAAATTTCCAGAATTTACAATATGTGGGCATCACTGTGTCATGGCTGGAAGAAGGCCACAGTTGGGAGTTTGACATCAAAAGGACAAGCAGGAAGGTATAGGCGGTGGTGTGGCTCTGTTGGTAAGAGATGGAATTACATCTTTAGAAAGAGGTAACATAGGGTCAGAAAATGTTGAATCTTTGTGGGTGGAGTTAAGAAACTGTAAAGATGAAAAATACATCATGAGAATCATATATAGGCCTCCAAATAGTAGCCAAGATGTGGGGCTGAGATTGCAAAGGGAGCTGGAAAAGGCATGTAATAAAGGTAATGACACAATTGTAATGGGGGATTTCAATATGCACAGGGATTGGGAAAAATCAGGTTGGTGTCAGATCACAAGAATTCTTCTCCGAAGCCTTATGGTTTATGGTCTACTGTATTAATGGAATTCTTTGCAGAAGTTGATGACAACTGTATATTGTATCACTTTCTAGAATCTATTCTGCCACTAGCTTCCTGGATAACTTTTGTATAAAGTTTCATTTTCCAGGAACCATCACGTCTGCCTACTATGATTTGAACCGCAAGAGAAGATTAGGTGCTATTAATTTCTCAGACCATCTCCCAAACCATTACTCTTTGTGGAAGGCCCAGAGAATGGCTCTATATGCCATTCTGACGGAACTTAGCCAAGTCATGTGTAAATTCACAGCTGGTAATTGAGGCAACCGCAAAAAGGTAGTGCTCCATCATATATTACCTTTAGTTTGCCAGAAGGCGAATGTGTGATTGTTTAGCTGTAAGTAGGTGATGAAGATTTGGTGGACGAGAAACCTAGTGATAAAGTCAACCTCCTGGTTTTGATTTCCTGGTTTTAGCCTTTGGTTTTAACTTCATAATTCATATATTTGCAAGGCAAATCTAAGATTTAAATAAAACAATTTATCCTTCCAGCCTGCCTTTTTAAC
Source organism: Hypanus sabinus (assembly GCF_030144855.1). Taxonomy (NCBI): domain Eukaryota; kingdom Metazoa; phylum Chordata; class Chondrichthyes; order Myliobatiformes; family Dasyatidae; genus Hypanus; species Hypanus sabinus. The sequence continues at coordinate 103,144,791 of NC_082708.1, read as the reverse complement.
AGAGTATGCACCAGCATTGATTACACCTATTATAGAGTAGGCTTGTTTAAAGTACACATGTGACAAATTAGCAAACCTGGAATTGTGAGCAATAAAAGGGTCATTAATCTAAAGTCACAGAAACCGTGGGGATTATCAATCTCTAACTGGAGCATAATGAGTCTTTAATTATCCCACTGAACATTCAACTTCAAAAATTGTGAGCAGTAATCGACACTTTGGTCATATAGATTGATGTTACTATCAATTCAAGGAAAGCTGATTTGTATTTCTTTAATGGTATATATTAAATTGAAAAACATGTTCTCATGTTATCAGACCTAATATCTCCAGGGTAAACTTTCCCAAAAAAATTATTTGAAATAAACAACATCAGTCTTGGGTGACTCATTGATTGCCATAAACTGAACACTTAATTGGGTAATTTTGACCAATTAGAAACCTGCTGCTTTTGAGTTAACAGTCAGGAAATTCATAAACCTATTTCTGGCTAGTAATTATAATGGAGAAGGGAAATCCTAGCCTGGCTTTAGCCTCCAGGGCTTAAAAACTTGACCAAGGTCGTGGTTCTAAAAAGAGTAAATTTGACAATAGAATTTGGCACTAAGCTGACTTTAATGTTTTTACAAATGTTGTTAGGAAACTCTTGGAAAACCATCTATGTCCCTTTTGCTTTGTTGTTTGGCATTACAGAGATGGATGGCCCAAGAACAAATAGGAAACTATTGGAAAATGACGTGAAAACTTGAGACTTACCGAAATGTAATCTGAACCACGTGAGACATATCTGCTTAGCTTTGAAAGGGGCAGATGTAATCATAAGTGACAGTTGAAAGTGTGGAAACTAGTAGTAAATGGGAAAAAATGCAGACAGTAATCTTGTTACTACTGCAAATGGAAGACCCAAAGACAGTTACTTAGTGTTGAATCAAGAAGGAAAAACCCATATTTTTACTATTGAATTTGCAAACTCTCAAGTCATCTCAAAGTATCCTACAAACATTAAGGGTTTCTTTTTGAAATACAGTTACTGGTGTAACATAGTAAGTGCAGCATGTTATATTGAGCAAGACATGATGAACAACTCCTCAAAATAATCTCATGACTTTTGTGCTTCTGCGAGGGCAGATGTGCCTTGGTTTAATGCAGGGGGTTTCCAAACCAGAGTCCACAGATTCCTGGCTTAATAGTATTGATTTGTAGCAAAAAAATGATTAGGAACCCTTGGTTTAATGTCTTATTTGAAAGATAGTACCTTCAGAAACAGTTGAGGCCAGTTCATTGACTATATTTAAGCGGAAGTTAGATATGGCCCTTGTGGCTAAAGGGATCGGTATGGAGAGAAAGCAGGTACAGGGTTCTGAGTTGGATGATCAGCCATGCAGGTGCAGGCTCGAAGGGACGAATGGCCTACTCCTGCACCTATTTTCTATGTTTCAACTTTGCAGCATTTTTTCTTTGGTTCTCGGAACTATCATCCTAAATTTCAATGATCAGGTGTCCCGATGAATCCAAACCTAGAGCTAACATGGACAAAATTGCTTTTAAAGACCCATGCTGATTTCAATAACAACTAAAAACTAGTACCATCAAGCATTGCTTTCCAGTCTATGCAAGTAACATGGATATAGGTGTGTGGTAATACTCCAAAAGTAGAACACTGGAAGACATTGGAAATATCAAATAAAAACAGTGTAAGTGGACAATTTCATCAAAGTCTGACAGCACTGGTGTAGAAAAAGACAGAGTTAACACTAAAGTTGATGATCTTCTGTAGGAATCCACCACAATCAGGTTTATCTCTTGCTAGGCAGCATCTGAGGAAATGAGCAGTCAACGTTTCAGGCCAAGACCCTTTGTCAGGACTGAAGAGGGACGGAGCAGGGGCACGATAAAGAAGGTGGGGGGAAACTCAGGCTGGAGCAGCAACACCTCATATACCGTCTGGGTAGTCTCCAGCCCCTTGGCATGAACATTGAATTCTCCAACTTCCAGTAATTCCCTCCCTCTCCCTTCCCCCATCCCAGTTTCACTCTGCCTCCTCCTCCAGATGCCTATCACCTCCCTCATGGTTTTGCCTCCTTCTACTACCCATAATGTTTTCCCCTTGCGTTCACTCTTCACCTTTCCTGCCTATCCCCTCCCTGCTTCCCCTCCCCCACCCCTTGATCTTTCCTCTGATTGGTTTTTCAGCTGGCACCTTCCCACCCCCCCCCCACCTTCTTTATAGGGCCCCTGCCCCCTCTCTCTTCAGTCCCGATGAAGGATCTCGGCCTGAAACGTTGACTGCTCATTTCCCTGGATGCTGCCCGACCTGCTGAGTTCCTCCAGCATGTTGTGCATGTTGCTTTAACCCCAGCATCTACAGTGTGCTTTGTGTTATCTCTTGCTATATCAGATTAGTTCCTTTCAACGTCATCAATAACACCCTTTATTACTATGGAAAATAAAGCCCATCCATTACCTCTTTCTGCATTCTTTGATGTGAACTTGCCATGTAGTTTTCCTCAATCATCTTCCAGCTGAGTGAAGAAGCATTCTTCTGGATTCATTCTTTATTACAATCATAGCCATATCCACCCACCATAATTTCATTGTCTGTATCCTCACTATTAGCTCCTGATCTATCCTTGGTGGCCTTCTGTTCCTCCATTGCATCCCATCCCCATAAGTAAAACCACTGCATCAATCTTCACATGTACGCTCAGCCTCTGCCCCTCAGCACCACCTATTATCCTTTCAAAGCCTCTAAAATATCAGATATTTACCCTCTCTCAGTGTGCGGTAGGTTTCTCCAGTGCTGGGAATAATGTAACTCTTCTTCCTTATCCATGTTACAAATGGTGTTGCCAAGCCACTACCTACCCCCCACATGACAATTTTCTGGAATTGAACTAGACATTGCAAGGTCAGGCTCAAACCACATACCTGGATATCACTAAAATTGTCTTTTTGCATCTTTTTAATATCATCTGACTCCATTCCACTCATTTGTTGTTGAAACTCTCATGTATGTCCTTGTTAAAATACACTTGCAGCTAACCTCACTCATTCCAGCCTCCATAATTTTGGGAACTTACAAACTTCGGCCCATTTTTAGCTTGTATGAAGAGTCATTAACTTTTGAGACTGGTAGGGCGGATGCTGTGGTCAGCTTGGACTAAATGGGCTGAATAGCCTGTTTTCATGTTGTATCTTTGACTCTAAGAAACAACCTGATTTTTTTTTTGTCCTTATATTTAAATTCTGCCATTAAACCTCTTCCTTATTATTCTTCTGTTCACTTTTGCAGAGTGACAACCCTCCAACATAATCCTATTGCAAAATGAAAACAAACTGCTGGGGGAGCTCAGCAGGTCTGTGAAACCAAAAGGATGGCTGACATTTCAGATCAAGACTCTGCATCATAACAGGATAATTATATTCCTCTAATATTCCCTTTTTTCAATCATCCCTCAATTTATTCATCAACACAGCTGTCAAAACCCAAAAATAGGCACCTACCTCTCTAAACTTATCTACCTCTCTACCTAGCTTCCCACTATGGTGCTCCTTGAAACCAAGCTCCTTTGACCAGAATTATGGGCATCTTCTCCAAAACAGAAATTGCTTTGTCATTATTCCTGGAAAGTACACTGGGAGATTTCACAAGCTGCTGCTGAAAAGGGACTGGGAAACAGATCACGTCACATGAAAGCATGCAGCTTAACAACTTATTGATCCATGGGATATTTTGGGCTGATTTTGAATCACTGGTGGATTTCAAAATAATTTTTCTGTTCTTTTTGCCCTGGTTTCCTTGGTCTGTCAGGTTATGAATTTGTTGTGGGTTGGAAACATCTGGCCTTAATACTCCAGGTATTGTGCATTCTGAGCAGGCCTGATGGACTAGCTGGTCTTTATCTGGCAAAGTTTCATGAATAGCAAATGACCTTCCATCATTCTAATCAATGGATAACAAACACTGGTAAATGTAAAGTTACTGGAGAAAATGGGGAAGGTGAAAATCATCTTTGAAGAGCACAGCAAAGCGCAGAGTGACGACATCATTAGAAGAGAATACTGAACAGGCTACATGGTGCATAGTTCAGAAACTCAGACCCATATTGTATGTGCTGATGTAAATTTCACTTCCATTAGATTCTATGACAACCTGTCACCATTCTTTCAGTAAATAGTAAAGTGACAAAAACATCCTCATCTATACCAAACTAAACACTATCGACTAGAAATAGCAGCTCATATTATTTATTAACTTTTCTTTGTTACATGACTTCATACTCGTAAACAGTTAGTATGTTACATACTTAACAGTATGTTATTCCAAAGCCATTGGTGTTCTGTTTTATTAAAAACTCACTGCAAGTCTGAAGGTAGGACCCTTTCCTTTAGAATCTGTGAACTCCAATTGATGTGTTACATAGAATATAGAACATAAGACAGTGTGCATCAGAGGAACAAGTCCTTTGGCCCCTGATGCTGTGCTGAGCTAATTAAGCTATGGACACCTAATTCAACTAATCCTTTCTACTTGTACGAGGCCCTTATCCCTCCACTCCCTGCTTATTCATTTGCCTACCTCTGAAATCCCTCTGTCATATTTGCCTCCACCATCACCCCTGGCATTGCATTCCAGGCATTCACCACTCAAAGTTCACAGTACTTTATTATCAAAGTACATTTATGCCACCATACATAAATTTGTTTCCTTACAGGCATTCCCAGTAATTACAAGAAACACACAGAATCACTGAAAGACCACACCCAATAGGACAAACAACGAATGTGCAAAAGTCAGCAAACTGTGCAAATACAAGATGAAAAGGAAACAATAATGATAATAATAATAAATAAATATTGAAAACATCCTATGAAGAGTCCTTGAAAGTGAGTCCATAGGTTGTGAAAACATTTCAATGATGGGGCAAGTGAAGCTGTGTGAAGGTATCCCCTCTGGTACAAGAGACTGATGGCTGAGGGTAGTAACTGGTCCTGAATGATGGTGTGGGTCCTGAGGCTCCTGGACCTTCTTCCTGGTGGCAGCAATGAGAAGAGAGCTGCAAAAAATGTGGCTTGCACATCTCTTTCAAGCTTTCCCCGTTACCCTAAATACATAGCCTCTATATGATACACAGTTTCGGAAACAGTCATCAACTCTCCACACTCTCATATCAGTGCTAATTTTACAAACAGCAAGAAACTCATTGGGAAAGCATGATAGATTTTGGCTGTTCTTTTATTGAGGTCAGGGGCAAAGTGTGTGAAGTTACCATTACTAGGGAGAAGGTTCTTGGGAAACTGAAAAGTTTGAAGGGAGGTATGTCACCTGGACCAAATGGCCTCCACCCCAGTGTTCTGAAACAGGTGGCTGAAGAGATTGTGGAGACATTAGTAACAATCTTTCAAGACTCAATTGATTCTGGCATAGTTCTAGAGGACTGGAAAATTGCAAATGTCACTCCATTCTTCAAGAAGGAAGAGAAGCAGAAAAAATGAAATTATAGACCAGTTAGTCTGACCTCAGTCGTTGGGAAGATTTGGAGTTGATTATTAAGGATGTAGTTTTGGTGTACTTGGACGCACATGATAAAAATGCTGTAGTCAGCATGGTTTTCTTATGGGACAATCTTGCCTGTCTAAACTGTTGGAATTCTTTAAAGAGATAACAAGCAAGATAGACAAAGGAGATTTGGAGGATGTTGTGTACTGGAATTTTCAGAAGGCCTTTGACAAAGTGCCACACTTGAGGCTGCTTAACAAGTTAAGGGCCCATGGTATTACAGGAAAGGTACTAGCATGGATAGAGGATTGGCTGATTGGCAGGAGACAAAGAGTGGGAATAAAGGGAGCCTTTTCTGTTTGGCTGCTGGTGACTAGTGGTGTTTCACAGGGGACCATGTTGGGTCCGATTCTTTTTATGTTATATATCAATGATTTGGATGACGGAATTGATGGCTTTGTGGCCAAGTTTGTGGACAATACAAAGATGTAGGGTCAGGTAATTCTGAGGAAGCAGAGGCTAGAGAGGGACTTAGACAGATTGGGAACATTGGGAAAAGGAATAGCAGATGGAATCCAGTGTCGGGAAGTGTATGGTTATACACTTTGGTAGAAGAAATACACTATTTTCTAAATGGAGAGAAAATTTTAAAAACTGAGGTGAAAAGGTACTTGGGAGTCCTTGTGCAGGATTAATTTGCAGCTTGGGTCGGTGGTAAGAAAGGCAAATGCATTCATTTCGAGAGGACTAGGATATAAAAGCAAAGATGTAATGTTGAGGCTCTATAAAGCACTGGTGAGGCCTCACTTGGAGTATTGCAAACAGTTTTGGGCCCCTTATCTTAGCAAAAATGTGCTGAAACTGGATAGGGCTCAAAAGAGGTTCATGAAGATGATTCCAGGATTAAACAGCTTGTCATATGAGGAGCATTTGATGGTTCAGGGCCTCTACTCACTGGAATTCAGGGGAATGAGGGGTGACCTCATTGAAACCTAATTAAACGGAATCAGAATCACATTTAATAGCACCGGCATATGTTGTGAAATTTGTTAACTTTGCAGCAGCAGTGCAATGCAATGCATTATAAATAAATATAGAGGAAAAATTAGTTACATTAAGTATATATGTCTATTAAATAATTAAGCTAAAATAAGTAATGTAAAATTACACAAATAAAAAAGTAGTGAGGTAGTGTCTTGGGTTCAATGTCCATTTAGAATATCGGATAGCAGAGGAGAAGAAGCTGTTCCTTAATCATTGGGTGTGTGCCTTTAGGCTTCTGTACCTCCTTCCTGATGATAACAGTGTGAATAGAGCATGTTCTGGGTGGTTGGGATCCTTAATGATGGACACCACCTTCCTAAGGCTCCGCCCCTTGAAGATGTCTTGGATACTGTGGAGGCTAGTACCCATGATAGAGATGACTAATTTTACATGTTTCTGCAACTTATTTTGATCCTGTGCAGTAGGCCCTCCAGAACAGATAATGATGCAGCCAGGCAGAAGTTTTCAATTGTTTTAGTTGACAAGCCAAATCTCCTCAAACTCTAATGAAATATAGCCGCTATTTTACCTTCTTTATAGCTGCATCAATATGTTGCGTCTAGGTTAGGTCCTCAGAGATATTGACACTCAGGAACTTGATATTGCTCACTCTCCCCACTTCTGATCCCTCTATGAGGAATGGAATGTGTTTCCTCGTTCTACTCGATGTCCACAATAAAATCTTCGGTCTTGCTGACATTGAGTGCAAGGTTGTTGCTGCAATACCACTCAACCAACTGGTACCTCTCACTCTTCTCTGCCCTTTCATCACCATCTGAAATTCTGCCAACAATAGTTGTATCCTCAGTAAATTTATAGATGCAGTTTGAACTATCCCCAGGCACACAGTCATAGGTGTAGAGAAAGCAGAACTGCGGGCTAAGCATATACAGTATCCCTGTGGGGCGCCAGTGTTAATTGTCAGTGATTATTGAAAGGCCTTCAATAATCCTTGATTATTTATAGGCAAGTATCGAATGTTAAAAGACTGTGATAGAGTGGATGTGGAGAGGATATTTCCTGTGGTGGGGGAATCTAAAACCAGAGGACCCTACCCCACAATAAAAGGCCATTAATATAAAACTGATGTGAGGAGTAATTTCTTTAGACAGAGAGTGGTGAATCTGTGGAATTCGTAGCCATAGGTGGTTGTGGAGGCCAAGTCATTGGATATATTTAAGGTAGAGCTTGATAGATTCTTGATTAGTCAGGGCATGAAGGGATATGGGAAGAAGATGGGAGACTGGCACTGGGAGAGAAAATGGAGGAGCAGACTTGATGGGCCAAATGGCCTAATTCTGCTCCTATATCTTATGGTCTTACAATATGATATTAAACATTTTGCACCCAGATGAGTCTTTGTAAATTTTTATGGATTATTAAATTATTATGGATTTGAAGGGTGAATGTGCTACATATTAATCAGCAGAAATATTGCATCAGTATCAACGAGTGAGGATTGTGATTTCTTCCACTGTTGCCTTGGCTGGAAGCAATTGCAAATGAATATTGGTAGGCAACGGGGCCTGAAAATCATTCTGATCCACTTCCACTGCAGTTCAGTGGGAATGCCCGAGAAAGGTCATAGTTCAAATGTGCCGGATTCCTGACTGACATTAGGATTCAATAGGATTCCACCTACCCAATATTCAGGCTAACAATGTAGCTGGAATGCAAACAGGGACAAAAAAAAGACAATTGAATTTTAAAAAGACAATGCTGCTTTATAAAGAACATAACTGGGAGCTCTACAGTATTCCTTGCAGGTGAAGTTGGAGCATGACTGGCTCTCCTTCCCTTTTAGATACAACAGCAGTCACTACAATTTCTGACAAGTTAAGGCAGGCTACCCCTGAGGTGGACCTCCATTATCAAGTGCATGGTGTAAGCAGTTCTGGCAATCTCCTCCTCACCCTTCAGCCTCAGTCTGATGGAGCTCACTGGTTGGTACTAGCTGACACATTTAAAGAGACATGTCACTGAGAACGTTTTTGAAGAGAATCAAGTGTGGGAAAAATATTTTAATTTAAAAGCTTCTTATAGCCAAATCAGTTATCATGATCACATAATCCATAATGAATGCACCTTAGGGCAGGTTATAAGTTTGAGTTATGGTTTCCGATTTTGTTCAAATGGAGGTGCACTTGTCAGATTAATGTTGTCTGCTTCACTTTTGCCTGATGTGTCTCACTGAAGACAAATAGTGCAAAGTAATAATTGTTCCGTTTGCTGACAGATGTATCTGTACTGACAATCAAAAATCCTGTTTAAATCCATTTAAAGCTTTTAATTCTCAGTTAGTGATGGTGACATAGTCTGAACAAATCTTGCCTCTTGGCAGCTTTTGTATTGTTTTCAAACATCATAAGCCCCCAGGAATGTACTGAAAAGGCCTACTGTTTCCTTGAAATGAAAAAACCCTTTAACTCCTATAATTAATGTAGACTCATAGTAATTTAATTATAATAATGTATAGAATGCTATAATTCAGGGGATTATTATTATGTTAGGGGGTGTAGGGGTGTCCATGGAGAGGAAACACCTCTGGTGAAGGGGCCTGTTGTGTCCTTCTGGACAGCTCACTTAGCTTTGGTGCCCACCGGACACTCAGCTCTCACCTGAGGCTCCAAGTAACTGTTCACATGCGACAGCAGCCACACCCTGGTACACTACTTTGGCAGGCGGTCTAAACCAGGTGAGGGTAGCCAGCAGGTCTCATACACTGGTGAGGTACGGACATATGTGTCCTAGCATGTGAAGACGGCTCTGGTGGACTGGGTAGATGAGATCAACAGCAAGTTCCAACGGGCAGGAAGGTGGTTCTGCAACACTTTATGGAGAGTCAAGAACATGATGAAGCACAAAAGTCCTGGTCATCCACTGTAACCAAGGAAGACCCCAGTTGTGACAACTACTCATACCATTGGAACTGGACGTCTGAGGTCGAGAGAGTGACACTGCCCCCAGTGCAACAGCTTTTCCTCTTTAGAAAACTCTCCTGCACAGGTCCTTTTGTGCAGGTATGTTAGACTCTTGCAAACTTCAGATGTAAATTGAATAGAGATGAAATTATTAAAAATTGTTATTAAATGGATCTTATGCCCTCATAACGAATTTTAATTAAAAAAACATTGGTCAACATTATCATCCTGGAGGTAACAAGAATTATCTGCTTTTGAGAGCTTATAATAGTGGTTCATTTTTTACGAGTTATTCTATGCAGCTTGTTCAGTCCTAAATTGCCATTAATGTTGTTTTGCATGGTTAATATTTGTACCTGATCTTTCACTCCCACCCCACACTCTTTCTAAACCAATTGCCACTTTAGCATTAGCCTGATCTTTCACAGGTGTATAGCTTGAAAATATCACCTAAGAAAGCACTTTACAAAGATAGTTCATGCCTGTCCCTGAAATCCATACACTAATTTAACAAAAGTGCTGACTTAACACGCTTAACATAGCTAGGGAAGTTGGGGGCAACAGATTATTAAAATAGTGCTGATGTGGACCACTGGGCAGTTTTTGGTGAATTCAAATATAATTTGAGTAGGAAATGAGACCTGTGTCATACTTTCAGCCCCACTGGCCAGCAAGCTACGTCAGGTATACCTCACTTTGATTAAAGTTCCCGAGGATCCATTAGAAAAACCTACGTACCTTATAAAAAGTCTCCAGCTATTTGGAGAAAAAAACTTCCCAGGTCTTTCCACTATTCTGTAGCTCCTAATCTCATTCCCAAAGACAGGGTGATTAAGAAGGTTTTTATTTATTTATTGAGATACAGTGCAGAATATGTCCTTCGAGCTGTGCCGCCCAGCAAATTCCCTCCCCTTCCAATTTAATCCTAGCCTAATAATGAGACAATTTACAATGACCAAATAACCTACCAACCGGTACATCTTTGGACTTGGGCGGAAACCAGAGCACACGAAGGAAATCCACACAGTCACAAGGAGAATGTACAACAGGCAGTGGTAGGAATTGAACCCTGGGTCGCCTGTTCTGTAAAGCTTTGCACTGACCACTACACTACCATGCCACCTCTTGTACACCTTCATAGTGCCAGCTACACTTCCATCCTGTTCTGTGAACTCTCAAAAGACATAATAGTCTTCAGCTTTTCTCCAGTAATCGAGAACTTCATTTGATCACTCAGAATATTCAGTACCAAAGGGAGTGCAAGCTGTGTAACCTCAAGATAATCCATCAATATCCCATTGTAGTCCAGGTGTATCTAATCTGAACTCTGCCCAGGAAGAAACAGCTTAGTGGTGTAGTATTCAGCTGTGGACGAGTGATTCAACAATTAGTGCTGCTGCCTCAAATCTAGGGATTGGGTTCAGTTCTGACTCCAGATGGTGGCATCTACTCTCTGTAACTTTGTGGATTTCCACTGACACTGTGGTTCCACCCACAACCAAGGGATGTTCTGGTAATTAGCTATTGTAAAGTGTTGGCAAAAAGGAATCAAATGGAGTTGGTAGGCATGTAAGAGAATAAAGTTTCAGAGCTATATGGAAAATAAAGAAACAGAAACACAGGAGAAGGAAGGTCCTTAGCCTCCACACTACCACCCCCCTCATTAATTTACTCTTTATACTGCTCTACTCACTTTACACCTATGACTCACTATGACTGTGTGACTCAGTACAGCTCCAACACCATTTACAAGTTTGCTGATTTCACCACTGTTGTGGGCTGTATCAAAGCTAGTGATGAATCAGCATACGGGAGGGAGATTAAAAACTTGGCTGAGTGGTGTAATAACAACAACCTCTCACATAATATCAATAAGACCAAGGAACTGATTGTAGATTTCAGGAGAGGGAAACCAGAGGTCCATGAGTCAGTCATCACTGGAGGATCAGAGGTGAAGAGGGTCAATAATTTTAAATTCCTGAGTGTCACTATCTCAGAGGACCAGTCCTGGACCCTTCGTACAAATATTTTTGCAAAGAATCAACTCCCTCACTGCAGAGTGTTCAACTTTACTAAAGAGGGATTTGGCCCAACGGAGAAGAAAGAGGATCTGAAACCATCATAGCAACCAAACAGGATGGAAAGGCAGATTTGCTACCTGAAAAGCGAGATAAACACCCTGAACAAACAACTGAAAAGCAGTTCACTTGATGAAAAAGGTGTCAAAGATCTAACCAGCAAACAGTTGCGCAAGCTCTGAAGGGTGGAGCAGCTGTGAAAGTGAAGAAGGGAGAAAGAGAGGAGAGCACAGTTTGTTAAAAACCCATTCAGGTTCACCAGGGCTCTTCTCAGCCAACAAAAATCTGACACCATAACCAGCTCAAAGCAGGAGGTGGAAATCACGCAGCAATCCCCGTAGGAATTAGGGACTAGAATTCAATCCAAAAGTCCCCCAACAAAGAATTCCAGCAACCGAGCTGAACATGACAGAAGATCCAGGATATCATTAAAACAGCAAAGTCATCTGCTGCCCCAGGACCAAGTGGTATACCCTATAAGGTATATACGAAATCCCCAAAACCCCTCAGGAGGTTGTGGAAGATAATGAGGACCATAGGCTCTATCCCACCAAGCTGGAAAATGGCTGAAGAATGCTTTGTACCCAAAGAAGAAAATTCATCCACAATCACCCAGCTCTGGACAATCTTCCTCCTTAGTGTGGAGTGCAATGGTGCTTGGTGCTTGCGAGAAGGCTGACCCCTACATCAGCACATACCATGTTTTTCTGGGTGGCTTTAACACACCTCAATAATCAGCTAACTGATCCATGAGGCCAGGCAGAAGAAAGATCATCTAACAGGCTGGTTAAACCTAGCCAATGCTTACAGATCAATTCCACACGTCCTTGTCCAGGTTGGCCTGGATCACTACCATATCTTGGCAGTAACACAAGACATGATCTCCAGCTACCAAGGAGGGTTCAAGCAAAGCTTCACTTCAGCCCACTTTACAACCAGATGGCAAGAACACCAAAAAGGGATTCTAACCAGCTGTATGATCTTCCCCCTTTTGTTTGACATGGGTATGAACCTCCTACTATCAGCAGCAGCAGATGTCACGTGAGGCCCAGTGTTGGAGCCCAGCATCCGACCCCATATCCAAGCAAGATGAGTATTGAAAACCCTAGACAATGTAGCTACCAGGACAAAGATGACCAACAAGGCCAGGAAGTGCAGATGCATGTTGATCAAAAAGGGCAAGGTTAATAGCAAGTTCAATCTTCAATTACGGCGGGCAGTAATTCCATCCATAGAGGACAACCCAGTAAAGTGTCTTGGGAAGTGGTTTAATGCAGCAATAACGGACAGCGCCAACATCACTGACACTGTAAAGAAGACTGAAGAGTGGCTGAAGAAGATTGACAAAACCAGACTCCCTGGTAAATTTAAGACATGTTTGTACCTAATTGGTCTTCTACCAAGGCTGCTCTGGCTTTTCATGGTGTACAAGTTCCTCATGACCACTGTAGAAGGCATCGAGAGGAAGGTTAACAAGCACCTGCAGAAGTGGCTGAGAACCTCCGACGTTTTTCATCAGTGGGGCTCTACTGGCGAGGGGTCTGAGCCTGAAAAGTCGACTGTACATTTTTCCATAGATGCTGCCTGGCCTGCTGAGTTCCTCCAGCATTTTGTGTGTGTTCCATAACACGGGTTAAAGTCATGCAACCACAAGTTATTTCCTTTCCTTTGCATAAAGAGGATGTCTTAAGAAATTCTTAGAACTTGCCCTGAGATTTTATCAATGGTCAAGATGTAAAGAATCCTCTTTAATCTGGACAATTGCAAGAATAATTAGTTGATCTAATGTTGTTCTGATACAGATTCAGTCATTGCATAGACTAGTGGATAAAGATACAGACGTTATAAAATGAACCTTACATCTTAGTTTCCTCACCTCTGACCTTTGTGCATCAGAAACTCTAGATGGGAATTTCACTATGGAGGTTAAAGGTCATTTAAATTCATAATGAGAAAATCATGTAGGTCAGGAACAGGTTAACCTGCTGCCATGAATTCCCAGATAGTGCCTCTTAGGTACAATTATCTCTGAAAGAAACATTCAATTATGGATTTACCAAACATTTCAGTCAAAGGATTTCAAATATATTTAGATCAAGGACTTCTTATGTTCATTATAGTTAATTTAGTAATCTGCATCTAAAAGCATGTATTGAATAGACATTTTACTTATCAAGGAAGGAATGACAAAGGTTCCCTGATACCTTTAGAGTACAGCACAGCTGTTTTCAAATTCTGAATGCTCCATAAATGATTTTCTTTTCACCACACTTCACATGTTGATATGTAAACTAACCAATTATTACATGAGCAACTGTTAAGTAATTAGAAAAATATAATGAAAAATTTAATGTTAAAATATCTACAAGCAACAGTTTATGGTGGGTGGTGTAAAACGTATAATTAATGCCAGATTAGCTCTGGGTACCCTTTTAACTCATTAAGATTTTATTGGAATAACCTTGCTCAGACAAGCCCTTTCCTGCCTTTGAGAGGCCTCTGTTGGTCACAGTTGACCATGGATATTGTGTCCTAGCTGTCTAGATCTGCAAGCCTGAGCAGTATAATATAGAAAGCAAGCTGTTGCCCACATACCAAGCACCTCCTCTCCTCGCATCTGATGAACCAAAGGAACGGTAGAGACCGATCCAAGTTGGCACAGCAGTGTCACGGGAGTTGCCCGTCGGTGTTGATTCTGATTAGGTTATTGTACATGGACAGTTGTATTACCTACAGTCCTTTCCACTGGACTGTGATTCGGGGCTGAAGGGTCATACAAATCCATATTCTCTAGCTCCAGGAAGTGATGTGAGAGCCAACACATGGAGCACTTGCCTCCCCAGCAATGACCATACTCACAATACTCTCACATTGAAGCCCTGAGCCCCATATCTCAGTGCAGAGAGGCTGCACTGCACAACCAACCCACCCATAACTAGTCCTCACAGGTAGCATCTCCATGACAAGCCATGAGTGACATTTAGTTTCAGGAGTGCTGACTGAGGGCAGACTCATGCAAGGTCCCTGGTACAGTCGTACACAGTTCAAACAAATGTTTTTTCCTAAATTATAGAGAGTGTGTGCTTCTGAACATTCTGTCTGGAGTGTCAAGGGTACAATAATGAATTGGTATTCTACAGGGGAGGATTAAACAAGTGTAACTGAGATTCTCTGACAAAACAAAAATGCAAGTAATAACATGATTGATAACTGGAAACAGACTTAATTCCTGGTATAACTATAACTTGTTCCGATTTGTAACTCCGTTTGTTAACTAAGAAAGGAAATCACCTTACAATAAATCGCTCATTCACTGAACATTGATAAATGCTTTAAACTTATTGTGCAATCTTTTGTGAATGGAAGTACCAATGCAGGTGATTCTTTTCATTCAAGAACAGAGGGGTGTTCTTTTCCCTCGGTGTGCACCTGGTGTTTGAACACAAGCAGCACTCAGTATAAAGGACAGGAGTCTCCGTTCCCTCATTCCATGCTGATCTCTGTCACACACTGACTGTCAAATTTAGTTGCTTGGTGTCCATGCATATCATGATTTGCGACTGTGCTCTGAAGCCAGAAATATTCTTGTAAAGCTTACAATGAGAGCAGTGATGCAGGAAAAATCATTACAGAGAATGCTGCTGTCCTCAAGTCACACTTCTTACTGCCCCTGTCTCGGCAGTGCTTCACTAGACAAGTATCAAGATTTATTGCAGTAAATTGTGTGATGGGGCATCCCTTGTCAACAGCTGCCAGCAAGAGGCTGAGGCACATAGGCATGAAGATGAGCAAGAGGGAGAGATCATAGAGCCACAATGCAAGGATTATGCATTGGCTCCTCAACCTAAATATTCCATGACAGAACCCATCCACCAATATTTGACCCGTAAATTCCGAGAGAAAAGAGGAGGGAGAGGTGAAGTGAGGAGGTAAGGGAGAGAGGCATGTGTGGTGGGATGGGATGAGATAATGGTTAATACAAGACGGCATAATTTTAAGGTGATTGGGGGAAAGTATAGGGGAATGGAAGAGCAGGGTTTTTTCCCCACATAGTGTGGTGGATGTGTGGAATGGGCTGCCAGGTGTGGTGATAGAGACAGATGTATCGGGGATATTTAGATTCTTAGATGAGTACATGGATGAAAGAAAAATGGAGGGCTATGTGGGAGGGCAAGGTTAGATTAATCTTCGAGTAGGTTAAAGTGTTAGCTCTGTACTGAGTGCTGAAAGGCCTGTTCTTTGTTCCTCGTTCTACCTCAACCACTTCCTCTGGCAGATGATTCCATATACAGTTGTTTTTTTATATAGGGCAGTGCACCTCTGCAACACAAACCTTCAATCTCATCTCTTTGATTGGAGCACCTGGCTACTTTTGTCAAAGGCATTACCCCAAAGGTTCACATACTTTTTTGATCCTAGAATTAACTGTATTTAACTAGAATTAACTTATGTTCATTATAGCTAATTTAGTAATCTGCATGTATTGATCCTAGAATGTGATTGTTTAAATGGTGTACTCAGTATTGCTGAGTAGTATAATTGCTTGTTATTAGTTCAGCAGATTGTGTTTGTCTATTACTGTGACTTAGATGAAGATCAGACCATATTTTATGAGTAATTAATGCAAAAGAGGGTAATTACAAAGGGTTCACAAACTTTTTCTTGCAACTGTAGATAGCACCCTTTCTATGCAAAAGTACTTCTCAAGTTCAGATACTCAATAAAGATTGTTATCCAGGATTTACCAGCCTTGCCCTTCACTCTAACGGAAACATGTAGACCTTGAGCTCTCACTGTCTTACCTTCAAAGCTTGCATTTACCTGTGGCCCTTTTCCCTGCACAGAATCTACTCCAATCAACTGTTGCAAGCACCTGTCTAAATATTTGCCTTGCCCCAACTTAGAACGTGAACCTGTGGACCAGCTGTGTCCCTTTCTAAAACTATTTTAACACTAATAGAAATATGGTCACTGATCACAAAGTGCTCACCCACTAACAACTCAGTCACTTGCACCGCTCTAATACCCAAGAGTAAATCAATCTTTGCTCTCTCCCTAATAGGGCTCTATATATATTGCGCAAGAAATATATGTTAAGAAAGTTGAAAACATCCCTGCATGAAAATGCTAAGCAACTTCTGCATTGTTTCTTTTGGTTGTAAGCCATAATCTAACAGGGACCTAAAGTACAATCCCCTTCTCAGATCTCAGCTCCACCTCCACCCACAAAGTCTCATGGGTGATCCTACAGTAAGTTTGTCTCTAAATACAGCTACAACATTCCCCTTAATCAAAACTGCAACTCCTCCTTCTCTTTCCTTTGCCCCAGTCCCACCTAGAACATCTGTTTCGGGAACATTAAGCCAGTCCTGTCCCCCCCCCTTAATGACATTTCTGTAATGGCTGTAATATCCTGGACCCATGTCACTACCCAAGCCGTAAGTTCATCCACCTTACCTGTCAGACCTCTTGCATTGCAATAAATGTAATTTAATTCAATAGACTTTCCAAACTCCTGGCCATACCACAATCTGTCATTCCTATTCAACTTGTTGTCACTAACTTCTGTATCACTTTCCAGTCCCTCATTTGTCCAGGGTCCCACCCCTTGCCAGTAAAGTTCAAAGTTTAATCTTTAAAACCATGCTAGTAGCACTCGCAAATCTTCGTGCCAGAATATTGACCCTCCTCCAATTCAGGCAAAACCCATCTGTTTTGTACAGGTCACTTCTGCACCAGAAGAGATCGCAATGGTCCAAAAATCTGACTCCTTCCCCATTACACCAATTATTCAGTCACATGTTCATTTGCAATATCCAACTATTCTGACCCTCACTAGTACATGGAAAGGAAGTAATCTAGGGATTACTATCCTCAAGATCTTGCTTTAGACTAAACAATTAAAGTGATTCCATTCAGCTACAACTCTGTTCAAGGATGAATAGATGAAACATCTGAGAATGTGGAAAGTACATTATGTACATACATCAAAATTTGCCTGATCTCCCACAACCTAGAGGAGCATACTACTGACATAACTGCCATCCTGAATGTTCGAAGACTAAAAATATCTAACAACCTTACTTGCATTTCTGCTTGTTAAAGCTTTACTATACCACTCAAACACCAGCCCACTCTTAGATTGGCAGCAGTACTAAAGCCTGCTTTCCTTTTATAGGCAATATGTCTCAAATTAGCCAATCAGAAATGTCTTTCCGAAACACTCTTCAGCCAATCAGAAAGGTACTGGTTAAGGCTGCCACGACATCTCTGCCTCCTAGCTCTCAGGATCTTGAAATGAACTCAGTGAGAAGGGACAACTGCAACTAGAGTAGAGAAGCAGCAAGAGGATGAGAGGATATAATGTAGCCCAACCTTTCCTTTCAGAGATTTAAATGGTCAAATAATATATAAGCAATGCAATTAACTTCATACACTGCTCCCATTCACCAACTCTGCCAAACTCATTCCCCTATTAATGAGCATCATACTGTTATCTTCCTGATAACAAAAAAATTAAATCAACCCAATATTGGGACATTTGAATTCATTTATTTCATGAAATATATATCTTATCTAATATATAAATAAATACTGTATTTTATTTAATATTTATTTGCCTTTATATATAATTTTTTTTGTATTTTCAAAAAGCTAAAAGCCACAAAGCACTTCACAGTCGTTGTGAAACAAAATTTGATACTGAATTATAAGGATAAATGAGGCATGGTATCCAAACCCTTGATCAATGAAGTAGATTTTAAAGAGCTTCTGGAAGGTGGAAAGTGAGGTGGAGAATAACATTTAAGGAAAGAATTCCAGAGACTAAGGCCAAAAATCAAAACAAAAAAACTAAACATTCAGGGTTGATTGACAGATGAGAATTTAGGGAATTTAGTGAGTTGTAGATTTGGAAAAGGTAACAGATGGGGAGAGATGAGACCACTGAGAGGAGCAGGCATTAAGGAATTTGAACACAAAGCTGAGAATTTCTAAATTATTACACCACTTAATTGTAAGCAAATGAAGGCCAACAAGCACACAGTTATGAATGAATGGAAGTTACTAAGTTAAAAATTGGTAGAGGCGGCAGAGATAATCTTAAAACCCAAAAGGTAAAATATAGGAAACTGGCCAAAAGTTCACAGGAATAATCAATATTGCAAATAAAATGAAAGCTGACTTTTTATGTCATTCTTTTCACCCTGTCTTCCATGTGCTTGCTTTTAGTGCTCTCGAAATTCGTTTGGAATTAAGTATAGCATGTTTAGTGTTTGGGTTGCAGCTTAAGTAAGGCCAGGCTAGAGAAGAATTAGTTGCAGGCAGCATCATTTAACCAGAAGTCTGAACAACTGGCAGGTAATAGTGACAAAGACCAAAGAAGAGGCAGAATTGAAAGTAGAAATTGTGGCCTCTTGAGAGAAAAAAAAACAGAAATTTATGCTCTACAGAGAAAATAAGAAATTTATGCTCCAGTGGCACAACTTGTATGCTCCTGTGACAGGACTACAGAGATCATACTGATTTGTTGGGGGAAATTTGAAGGACCCCTCTGAGGCTCTGAAAATCCATACAACAGCAGCATCCACAAGCATGTATGAATTTCATCATGCAATCAGACTTCTTTAACAAGCTAGTTGAGATGTAATGGAAGCTGTAATGATCTTAATCCTTCTCCTGTCAGGTAACCGCTGCACAAAATATTGCAGCACCAACTGCATTTTGAAACAGCTCCCATCA
This sequence comes from Hypanus sabinus, assembly GCF_030144855.1. Taxonomy (NCBI): domain Eukaryota; kingdom Metazoa; phylum Chordata; class Chondrichthyes; order Myliobatiformes; family Dasyatidae; genus Hypanus; species Hypanus sabinus. The sequence goes on along the minus strand of NC_082708.1, from coordinate 103,125,508 downwards.
TTTCTTGCTGTCACAATCCCTCTCCCCTTTAAAGGGTTGTGAGTGCCTTTGATGAGCATTTGCCTCTCACCGTATCAGACTTACATCTAATGGACGGTACGTAGAGTGTTGGATTATACACCCTTACAGTACAGGCAATACCATTTTAAGATTCTACCAGTGACAAATTATGCTAAACCCAATGTCTGATTTTGGAGGATTAGACAAGGTTTTCCTCACTCAGTTAAGTTGGTACTTACTTACTTACTGGCATTACGCCAATTGCTCTTGAGGCAGCAATGTTGTTTCTGTAACTTTCTTTTTTTTTTTGACCGGTCAGGGTTGTTAGCCTTGAGCTGAACCCCAAGCCTGGAGGACCAATGGACCACTCTTAGTCTGGCTTCTACCCTTTGACCTGTTTGGCATGGGTGACCCTACCAAGGATCAAAGCACAAGAGCATGCATCCAGCTAACATGACTCTCTGGGCCAATGAAGCGCACAACCCTCCAAACCCTGCAACAAGGTTGCAGTCCTCTTGGAGGAGTTAAGTTGTTAACTCAGCACCAAATCATATACAACAGGTAAATGCTTAAAATACTATAATAATTAAAATTAGAAGGAATAAAATTCTTCATTTGTAAAAAGCTCATTATGAGTATCCAAGAGTTTATTTGAAACTAACTAAGTCTCATTATCCTATTAAAAATTACCTTACACTTAACAGGTAACTCCTCAGATTTTCTGGTGATCTTGCTCATAACCATCTTCCTGTACTATTGTAATTTTGGTTAGAGAATTGCAGATAACAGAATGTCATGCAGACACATGGAATGTTCATCCAGCTCTCTTCCACAGCTTGACTTTCAGAACGATATGAACTTTAGCATGTTTCCCCAGCACCAGGCGAGGTGGAGACAGGAACAATCGATGTTCCTTGCTGTTTAGGTAGACATGTCAGATGTCTGGATCAGGTCTGAGATGGTAAAAAGTAAAAGAAAAGGAATTTCCTTTTGACCATTGAGGACAAATGTGGCCTCTTACATCAGATAGGGAAACAAGAAAATGGCAAAAGAATTATACAGTTGCTTGGTAACTGTATTCACAGAAGTATAAAAACCTTACCAGAAATACCAGAGAATCAAGGGTCTAGCAAAAATAAGGAACTGAAGGAAGTAAGTATTAGCTAAAACAAGTACTCGGGCCATTAGTTAGACTAAAAGTCAATAAATCCAAAGGACTCAACGGCCTACAATGCAGGGATTGAAAAGAGATGGCTATAAGGATTGTAAATGTTCTGGTTATCATTCTCCAAAATTTAATGTTCAAATAAGTTCACCTCATTATAGGAAGGAAATGGAAGCTTTAGAGAGGGTGCAGAGGAGATTTACCAGGATGCTGTCTGGATTAAAAAGCATGTTTTGTGAGGATAGGTTAAGCAAGGTAGGGATTTTTCTCTTTGGAGCGAAAGACAATGAGAGGGGACCTGATAGAGGTGTACAAGGTGATAAGAGACAAGAATGAGTGGAGAGATAGAAACATTTTCTCGGGGTTGAAGTGACTAATATAATAGGGAATAATACATGAGGTGAAAAAAGATCCAGTGCTTTCCAGGTGTATATGACAAATAAGCTCTTCTCCGGCTTTCAATGACAAACTCTGCCATCTTCATCAGGGATGATGCCTAACCTAAGCACATCTGGTCCGGTAATAATATAGATCCCCATCAATCCATCCTTCCTGATTGGTTAGTCCTCATCCAATCAGGTTTCCTTTGTGCCACCTTGTTTACAATCAAATTCTAGTTCTTAGAGTGAGACCTTAGTCTTTGTTAAAATTCGGTTTCTCTAGTTTTATTTCAATGGCTTCCTTTACCAGGCAGTCCCAGAGCCATTGGCACGGCACAGCATCCCATCTGGCTGATATACACTGTTCCTTATTCACAGGGGATCCTCTAAATGCCAGCAATGCTATGTCCCAGGTCATCTTTGACCCACATAAGCTGTGTTTTGAGCTTCCTTTCAGGTTTGTGGATGGTATTAATCCGGTATTACTTCAGAATCCTGGCAATCCTTCCAGAGACCGTGAAAATATAAGGAAGACAGGCAGTAGTGATGGGTTCTTCCTGATTGTTAGGTTTCCTGGTTTTTCTGTCAGCCCTTTAGAGGCCCATTTGATTTCTTCACCTTGCAGCCATTCTGAAGGACTGTTATGCATAATCACCTTCTTTCTTTGTGGAAACCCTCCGGGTCCAAAATAGTTATTGCACAGTTATCAAAGCAGAAAGAACTGCTCTATATTGGTGGCTGTTATTGTTGAGATACAAGTCCATATGAGTGGGTTTCTGAGGCTACTGTCTGGTTCCTGTCATATTAGAATGTCCAGGAACAGGAGGCAATCATTCTTCTCCACCTCCATCATAAATTGAATGTTTGTATGTACACTGGTCAGTTGATCGTGGAACTGTTAGAGTGCCTGTAGTCCACGAGGCCACACTATGAAGGTGTCGTTGACATATCTGAAGAAGCATTGAGGTGTAAAGGTGATGAACTCCGAGTCCTTTCCTCAAAGCCCTCCATGTAGAAATTAGCAATAGCCAGCGACAAGAGTGATCCCATGGCCACTCCATTCATTTGTTCACAGTAGTTCCCCTTAAGGAAGAAGTATGTTGATGTAAGGGTGTGTTCAAAAAGGTCAAACCTTGACTGCAGGAGGTTCAAGCTGTCCTTAATGGGAACTCTCCTCAACAGGGACACCATGTTGAAACTGGCTATTATGTCATCCGGGGTCAGCAGGATGTTGGTTATTGATTTTATGAAGTTGTCCGAATTCATGATGTGGTGCTCACAGTCCCCAACAAAGGGAGACAGCATGGTCGTTAAATGCTTAGAAAGTTAGAAAGTTGGAGAATCTACCTCACTGACGGCAGGTCTTGGTGGCGGTGGGGCGACCCTCCTTGTGTACCTTAGGGAGTCTGTAAAGTCGTGGTGGTACTGGCACCTGACGCAGAAGTATCTCGCATATGCCTGCCGAAGGAAGTCGTTGAAATAAAACTAGAGAAAAAGAAAAAGATGAAGGACTCGCTCTAAGAACTGGAATTCGATTGTAAGCAAGATGGCACAGCGAAAAGCTGACTGGATGAGGACTAACCAGTCAGGAGGGACCAACTACAGAGGTATAAATACCACCAGACTAGACATGCACAGGCATTATCCCTGATGAAGATGACAGAGTTTGCCATCAAAATGTCAGTTAAAATTGATACCTGTACCCAGCTGGAAGCCAGAGAAGAATTAACAACACAAGGGGTGATTCAAGGGAAAGTAAGAGGTAACTTTTCTTTAATTACATAGAGAGTGGTGAATGCATGTAACACCCTACCAGGGATGATGGTGCAGGCAGATAGATACATTAGCAACATTTAAGAGATGCTTAGATAGGCACATGGAGGATAGAAAAATGGACGGCTATGTAGGAGGAAAAGGTTAGATGATTTTTAGAGTGGGTTAAAAGTTGGCATAATATTGTGAGCTAAAGGACCTGTAGTGTGCTGTAATTTTCTACGTCCTTGCCATAAGTCCTGTAGGCCTCTACAGTCTGCTGTAGAGCATAGGCTTCTGGGTTTCTCCAGCATCTATATTTACTAATAGTTGTCTTCATGAGAGTCACTTCACCCTTGTGCTTTCTGTTTTACCTTCACAAGTTAATTATGATGGGCCTGGGTTTTCTGCATTCTATGATTACTTATTTAAGACTCTTGCTGTTCGCGGAGCCCTTGTGATGAGAATGATTTGTTTTGCAATGTCTCTCAGTTGTGCCACCAATGCTCTATTGGTATTTCTATGTATAATGTCTTGTTTCCGTCTCTATATGGAAGTCTGCTGTTTCTCTGCACCTGTGTTCAGTCATTGCCAGCACTCACTGTGGCAGTTCTGTCTTCTAAAATTCTACAGATTGTGAAATTTGATGTTCTGCATATAGGAGGATACTAAATCTGACACCAATAGAAGTGAAATGTAGAAGAGAGAAAACAGGGAACAACTGATTTGTTAGCCCAGTATCCATCAGTAGTGGAAAAAATGCTGAAATCTATAGTGAGAGAGGTAATAAGAGAGCTTCTTTAAATGTATAGTTGATTTGAGCAGAGTTGGCATGGATGTACACCAGGAAAATACTGTTAAACTATTGCAGCTCTCTTGGGGTGCGACTCATACAATAGATAAAGAGGAACATTTTACTCTGTTGCATTTAGAATTTCAGATGGCTTCAAAAATGTCCCTCGCAGGAGATGAGTCAATCAGATTAAAGTACTCATAATTAGAGATAATATACTGCTGTGGATTGAGAATTGGTTATCTGGCAAAAAGCATAGAATGGAAACAAATAACTCTTTCTCAGGTTGGCCGGCTGTAACTTGTGGGCTACCACAGGGATTAGTGCTTGGGCTACAGATATCCACAATTAACAATGAGGCTGAAGAGTCTAATGTCATGTTTATAAGTTTGGTGATGATACAAAACCAGGTGGGATTCTAAGTAGGGAAGAGGATACCTCACTATTTTTCCTCTTTTTACCTCACTATTTTGCACTATTTTTTAAATTATTATTGTAACTTTTACTTTTTTATGAATTGCACCGTTCTGCTGCCGCAAAACAACAAATTTCGTGACATATGTCGGTTGTAATAACCTGATTCTGATTTGGTTATAAAGAGATACAGACAAGCTGAATGGATGAGCTATTTGTGGAAAAATACTACTTAATTCATTGTTTTAAAAAATGGAAAGCGGACTTTATTCTATAGGGTGAGAGAATGAGCAATGTTGATGTGTAAAGGAAGCTAGCTGTCTTTGTATACAAAACAGAGAAATTGAATATGCAAATACAGCAAGCAAATTGCAAGCAAAAATTTTTTTGTTTATTGAGATAGAGCGCAGATAGGTCCTTTGAGCCACACCACCCAGTAATTCCCTGATTTAATCCTGCCCTAATCACGGGACAATTGACAAGGGCCAATTAATTTACTAACTGCTATGTCCTTGGACTGTGGGAGGAAAATGGAGCACCCAGAGGAAACCCACTTGGTCATGGGGAGAACGTACAAACTCCTTACAGGCAGCAGCATGAATTAAGCCTGGGTTGCCTATTCTTTATTACAACATTAAGTGTGAAAGTAAGTGTCTTTTGCAGTTCTAAATGCATTAATGAGACAGCACTAGATTATTCAAAACAATTTGGCCTCTTTCCCCTAAAGAAGATTTGACTTGTGATTAAGATTTAATAAACCTGTTCTAGGGATCAGGGGTTTGCCACTAAGTGAAGAGGTTGAGTAGCCAAGACCTATTTTGTCAAGTGTTTAGTAAAATGAGAAGAGACCCACAGATAATTTCAGAATTTTATACTTGAAATTTTACCTGTATTTCTCTTACAAAAATGCTGCCTCCAGCATTTTCTGTTTTTCTTTTTATTGAAGTTGTGGAGCACATGTTGATCAGAAGGTTCAAGGAGTTTCCCTATGAAATACTGCAAGTTAGGGCACAGGGGCGACAATGGAGAAGTAGCATTAGGTTCACAACGCAGTTCATAATTTAAAAGTATCAGAGAATACCACCCTGTGATTTTAAGCAAAAGTTTCTGTTCTGTCATTTAAACAAACAGGTCAAGACTTGCATGTTTGTATTACTGTATGTATAAATTAAATAGTGCATTAGGTTATAGACAATTTCTTTTTCTGCTACATTCATATGATAACCTCTGAAAAGAAAAGCCATTCTAATACACTTTATGACAGGCATTTGAGGTATAATTTTACCAGAAAAAGATGAAGCAAACAACACTTTTAAAACACTAACAAATTGATATATATGGAATCAGAATAAAATGTATTGTTCTGGGCATAAAAACATTTTCCCAATGACACACTTAACCTCTGTCTGTGTCTCACACTGAAAGGCACATTATTGTTTTGTTCCTAGTCTAGTACCTAACTCACTAAATTGCATCTGTGAAGTTTACCATTGATTTAATTTCTCATGCAGCCTAGAAGTGCATCATTAATTAAATATTAATCTATTCGTTTGATGCATCATTGGAGTTTATATTATTGTCTTAATAGCTGCCTTGATAGTATTCCATTGCTTGCATGGTCTGACTAAATCTAGTTTTCACCAAGAATTGCAGTATTCACTGTACAAATAGCACTTATAAATAATTCAATGTTGGTGGTCTATTCAAACACCATCACAAGGTATGGATTTGCCTTAATGACCTCAATGCACTAAATTCCCAACCTTGTTCATATCTCTATGGAAAGGTGCTGTTTTAGACCAAAGGGTGTACATTATGAGCACAATCCTGACATGGTGGCTTCACCTTTGGGAGTCCATTTCAGGAAACTGGCAGGATGCTCCCCACAGATTCTTTCACTATTAACCTTAATGAAGAAAATATCACAGCAATTGGACGTAAGGCCTGGCAGCAGAATTAGGCTTATGCCTTTGATGCCTTTATTTATCAAGACCCTATCAAACACCACCTTATATATATCATATACACACACACATATTACCTTGGCCTGTACAGTAGTCTGTGGCAAAGAATTCCACAGGTTCACCACTCTCTGGCTAAAAAAAAATCCTCATCTCTGTTCTAAATGGATGTCCCCTATTCTGACTCTGAGCCCCCTGCCCAATAACCATCAGCATATAATGTGTAGCACCAGAGGTCCCTACGCACTAAATTACTGTTACAACGAGATAAGGAATGCCTACCATTCCAAGGATAGGAGAAGATAGAGAGAGGCAAAAGAAAGGAAATTATAGGCTATTTAGCCTAACCTCAGTGGTTGAGAAAGTGTTGGAGTCGATTATTAAGGATGAGGTTTCGAGGTACATGTAGACTGATGATAAATTAAGACAAAGTCAGCATGGTTTCTGTAAAGGGAACTCTAGTCTGACATATCTGTTAGAGTTCTTTGGAGAAGTAACAAGGAGAAAGGAAAGGCAGTGGATGTCATTTACTTGGATTTTCAGAAGGCGTTTGATAAAGTGCCACAGATGACGCTGCTTAACAAGATAAAGTCCTATAGCAATACCGGAAAGATACTGGCATGAATAGAGGAATGGCTGACAGGCAGTCAACAGTGAGTGGGAATAAAGGGGCCTTTTCTGGTCGGCTGCCAGTGACTAGCGGTGTTCCACAGGGGTCAGAATTAGGACCATTACTTTTCACATAGCTTGTCAATGATTGATGGCTTTGTGCAAATATTGTGGATAATATAAAGATAGGTGAAGGGGTAGGTAGTGCTGAGGAACCGATGTGATTGCAGCAGGACTCAGACAAATTGGAAGAATGAGCAAAAAATGGCAGATGGAAAACAGTGTTGGGAAATCTATGATATTATATTTTGGTAAAAGGAACAATAGTGTGGAGTATTATCTAAATGGGGAGAATGTTCAAACATCAGAGGTGTAAAGTCCCTGTGCACAACTCTCAGGTTAACTTGCAGGTTGAGTCTCTGGTAAAGAAGGCATATGCAATGCAGCCATTTATTTTAAAGAGAAAAGAATAGAAAAGCAAGGGAATAATGCTGAGCCTTTATAAGACACTAGACAGGCCACATGGAGTATTGTCAACAGTATTGGGTCCCATATCTCAGATAGTATGTGTTGTCTTCGGAGAGAGTCCAGAGGAGGTTCATGAGGATGATTCTGGAAATGAAGGGGTTAACAGATGAGGGTTGTTGGCAGCTTTGGGTCTGTACTCACTGGAATTTAGGAGAATGCAGGGGGATCTCATTGAAACCTACTGAAGTGTGAAGGACTAGATAGGGTGGATGTGGAGAGGATGTTTCCTATGGTGGAGGCATCCATAACTAAAGGGCACAGCCTCACAACTGAGGGGCAACCTTTTAGAACAGAGACAAGATGGACATGTTTTAGCCAGAGAGTAGTGAACCTGTGGAATGCTCTGCCACAGACTGCGGTGGAGACTAAGTCCATGGGTATATTTAAGGCAGAAGTTGATCAGTTCCTAATTGCTCAGGGCATCTAAGGGCAAGATGAGAAGGCTTGAGTATGGGGTTGAGTGGGATCCAGGATTAGCCATGATGGAATGGTTAACTCAATGGGCTGAATGGCCTAATTCTGCTCCTGTGTTTTATAGTCTTATGGCCTTATCCCCAGGTCTCATTTTGGTAAATCTGATCATATGGCTGTCATTCTCCTACCTATAGACAAGAAAACAATTGAGGAGATCACAGGAGGCAGAGGAACAACTACAGGTTTGCTTCGTCAGTGGACATTTAAGGACTCATCTCTGAGTCTGACTGAATATACCATGGCTGTCATAGACTTTATTAAAACAGTTGTAGATGAGTGTGTCCCCTCAAGATCATTCAGTCTTCTGCAATCAGAAGCCCTGTTTGCGATCCCCAGTATGCTGTTGGCCAAGTCAGAGGCATTCAAGTCCAGTGACCAAGAAAGTTACAAGATGTCCGGGTACAATCTCCATAAAGTTATCTTATGGGCAAAGTGGCAATTCTGGACTAATCTTGAATGTACAAAGGATGCTCAACAGTTGTAGCAGGACTTGAATGCTACCACCTCTTTTAAAGTAAAATCAAGTAACCTAGGCAACAACAGGGCTTCGTTTCCAGGTGAGCTTAATTTTGACTCATTCATCTCTGCTCATTTTGACTATCAAAACATGGAGGAGCCATCACCAACTCCCACAACCCCTTATGATCCTGATATTTTGGTCTCTCAGGCCAACATGCGAGCAGCTTTCAAGAGGGTGAACACTCAAAGTTTTCAGCCCAGCTAAGGTTCCTGACCAAGTACTAAAGACCTATGCTGATCAACTAGCTGAAATATTCACTGAAATCTTTAAACTTTCACTTTGGCAGTCTGAAATACCTGCCTGCTTCAAGCAGACTTTGCTTAGATTAGGGCCCAAGAAGAATGGGGTAACCTGCCTCAAAGTCTATCATCCAGTAGCACTTGTATCCACTGTAATGAAGTGCTTTCAAAGTCTGGTGATGAAATATTTCAGCTCCTGCATGAGAAGCAACTTGGATCCACTCCAATTTGCCTACCGGAGCAACAGACCCACAGCAGTTGCCATCTCATTGGCTCTTCACTCAACCCTGCTTCATCTGGACAACAAATCTGCATATATAAGGATGCAACTTATCAACTATTGCTCAGCATTCAATAACATCATCCCCACAAAACTAATCAATAAGCTTCAAGACTTTGGCCTCAATACCTCCTTGTGCAACTGGATCCTCTATTTCCTCACTTGCAGACCCCAGTCAATTCAGATTGGCAACAACATCTCCTCCACAGACTCCATCAGCAGAGACGAACCATAAGGCTATGCACTTTGCCCCCTGCTCATCACTCCTGTGGAAAGATGCACCACTGCCTTACAGTCAACAATTTTTCTTCCATTTAAACATGGAGAACATGAAAGTAAGATGTTAACAGATGGATATTCAGAGTAAGCTACTGAGAATTCTCTCATCTTTGTTGGCTTAAATATTAGAGCATGAGAACTGAGTGGATCCAGTGCACACTTGCAATAATCTAGATACAAATATCCTAAATTCCTAACAGAAAGATTTTAGCCTAATTCCCACAAGACCTTATGTTGGAGAGAAGCCTTTTTTTGACCCTAACCGAGGATTCCTCATTGGGTGCAACTCACCTATATAGGGGTGACTCCCAACTACTGAGTTCATGCAGCCTCAGCCTAATGGACTCTAATGTTAGCTGGTCTTCCAACTATAAGATATGGTGATCTCCTTGTGGAGATGTTGTGGAGAACCTGCCTTTACTCCTAGTTAAAAGAACATTGATACAACTTTAACATTTTTCCCAGATCTCCTGAGTTGGCATCTGGTTGTGTCAAAATTCACCACATAGCATGTCCCACCAACATTCAGTCTGCTGCAACAGCCTCTCACCACTCCCCTCACGTTCAGGGCTATGCTCCGAGTGGCACTGACTCACAAATGTTTAATACTAAGAGGAAATGTTCCTTGATCATTGAAACTCTGCTGCAATTTGTAGTGCTGGTCCCTGATCCATTAATCCACTATATACCCAGCCATCAAAGACCTGCAGGTTTTTGCAATCTAGATTTAAGGCTATGATTATATTAGCCTGAATCTCACTTGATTTAGTTTATATATCCATGTGAGATTTCCATATAGAAGATTTAATGGACAAGTGTACTTTCAAGCCAAGTTTAAAAAGTGGGTGGGACTCCATGATCCTTCTTAGTAGTTTTTAGAAATTGAAATAATAATTATTTAAATGTTTTGAAAAGTAGATACCACCTCCTGCTCTTTCAAAGCGTTTGAAGTTTGTCCATCCATTGTGAAAAGCTCTGTCCAAATGTTTAAGCATTTTACGAACAAAAGTATAGTACTGACAGCAGAGAATTGATATTGCAGCTAACAATATGCAATAGATGGATACAATATCACCACAGTTTTAATCAGACGTACTTTGTACATTTGAAGAGATTATCCAAAACTCCAATAATCAGACCAGAAATGTCAAAGTCCACTATATTAGCATGTCCCACCAAAACTTAGCCTTTACTAAAATAGCTACTGTAAGTCTCACACTTATAATGTTTACCTCATTGCCCTTCACTGTTATGAAATCCTGGCCTTCAAAATCAACAAGAAGCATCTCCTTCAATGCTTCATTTACCCCTTTCTTTCTTCCCTTCTTCCATTCTTTTATATCTATCATTCTGTTTTAAAAGAAATGTTCACTCTTTCCCATAGATTACTGAACCAATAATTTGAAATAAGACTAATGTACTGCTTTTCAAAAAGGTCAATGTCAGAAATTAGGAATTATGGATCCATTGAGAAAGTTGCCGGAAGGGATCAATAGGAATAATCTTTAGGACCACTTTGACAGAGGTGAGGTAATTAGAGAAAGACAGCATGATTACCAGAACACAAGGTCACGTCTACAACCTGGCTAAGTTAACTGTAAAGTTATTAGTTGGATAGATAACAGAAGTTATGTAGAAATAAATAGCTTGAATTTTCATAAAATGTTTGATAATGTATCTGACAATCCGTTGCTAGACTCCTAGCGGATTGATCTGCAGGTCTTCCTTTGCTGAAGAATTGATTGTGTTCTTCTGGTTAAAAGACATCTTCAAAGAAAGCTACTTTTTACTGAGACTGAAAATGGTGGAAAGGTTGCAACTAGACAAGCCTTATATCAATGTTAAAGAGGATCGGTGTAAGTTCAGAACCAACACAAAGATCACTGCTGGTGTCAGAGCCATTGAGAAAAGATATGTAATGTAAGCAAGTTTGATGTAGCTAAATATAGTGTAATATGTGTTAATATAATTACAAAATATACCTTGTTGGGCATAATGGAAAGTTTGAAAATGTATTTTGTCTTCATTCATTAATTTTTCATGATGTGGGTAGCGCCCATACCTAATTGCTCCTGAGGAGCTGATGAGCTACCTTCATAAACCACAGGAGACCAAGTTTTTAGAGCAAAAGCATAAGAACACCAACAGCTGGAAGTTACACTCCAAGCCAAACACCATCCTGAGCTGGTAATATATCACTGTTCCAGGGTCAAATTACTAGCACTCTATATCTCTAACAGCATTCTGGAATCACCCATACCTTTCGGACTGCAGTAGTTAATAAAGACAGCTCACCATCACTTTCTCAAGGGTAACTAAATGCTGGCTTAGTCTGCAAACCCACATCTCTTGACTAAATAGAAAAAAACTGTCTACCTACTATCTCCTCACATGGAGGAAGAAAGAAATGCCCTAATAGAGGCTGCACAAAATTCTGCTGTTTTCTTTGGAGCAGCAGAGGCCAAGGAAATATTTGATATAAGTTTATAGGAGACATAGATAGAGTGGACGGGGAGTATGTGTTTCCCAGGGCAGAAATGTTTAATACCAGAGGTCATGCATTGAAGGTGAGAGGGGGTCGGTTCCAAGGGGATGTGAGGGGTAAGGTTTTTTACTCAGAAAGTGGATTCCTGGAATGCATTGCCTGGTATGGTGGTACAGCAGATACCCTAGAGGCTTCTAAGATACATGAATGTGAGCAAGGTTGAGGGAAATGGACATTCTGTAGGTAGAAGAGATTGTTTTTTGGGGGTTTTCGATTTACATTTTAGCTGGTTCAGTACAACATTGTGGGCTGAAGGGCCTGTTCCTGTGTTGTACTGTTCTATGTTCTATAATGTTCAGCGGAGGGACACTAGAGTAAAACTCACACAGTTGAAATGGAACAAGTGTGGACTCTGAGAAGACTTAAATGAAGCATTTAAAATGATTACGGGATGGATGAACGAGGGAGAAAGAGGAACACCACTCCCACTACATGTAATCTCAAAAAGCATAAGTTAGATATTAAAAGACTTTTTTTAAACCAGAGCATTATTAGAATGGGTTCCTCACTTATCCAGTGAGGCAGATTCACTGATACATTTGAAAGGCAACTGAATAAATTCCTCAATTTGCTTTGTATTGCTGCATACTAAAGGCAAGTGGGAAACAGGGAATATTATTGCCATTCCCTGTACATTTTGTTTGCAACCTTACAGAATTCTTTTTCTGTTCATTGATCTTTTTTTTTGTAAATCTACCACTAGATTTTGGAGTGCTTCTTGTGGATTGTTAAGTACTGGGGATATGCTGCTCAGATAGTCAGATTTCTAGAACAGAACCGATGGAACTTTTTTCCAATCAGGCAGTTTCCTATGTTACTTAATGTTTGATTCTAACTGAATATGTTAAGGTCCATTTAAACGGTATAAATGGAGGAAACTGCTACTTTTTGTTAATAAAGCTTAAATCAAATTTTTCATTTAATAATTGTCCCTTGACAATTGAAGGTGAAATGCCTTTACTTTCTTTTAACTTCTGCAAGGCTACTGTGTCTCTCTAATAGCGGCCCAGAGGGAACGTGTGATTGTAATTTTAACCAGCAGTCTGATATTGGATTAATCTCCTGCCTCATCAGTGGAACACAAAAGCCTCTCACTCAAAAATACTTCAAAGCCTTAATAGCTCGTGATACCTCACAGACCAAGTAGCCTGAAACTATGACACCTCCCTCTCTATAATAAATATCTCCAAATTAAACCTTTCATTTATTGTGGAAAATCTGGATAATAATGGAATTCGTGGAAAAACTTGGGTCTAGAAATTTGATTTGTACCAAAAATATGTGCAGTTGCCAGAATGAATATTTCACATGGCTCTTAATATTTAGCCAAGTAATATTTAATATTCAAACTGCATTCTCATTATTGAGAGGCAGATATGCAATCAACAACATATTATCAAGGACCAAGGATCAATTCTATTCATCATATACATTTACATGTATTAGAAATTTGCTGTGGTGTGCTGATGGGACATACAACAAAAAACAACACTCAATAATTATAAAGAATAATGAAAAAAATAAAGTTTAAAACTGTAAGTATCGAAATGAAATAAAATGTGCATAAATACTAGCATGTATTTACAATACAAACAACATTATAAAAAGTGTTTTAAAGTGTTTCCAGTGCAGTGTAGTGACTGAGGTAATGGAGGCGGGTGGGGGATGACTAACTAGAATGGTTGATCAGATTAACTGTTGGGGGAAAAAACTTTTGAGATTGTGTGATTTTTTTTCTGTTTTAATAGCCCTATAGATTTAAAAGGTGCTTTTGGAAAAAGCAGTTTGTTAGGTGGGTAGTGTCCGCAATCATTTTCCTGCCTGCTGCTTTGTCCTGGATATATGCAAGGTGTGCAGTGACAGTGGATGACCAATATTCTTTTCTGCTAACCTGGCAGTTTGCTGTAGTTTTCAAATATTGTCAGAGGATGCTGCACCAAACCAGTCAATAATGGCTGAGGTGAAGATGCTCTCTATGATGGCAATGTAGAATTGCACTGTATGATCTGGGAAGGAAAGAATTTTACCAACTGCTGCAAGGAGTACATCCTCTGCCGTGCCTTCTACAAATCCTCAAGGAGTAATCTTATTCATTGTGTTAACGAAGCAGATAATTCATTGGATGATATTAATTTGTAAGGCTGGAAATCAGTCAACTACAACACTCATCAAACGGAGTGAGTATGTCTTAAAACAGATTCGATTCTGGTGCAGAATACATATGCAAGGGGTTTCTTTATGTTACTGCGTATGTTAATCAAACTGGCTTCTTTGTTATGCTAACTGGCGAGAGAGTGCTTTCTCTCGCAGTTTGTTTGGGTTATAATTACTGATAACGAGAATTGTATTCATTTGTTAACCAATTGGGATAGATGTTATTCTTTCTTGTGGGTCTGTAAGTTAGTGTTGCATGGACTTTTGGAGAGTTGGAGGGGAGATTGTGAGGAAGGGGGACATGCTGGATGTGCTCTGGTCGACCACCGAGGTTGATCCCAGGTGGCGGGTCGAGGAGGTCGGAGAAGATCGAATAGTGGACCGAAAAGACTTTGATAGTTGAGCTCCAATGGTTGTGCACAAATTGACTGAACACAAGTTTTGGTGCCTTTTCTTTCCTTTCATATATATTGTATCACTCTTAATTACCTAGTTCTAATAAGATTTATAAAGTGTATTCTGTAAACGTACATGGTGTGGTTTGATATTGTGTGTGCAAGCTTATACCAGTGTGCATTTCACAGCATCCACATACACGGGAGGCACGGTTTGGCAGGTGGACAGACATTCCCCTAGTCATACATCAGCCACAGTTTCTCAAAATCTAGCCTATAAGTTTTATTCCTGCTGGTGCACAGAAGAACTGAGACAATTTTCTCTTATAATGTATCAGCTTTGCTGTCATTATGAAGATATTACAGAGGCGATCAATAACAAAAGCTTTCCTCCTGATACATTCAGGCAACGTTGAAAGAAGTTTAATAGTCTCAGAGAAGTGGTTGGAGGATTCTACAGGGTTCAGGAAGTTTCTAACACGACGGTAGATGAATGGTCATTGAGCTCTGATAGTCATTATTATTTTGGGCAGAACTTCATCAGATTATGTGAAGAAACACAAAGAATTTATGCAGGTTGAAGAAGTGTTCATATTATGTTTTATGCTTTTCCTTATGGAGCCTGGAGCAGAAAGTGTTCTCAGCCAAAACGCCTACTCAGAATTTGTGCCTTGCCACCATATGACTCACTCATCAACACCAACTTAATCCCCTGCAGCTGTACAGGATTTGTTGTGCTTCCACATTCCTGAAGACTGAAGAGTGGCCAAGCACCATTTGATATTTCAGAATTTGGTGTTCTCTTGGATGCCCAGTAGCATAGCAGTTAGCATGATGCTAATATAGCTTGTGCCATTCCAGAGTTCGGAGTTCAATTCTAGCGCTGTTCTACAAGGAGTCGCTGAACATCTACCCTGAGGAATGCTTGGGTTTTCTCCAGGTCTCCAGGTTTCCTTCCACAGTCCAAACACATACTGGGTAGGTTAATTGGTCATTGTAAATTGTCCCATGATCAGGTCTGGGTTAACTGGCAGAATGGCTTGAAGGGCCAATTCTGTGCTATATTGCTAAGTAAACATTATAACTTCCTCTATTACTAGTATATTCAACCTTGGGTACAAAGACCGAATCATGTACAATTTTCCAGTCTCATTGGAGCACTATATCACTGAAATGAAGCATCACTGATCATACATTCAAATCCTGTTGCAATAAATTTCACTTGTCATCCTAATGTGTGCAATCCTTCACATCAACTTTAAGCAATCTATGTAGAAGAACACCCAGGTTCCCTTCAACATCTGGACCTTTCAATCTCCCTGCTTTTTCAACATTATACTGTATTTCATCTGTTATATCATTCTCATTCTTGCCCATTCAATTATCCTGCCTATATACACCTGAAGCCTCTCTGAATCCTCCTTTAAGTATCATTAGCACATTTTAATATATTAAAGTTCATCCCTCAGCCTAATCATTGATGTAGATGAGGCCCCAGCATTAAAGCCCTATTATGACAACCTCACAAACCCATAAGACCCTAAGATATAGGAGCAGAAGTAGGCTATTTCAGCCAATCGAGTCTGCTCCACCATTCAATCATGGGCTGATCCAACTCCTCCAGTCATCCCCACTCCCCTGCCTTCTCCCCATACCCTTTGATACCCTGGCTAATCAAGAACCAATCTATCTCTGTCTTAAATGCACCCAACAATTTGGCCTCCACAACTGCTCTTGGAAACAAATTCCACAGATTTAACATCCTCTGCCTAAAGTAATTTCTCTGCGTCTGTTCCAAATGAATGTCCTTCAATCCTGAAGTTGTGCCCTCTTGTCCTTGAATCCACTATCATGGGAAATAATTTTGCCACATCTAATCTGTTCAGGTCTTTTAACATTTGGAATGTTTGTATGAGATCTCCCATCATTCTCCTGAACTCCAGGGAATACAGCCCAAGAGCTGCCAGACAGTCCTCATACAGTAAGCCTTTCATTCCTGGAATCTTTCTCGTGAACCTTCTCTGAACGCTCTCCAATGTCAGTATATCATTTCTAAAATAAGGAGACCAAAACTGCACACAATGCTCCAAGTATGGTCCCACAAGTGCTGTATACAGCCTCAACATCACATCACTGCTCTTATATTCTAAACCTCTAGAAATGAATGCCAAAATTGCATTAATCTTCTTCACTGCCAACACCACCTGGAGGTCAACATTTAGGGTATCTTGCTCAAGGTCACCCAAGTCCCTTTGCATCTCTGTATTTTGAATTCTCTCCCCATCTAAGTAATAGTCTGCCTGTTTATTTCTTCTACCAAAGTGCATGACCATACACATTCCAACATTGTATTTCATTTACCACTTCTTTGCTCATTCCCCTAAACTATCCAAGTCTCTCCACAGGCTCTGTTTCCTCAGCACTACCCGCTCCTTCACCTATCTTTGTATCATCGGCAAATTTAGCCACAAGTCCATTAATCCCATAGTACAAATCATTGGCATACATTATAAAAAGCAGTGGTCCCAACACCAACCCCTGTGGAACTCCACTGGTAACCAGCAGTCAGACAGAATAGGATCCCTTTATTCCAACTCTTATCTTGCTAAGCAGCCTGATGTGCAGTACCTTGTCAAAGGCCTTCTGAAAATCAGAGTACACCACTAATGATCAAATATTCTCACTGTTTTCAATTTATTAATCAATCCTGAATCCATGCCATATATTACAATCAATTATATACTCTAATTTTGTTCAATATATTCTTGTGTGATACTTCAAAGGTTTTCTCAAATACTATGTGAACACGTTTAGCCTCATCTGTTTTGCAGATTACACCTCAAATAATTTCAGAAGATTTATCAAACATGATTTTTTTTTATAAATCCCCATTGATGCTCAGCTGCTACCATCTGGGAAATGGTATCGCAATATTAAAGCCAGGACCAACAGGCTCCAGGACAGCTTCCTCCACCAGGCCAACATACTGATTAATTCATGCGGACACAACTGTATTTCTGTTAAATTGACTATTCTGTTGTACATACTGTTTATTACAAGTTACTATAAATTGCACATTGCACATGTAGACAGAGACATAACGTAAAGATTTTACTCCTCATGTATATGAAAGATGTAAGTAATAAAGTCAATTCAATTCATTGCAACTTATCCTCCATCAAACATCTCTATCAATCTTATGTTTGTTGTCAAGAACCTGCACCGTGGGGTCTTTTAGAGCAGCTAATTAATTAGTGCATCTTTGCAATGAGGAAAGAAACCATGAACTAATTCTTTAAAAGTTAACTATTGCTGGGTTAGTGCCATACCTATTCATCTAGTGCTTCAGTTCTTGCCTCAAGTTCTTTTAGGTTGCTTCTCTTGTTTTTAAAACTCTGGGATAAAAACCAGTAAATGCTGGAAATACCCAACAGGTCAGGCTATATCAATTGAAAAATAAACAAAGTTAATATTTCAGGTTGAAGCTCTACTGTGCTCTCCAAAGCAGTTCTGGCAAAGGGTTCTCAATACAAACATTAACTGTTTCTTTTCCCACATTTGCGGTCTGACCTGCTGAGTATTTAAGATTTTCTGTTTTAGATTTCTGGCATCTGCATTTTTGGTTTTAATTTTGTTCAAAACCCTGGGTTCAAACCTTCAGCCAGCAACCTTGGCAAATGTCTTGCTTGGTTGGTAAAACCAGATGAAGTGTTGAGTGGGTGGAGGCCTAGTTAAGGCATCAGCAATCGCCAGATAGGCGACAACCACCATCGGAATTGGGGGCCACATGGAGGGGCGAAGCCCAAGGGCTATTCAACTGGCATACAATGCCAAGTCTTTCCATATTGGCAAACTGAGCCTTGTCAGGAGAATGTGGGCTTGGTGAGATCTGGGAATTCACCTGGCATTCTAGTAAACTCGTGTGTGGTAGTGCATGTGCATGACAGAGTCATTGTGGGGAATTAACTGGGGGAGCAGGGTAATGACCCAATGTCCTTGACACCTAGCAGTTCTTAAAGTCAACTAATAGTCCTTAGGCACATAAGAAATCTGCACCGAGCAGTGGTCTAGCCACTTCAGTCAGGATGAACTCCCATGTGTAACATCGCCACTGAAGCAGAGCGTCAGCCATCATTTCCCATAGATCTGGATCTGTTGGCAACTTCAAGTGAGGTTTTGTCGCTCTTTGCCTTCTCATCAACAGACAATGCTGGCAGCACATACACTTGAGTGCCCGTGTCACACAGGAAACATCGTCCTGAAAGGGTGTCTATGATAGATGACAGCTGAAACCCACGGTGTTCACAGACCTCTGATGTCCCGGTGTGCTGGCACTGTCGAAGCTGCGAGGCGGTTGGCACTTCCTAACGTTCGTACCAAAGGAAACATGGTAAGAGCACAGGCCCAGCGTCGCCTGTTTCGCGGTCTTTTTGAGGTAGAGAAAGGAGGAGGAATGATGTACCACTGCCTAGCTGAGTGTAGACTATCAGTCGTTTTAGCAAGCTCCCTTATAGTCCTTCACGGGTGCATTAGCAAAGGCTATGTAAACTGGATCAGGCAGTTGCTGTATGAAGAGTTTTTTTTTAAATGAAACGAGGATGGCGATTCCCAGGAGAGACAGCATGTGGTCCATTAACTCCAAAGGAGTATCACTGCAGAGGCTGGGTAAGGACAGCGACTATTTGGCACACAGTAGAAGTTAGTATAGCATTCAGTGCTTTCCTGTGGAGGTCCTTCCTTCGTAAATTCTCTCTCTGCCCTTTACCAATGCTAGCCTCCAACACTTCCTGGTAAGGTGCAAGATGCTTTGTCTCAAGGGCTGCTCAGATGGCAGCATGACAAGAAGCTAGCGGAGGTCCTTGAGACCTGCAGGCGGGATGTAAGAAGCAGCCTATCCCCAGTGGGATGACAACTCATCCTATTTGCTAAGGCTGGTAAGAGCACTGAGTGCACCCAGCCAAGAGTTCCTTCAACGACTCCTCTCCATAGGCAAAGAGTGGAACATGAGGGCAGGTCACAGCAGACAGCTACAGTTCCTCACAGAAATCTCTTCAACAGGACACTGTGGTCCACAGCTGCCAAGACAGTCCTCCTCACTGAGTTAACTATCCCATGGGAGACTGCCCACCAGAAAGAGAATCTGAAGTACTCAGATTGGGCACCTAGCAGATACGATCTCTAGCGTGTGAATTACAACTAAACCAGAATCTGGACAACAAATGCACAACCAGATTGTACTGTTCTGGATCTTCCAATATAGAGTGCAACTCAAATAAATCCCATGTTTTCTTTGCCCAGGTTTTCATAAGAAACCTGGTTATCATGGCCTAGCCCCAGGGTATTAACCACACTGTGATTTCAGGTGTCCTATAATTCCACCATGATAGAACAACTGAAGTTAATGCTCACTGTCCTGTCTTTTATCAGATCACTAGGTTTTACTCTGATGACAGAAACAGGAATTGCTTTCCATATGCTCATCAATTATCATCCATAGAATTTAATTTCTGCTCAGAACTGTCTTTGACCTTTCGTCTATGCAGCAGCTGATATAGATGCAAGGTAACGTACTATTGAATCTCCATCAACATTGCCTCAGATTAAAATTCTTAATGAGAACCAGCAGCAGCATCAGAATTCATGTGGATGGTGAAGAAGGATCTAAACTATTAGATGCACAAGGCAATACTTTCAGTTGCATCATGTTATCCCACAGAACAAAATGAAGCTCCGAGAAGGCTCACAGAACAGGTTCCAGTTCTGACACTAACAGATTTTCAAAATGCCTTCAGTTTTCATTTAAAGAACACAAATTGCCACTTAATGCTGATGTGAAAACTCAAGCTATCAAGTGTCTCTACACTTTCTCCTCCATTTTACTCAAATTTAAAAAAAAATCTCTCACTTCTGAAAGCCTCCTGAGAAAATGCTGTTTTTAATGTTGGTGATAATGATCTGTTAAAAACAATTTATTGATCCTGGCAGGAAAAACAAAAAGAAAGATTTCCAGCTCAAACTACTGAAGCACATAAATCTATAAACCCCATGCTCCGTGTTACAAGATGACATGTAATATTCTCGGTGGTTCTGCAGTGTCCAGTCAATAAATTTCCATTAGGTATGGCTTGGCTGTCAAAGGGACCTGCTAGCCTCTCACAGCACAGAGATATGGCCTTGATGATGCATATTAATACGAGTTCCACCTCCTTGATCCTGCACCTCAAATCTTTGTCCATTAGTATCATATTTCTGGCTTGTACTATTGATTTTCTTAAAAAATGTACAGGCAATTTGCACAAATGTGGTTGCAGAGGTCAGCTCTGAACAGAACCACAGTAGCCTCTGTTCTGTGTCCTTAAATACAGAGGTCACCAGTTTATAATGACTTCCGCAACCTTGCCACTAACCTATGCTGTTGCTTTATATACAGCTGAAGACAGATAAATAGTTACTGTCATGAACTGATATATTCTGGCGTGTTGGCAAATGAGTCAATCAATCAACATACAATCATAACAATGCATCGGTCTAAAAATACTTCCTGAATGTTCACCTAAGTAATTGATTCCCATGATTTCAGACTTGGCTAAAATACAAATACAATGATCGGGACACATTAGGAACAGTACAACTTGGCCCAATTAAGTGGCTGTCCCAATTACTCGAAGTTTCTTTGAAATTCATTAAAGTACAAAAAAGACAAACTACTATTTAACTGTGTACCAAATTATGTATTTAAATGAAATACAGAAACCACTACCAATGATACTGGAGGTTGTCTATTGTATCGGATGATGACAGGAAACCTGTATGTGAGAGTTTGTAAAAGTGGAAAAGCTGGTGCAGTGGGGCAGTTCCACTCCCTTGGAAGTCCAGGTTCAATGGTACGAGCAGACGTCACAACTGAGATCTTTCCTGGTTACAATGGATAACCATAACCTTGTGTCTCGTGATGCCCTCGGCTCTCCATGTAGTGTTGCAGAACTACTTCCTGGCTGATGGATTTTACTGTACATCTCATCTGCCCAGTCTGCTGGAGCTGACTTTGCATGCTAGGACAGGCTTATCCCCATCTTGCTGGGGTATGAGAGGCTACCTTCACCTGCTTAGCCCGCCTGTTGAAGCAGTGTACCAGGGTGTGGCCGCTGTCACAGGCAAACAGCTACTAGGAGTCACAGTTGAGAACTGAGTGTGCAGTGGGGACCAAAGGTAACATTCAAGATTTTGTCGTCACCTTCAAATTCTTTGTGGATCCTAACTTGTTGAGTTAATGAAATAATTTCATTTTCACCTCCAGCTACTTCAGGCATTTCCAAGCCTGAATACTTGAACCCACAGTGAGCAAAACAATTCTAAATTGTCTCACTGCTCATTTCTCACCAACTATCAGTAACAAAAATCACTGCTTTTTGAACACTAACACACACAACTGATGCTTGTAAAAAAAACTGTTCTCTAAGCACAGTAGTGTCTAAGAGACACACGAACGTAGAGACACTGTTTGGTGACAGTCTCCTTTCTCAATTGAGCACTATGGTTTCCCAAATAAATGAAGGGAATCCTGGCTATTTTCTCGATTCATTTTTGTTCTTTAAAAGTTGTCCCAAATAAGCGGCTGCCCTGATCATTAATTGGAATCCACTGTGCTAAATAAAGGAGCTAAAAAAAAACTACTGTGATTAATTATAACAGCATTCTTCTGGCATTGGGAACTTTGTTTTTGAACTACGGCTGATCAACATAACCTATTGCAAATCCCTGCACAATCTAATAGGGCAGTATAAGGAAATACACTATGTACTTCTGTCAGAAATGCTTTGATCAAAATCTTACAAGTTCCACCACTTTCCTGAGCTGAAGCTGCAGATAAAATCCCAAAGCAATAGGAAGGAAACTGTTGCACTTATCATTTGTAAGAAAACTTGTTGTCAGTGGGTGACATACAATGTACTGCAAATTGAATTTACTTGTATGAGCCAGTTTCCTCAATATAGAAACTGGTGTTCCAAATGAGTTGTGGTGTATAGGCTTTCCTGTGAGCAAAAGTGACTTTATCCCTACTTGATTGGCACTTCTAAACAAAGAGTACAACAATATTGGAGGGATTGAGTGTTTAGGGTATTGGGTGGATGCCAATCACATCAGCTACTTTATCCTCAGTGTTGATCTTTGTGAATGAAGTTGAAACAGAAGTAGAAAAAATAACATCACATTCTTGACTTTGATCTTGTAGATGGTGAATTTTGGAGAATTAAGGCAAGGTATTCAGCTACAAGCTCTCCAGACTTGGATCTGCTGTTGAAGCCACAGATTTATAATTGTCACCCATTGATCTTATTGCCAACATCAGCTTTGGTTGAGCTGCATTCCATGATAGTGTCACTTTAATTTCCAGTCAGTGTGCAGGGATTAATGCATCACTATGTGCAAATAGCAGAAACATATTAATTAATAATTATCTTAAGCAGCTAACCACAAACAAAAATAAGTTAGATTAAAACACACAGTTTACAAAAATACATCTATGTATTTTGACCAGCCAGGTGGAGCAGATGTCCCATTT
Source organism: Hypanus sabinus (assembly GCF_030144855.1). Classification (NCBI taxonomy): domain Eukaryota; kingdom Metazoa; phylum Chordata; class Chondrichthyes; order Myliobatiformes; family Dasyatidae; genus Hypanus; species Hypanus sabinus. Next base: position 103,102,457 of record NC_082708.1, on the reverse strand, counting down.
CACACGCTGGATGATTCTTCATTGCACATGGTCTGAAGCAGCGTTGAGACTTCACTTTTACGTGCACAAGAGAGCAGCTAAACTGCGATTGCGACAGCAGTGAGGCAAGTTGCAAACCTGTGCCATGAGGCAGCACTGAAGGTGTTATACACAAGACATAATGCAGCAGCTAAAGCTGATCTACGAAACAATACACGAAACTTCACTGCACAAACTTCTACTGAATGTGCCTCAGGACAGTGGATGAAACTTCACACAGTGTGGTACAGGGTAATTCCTCAAACATTGATAGTGATTCATTCTGTAGATTTTTAAACAAATTAGACCAACATTTTCCACTCTCTCTTCTTAGTTATAACACAGAAAGAGGCAACTCAGCCTATTTGTGTCCAAGCTGGAATTCAATAGTCCATAAGACCATGAGATATAGGAACAGAAGTAGGCCATTTGGCCCATCGAATCTGCCCTGCCAATCAATCATGGGCTGATCCAATTCTTCCAGTCATCCCCACTCCCCTGCCTTCTTCCCATACCCTTTGATACCCTGGCTAATCAAGAACCTATCTATCTCTGCCTTAAATGCACCCAATGATTTGGCCTCCACAATTACTCGTGGCAACAAATTCCACAGATTTACCACCCTCTGACTAAAGTAATTTCTCTGTATCTGTTCAAATGGGCATCCTTCAATCCTGAAGTCATGCCCTTTTGTCCTAGAATCCCCTACCATAGGAATTAACTTTGCCATATCTAATCTGTTCAGGCCTTTCGGAATGTTTCTATGAGATACCCCCCCCCATTCTCCTGAACTCCAGGGAATACAGCCCAAGAGCTGCCAGACATTCCTCATACAGTAACCCTTTCATCCCTGGAATCATTTTCGTCAAACTTCTCTGAACCCTGTTCAATGTCAGTATATCCTTTCTAAAATAAAGAGCCCAAAACTGCATACAATGCTCCAAGTGTGGTCTCATGATTGCCTTATAGAGCTTCAACATCACTTCCCTACTCTTATATTGTACACCTCTAGAAATGAATGCCAAAATTGCATTCGCCTTCTTCACCACCGACTCAACCTAGAGGTTAACCTTTAGGGGATCCTGCACAAGGACTCCCAAGTCCCTTTGCATCTCTGCACTTTCAATTCTCTCCCCATCTAAATATTAGACTGCCTGTTTATTTCTTCCACCAAAGTGCATGACCATATACTTTCCAACAACGTATTTCATTTGCCACTTCTTTGCTCATTCCCCTAAACTATCCAAGTCTCTCTGTAGGCTCTGTTTCCTCAACACTACCTGCTCCTCCACCTATCTTTGTATTATCAGCAAATGTAGACACAAATCCATTAATACCATAGTCCAAATCATTGACATACATCATAAAAAGCAGAAGTCCCAACACCAACACCTGTGGAACTTCACTGGTAACTGGCAGCCAGCCAGAATAGGATCCCTTTATTCCCATTCAGTTTTCTGCTGATCAGCCAATGCTCCACCCATGCTAGTAATTTCCCTGTAATTCCGTGAGCTCTTATCTAGCTAACCAGCCTCATGTGTGGCACCTTGTCAAAGGCCTTCTGAAAATCTAAGTACACAACATCCACTGCATCTCCTTTGTCTACCCTGCTTGTAATTTCCTCAAAGAATCGAGGTAGGTAAGTCAAGCAGGATTTTCCTTTCAGGAAACCATACTGGCTTTGGCCCATCTTGTCAAGTTTCTCCCATAATCTCATCACTAACAATCAATCTCAACATCTTCCCAACTACTGATATCAGGCTAACAGGTCTATAGTTTATTTTCTGCTGCCTCCCACCCTTCTTAAGTAGCAAAGTAACATTTGCAATTTTCCAGTCATCGGGTACAATGCCAGAATCTATCGATTCTTGAAAGATCATTGTTAATGCCTCTGCAATCTCTCCAGCTACTCCCTTCAGAACCCAAGGGTGCATTCCATAAGGTCCAGGAGATTTATCCACTCTCAGACCATTAAACTTCCTGAGCACCTTCTCAGGAGTAATTTTTACCTTACACACTTCACTTCCCTGACACTCTTGAATGTCTGGTATACTGCAGATGTCTTCCACTGTGAAGACTGATGCAAAATAAGCATCAAAATAGTCCAGTCATATTAGATTCATTCCTTCAACTCATTTTCTTACCAAACCCTTACAATTCCTCCTCTTAAATGCCCATCACACCTTCTTTATTTCCTTTGCCACTTAGCTATATTAAGTGTTTACTTACAGTAGTCAGGTATTCTGCAAGCACCTCCTTGGGAGGATGGAAAGAATGGCCAAACTCCATACAGAAATCATCCAAGGTCATGACTGAACTGAGGTCCGTCAGCTTGTGGAGCAGTACCAATTACTGATACTTCATGTTGTCCACTCTACTACTTATTTACTGATATGGTAGGTGAACCGCTTCTGGTTTTTTCCCTCCGTTCTAGTCTACAAACCAGCTCCAACCACTTCCAGTGCAAACTGCTTTATTAAAATCTCTCCAATAGTGTGGGGCTTCTTTTGTTTGGCATTCTGGTATGCAACTTTATAGGATGCATCAAGAAAAGGTTTGTGTGAAATGGCAAATCCAAGGCTCCCAACTTTTTCCAAATTGATCTTTCTTTGCATGAAGACGACAGCATCCTGAGATGCATTTTCAGAATGGACAGACGTGGTGCTCTTACAGCTTTGCTGTCTTCATACTTCCATTCACAAGAATTTTTCCACACAAAAAACTGACTTTTATGTCCCGTCACTTTCATTGATACAAGTGAAACCATATATAAACATAGAAAATCTACAGCACAATACAGGCCCTTCGGCCCACAAAGTTGTGCTGAATTATAGTGCATAGTTTTCATCATACGTCTTTTTCTTCCACATTTCAACTTGAGGCAGAAAAGATAAACAAAGCTCAAATAAAATATTTGATTCAATTGACATTTTTGAAACTCAATATTCTTGTATGGTTTTAAACTAATTTGTTTGATAAATCCACAAAGAAATAAGTAATCTCTGAGATTTACAGGAGGATGTTGTTTCCTGCTTGGCATTGCAGCCTGCCACACTTCCAACAGTGCCTTAGGTCAGCTGCAGGGTCATCAGCCAGGGACCATGGCTCATTGATGTTTCGCTCCCTTTGCCCTGCTACATCTCCTGATAGTACAGCAGCGTCAGAGACATCTCCCTGCCAACCCCCGCAGCTTCCAATGGGTTCAGTCAGTCCCCCAATTTCTGTCCTTCCTCCTCAGCCACAGCCAAAAGCTACCCTTTTCTGGTTCTTCAGCCAACTCTGATGGCCCTCCTGAGCCTCACTCCAGTCACTGCCCTATCACAGAGTAACTGTTGTCAATTCACTGACGAAGCCCCATAATCCCACCTCCACGGGGTAGATGGTTCTCCAGCCAGCTTCCTTACACTCAGCTGCCAGGTCCAAGTACTTCAGCCTCTTCCGCTCACGGCAGCATCTATTCCCTCCTCCCACGGGATGGCTAACTCAAGGAGGGGGACTGTTTTGGCTGCTGTTGACCACAGTACTATATCTGGGTGGAGAGTTGTGGTGATGAGTTCCATGGGGAACTGTAGTTTTCAGAGATCTGCCCTCATGTTCCGATCTTTGCCCATGGAGAGAAGTCTTGAAGGGGCTCTTGCATAGGTGCATTCAGCATTTTTATCAGACTTAACAAGTGGGTTGAGTTGTCACCCTGCTGGAGAAAGGTTGCTTCTCACATCCCGCCTGCAGCACTCTAGGATCTCCATCAGCTTAGGGAGCTGGTCTTGCCGCCAGCTGTAGTGCCCATAGACAGCGCAGTCTTGCATCCTGCCAGGATGTGTTGGAGGTTGGCATTGGTGGTATCACTCAGGGGGCAGCTATCCTCACTGCTGAACCACTGGTGAAGATTTTGGGGGCAGGGCAAGCTGTCATAGGTTACCATGGTGAGGAAGCGAGTCTGGCTTGTGGGACCTTCCACAGGTCAAACAAGCTGAATGACTGGTTGATGGTGCCATCCCATGTTGTCCAGCTTTCCCTGGCAGCCCTGTGCCACTGCCTTCACCCTGTAGGACTCCTGTTCTGTCCTTGTCATCACCTCCACTAGCATGACTTCCCTCTCTTTCTTCAAGAACTTAGACCAGAACCATGCTGTCTTCCCCCAGCCAAGTCCAGCGTAGACTCTGCCAACAACCACTTGGTGCTGCAGCCTGCTGATGGCCAGTTCTACTTCTGCTTGAGCTCTCCATTTACGGCTGGTATGGACTAGGGTGTTGGCACCACTCACCAGCAGGTCAGAGAACACACTCAGCACAACGACCAGTCAGATTTTCTCCTGCTTGTAACCCAAGTTGATGGATCTCCATGGCAGGTGCAACATGCCCTTCCTGAAGGGCGAGTGTCCAAGATGCACTGACACAGCCCCAGCCATTTCTGGAAGTATGAGTTAGCTATCCCATCCGTCCTACTGGCTGTTTATAAGCAAGTTTCATTCAATAACATGCAAGATGTTCAAGAAATTTGAACGCCAAGTTAGAAGATGGTGCCAGCAAACCACACTACCATGGACAACATTCTCCAGCTAGTCCACAGAACAGTTCCTTTCACTTCTTTTATGTGTTTTGCTTTTAAATGTGGTTCTGGCACTGTTGGAACCTGCAATCTTTAGTTCAATGGCATGTTTTCGGACCAATTGAGCAATTTGATGCTTTGCTGTCTCCAAGAAGATTCCAGCTGGCAAGCAGCCTCGAGGCCAAGAAGCTTAGCGTCAGGGCTCAAGCCCATGTTCAACTCTTTTTCTTACCAATCCTGCAGATTAAAGTGCGAGGAAGATTGAAAACATCAAGGGTGAGTACAGAAGATGAGCTGATGCTCCCAAGAAAAGTTCCTTGTGTTCAAGTGATCTCTCACTCCCTTGATGCTACTGGAAGATGGTGCCAAAATTCTGGGTCAGAGGTTCATGGTTGGAATAATGAAATCTTGGCAGAACTGAATATGGACTCCTTCGATATTGTGTTTTTATATTTTGTGTCTTTGCTCATTCTTTCTTTGTGCAAATGGCACCATCTTTTTTTTTTTTGCATGTGGGTGGCTTGATGTTTTTGTTGCTGTTTACCATCCAAGTTCACAGACCCTCTAGAATCCATCCACAGACCAGAGTGGTTGATGGACCCCAGGTTAAGAATCCCCTTTAAACCTATCCAAGTGCCTGTCTAAATGTCTTTTAAACATTGTAACAGTGGTTTGTTTAAACACCCACCACCTTGTGTGAAGAATTTGATCCTCAGGTCCCCTTTTAATTCTTTTCCTTCACACCTTGTACTCTCCCATCTAGATGTAGACTTCCCAACCCTGTAAAATGACTCGGACCAGTCACATTTAATGAAAATTGCAAGATTTTATATATTTCTATAAAGTCACCCCTCAGTCTCCTTTGTTTCAGGAAAAATGCCTCAGCCTATCCAGCATCTCCACATAACTCACAAGGATGCTACTGGGACTGGAGGGTGTAATGTACTGTGTGAGTATTCGTAGGTCAGAGTGCATATGACATCAGAATGGGGCTTAAGAAAATGGAGGTCTGTTGAGTAAATGGTGTTGTTCAATCTACAGCGATGTCTGAGTCACATCAATACTACATGGTGTCAGGAGTAATTGCGAGAGAAAAAAAGGAGTAAAAGATGTCACAGTTAGAGCCACCATCAAGTTTAAGCCTATGAGGTAATCTTGCTGAGAACTGGAAAATATGGATCCAGCAGTTTGAGCTGTTTTGCACCGCTAGCAGCATAGCTAAAAGGACGGAGAAAGTGCAATGTGCTATGTTTCTGCATGTGGCGGGGGCAGAGGCAATAAAGGTTTGCAACACATTTGTCTTCCAAGATGATGAGCAAGATAAAATTGAAGTGTTGAAGAAAAAGTTTCAAGATTATTGCAAACTGAGAAAAAACCTACTGTACATCCAACACTTTCTTTTATATAAACGAGGGCTCAAGGTCCGACAGAGACCATGGACTCCTACGTAATAGATTTGAAGAACAAGGCAAAAAACTGAGTTCAGACAACTGCATGATTCTTTAATACGTGACAGGATTGTATGCGGCATACGAGATGATCATATGAGAGGCAGGCTATTGAGAGAGGCAGAGCCTACATTAGAAAAAGCGATTGATGTTTGCCATGCCAGTGAGATCACGTCAAGTCAGGTTTAAGTGCTTAATGCAGAAGCTGAAGTGCACAAAATAAAAACTGAAAACTGACAAAGCCAGCTCCACAGGATGATCAAAAGGAAGTTAACTGCAACAGATGTAGTTATATACATGGATACAGAAAATGTCCAGCCTTTGGCCAGATATGCAAATTATGCAGGGGAAAAAAAATCACTTTGCAAAGATGTGCAAATCGCAGGAGCACACAAGGAAAATGCATGCTGTGGAATAGAGCGAGGGCAACAGTGACATGCTCACTGGCACAGTTGAAGTGGAACAGGAGGTATGCATCAAGAATATTGACAATGCAGAGATGGAGGGTGAAGATGATTGGACTCAAGATCTGATAATAAACAGGAGGAATGTGACATTTAAGCTTGACACTGGGGCAAAGTGCAATGTAATGTCAACAGAAACATTCAACTCACTGAACATCAGAGGAAGACTGAGAAAATCCACCTGCAAAGCTCGTTGCATATTTCAGTCACAGGACAGCGCCATTGGGAAAGAAAACACTCATGTTACAAAGTACAAAAACACAAGATGGAGTTTGAGATAGTACAGCAACAAGTTCCAGCAATACTGGGCAAAGCAACATGTACAAAGCTAGGCCTGGTGAAGCGAATCTATGGTGTTGAGAAAGAAAATGACATTCTCAAAGACTTCCCTGACTTGTTTTCTGGATTAGGATGTTTACCAGGGAAACACCATATCCACATTGATCCATTTATTGCATCAGTCGTGCATGCCCCAAGAAAGATTCCAGTAGCTCTCAGGGATCAACTAGTGGAGGAGCTACACAGAATGGAACAGATGGGAGTCATAACGAGAAAAGTAGAACCGACTGACTGGGTGAATAGTATGGTGACAATGGTCACAGAAAAAAAGATTAGGATTTGCATGGATCCACAAGATCTCAAACGAGCCATTAAAAGAGAGCACTATCCACTGCTCACAGTTGAAGAGGTCGTCTCCCACATGCCTAATGCAAAATACTTTTCAGTATTAGATGCAAATCAAGGTTTCTGGCAGATCAAGCCAGATGAGGAAAGTTCCAAATTATGCACTTTCAAAACACCCATAGGGAGATATCGTTTCCTGCGTCTACCCTTCAGGTTTTCTTCTGCATCAGAGGTATTCCAGAGGTCCGTGGCACAAATGATTGAAGGCCTGGATGGAGTGGTCAGTATCATTGATGATTTGCTGATATGGGGTGACACAATTGAAGAACATGATCAGAGATTGAGGAAGCTTCTAGAGAGCACGTGAGTACAACCTAAAACTGAACAAAAGTAAATGTAAGATCAGAACTACAGAGATCAAATACATAGGTCACGTTCTCAGTGCTGATGGGCTAAAACCAGATAATGAAGAGGTCAGGGCTGTGGTACAGCTACCACCAACCGATGATAAGCAAGAATTATTGAGGTTCATGGGCATGATACAGTATCTTGCCAAATTCATTCCCAACTTCTCAGAGGTCAGCACTCCACTTTGAAAACTACTAGAGAGCAACACTGAATGGCATTCAGAAGATGAACAAAAGGAAAGTTTTGACACATTGAAGCAGTTGGTTACCAATGAACCAGCACTCAAGTTCTATGATGTCAATAAACCGGTGACGATGTCTGGGGATGCCAGTTCGGAAGGAATAGGAGCTGTTACACTGCAGGTTGGGAGGCCTGTGGTGTATGGATCACAAGCACTTACAGACTGTCAAACCCGATATGCCCAAACTGAGAAGGAATTACTCGCCATAGTTTATGGGTGCGAGAAGTTCCACCAATATGTATATGGCAAAGAATTCCAGGTTGAGCGTGATCACAAACCACTTGAGAGCATCTTCAAAAAGCCACTTCATCAAGCTCCTATGAGGCTGCAAAGGATGCTTCTCAGGTTACAGAGGTACACTCTCACAGTTACCTATAAGCCAGGAAAAGAACTGCACATCGCTGATGCTTTGAGCCGTGCTTACCTCAAAGAGCAAAAGGAAGAGTTGCTAGGAAGAGAGCTGGAGTCAATTGGGTTACACCTCAGCTACCCATCTCTGAGGAGAAGTTGAACATGTTCAGGAAAGCGACTGTAGATGATCCTGAAATGCAAATGCTAAGAGACATTACAATGAATGGATGGCCAACAGAAAGAAAAGATGTTCCAAAAGAAATACAGAAATACTGAATATTTAAAGAGGAAATCAGCTATGCATCAAGACTAATGTTCAAAGCGGCAAAATTCATCATACCAAACCAAATGAGACAGGAAATACTCAACAGAATTCACGAGTCACACCTGGGGATAGTGAAGTGTAAAGAAAGAGCAAGGGACATTCTCTATTGGCCAGGTATGTCAACTCAGATAGAGGACATTACGTCTCTGTGTGCAGTCTGTAATGAAAACAAAAACAGCAATTCAAGAGAGCCTTTGCTTCCCCATCCACTACCAGGAAGACCATGGGAGAAGACTGGCACAGATCTCTTTCACTACAATGGTGCAGAATATCTGCTTTGTGTGGACTACTATTCAAAATATCCCCCAGAGATCACCAAGTTAAGTGACACGTCCAGTCAAGGTGTCATTACCGCAATGAAGTCAACATTAGCAAGACATGGTATTCCAGATATTGTTGTCAGTGACAATGGTCCACAATATGCCAGTGGTGAGTTCTGAGGGTTCTCAGAAAGCTGGGACTTTCAACATGTTACTTCCAGTCCGGGGCACGCTCAGTCTAATGGACAAGCAGAGAGAACTGTACAAACTGTCAAGAACATGCTCAAGAAGGCACAAAGCAGCAACGGTGACCCTTGCATTGCTCTGCTTGAATACCGCAACACACCAATTGAGGGTGTGGGTTCTCTCCTGCGCAGCTGTTGATGGGACATCATCTGATATCCAAACTGCCAACATCCACAACTCTACGACTCCTGAAGGTAATGCTCAAGTACATGACAAGCAAAAGTACAAACAAATAAAGTAAAAGAGCTACTATGACAGACACACAAGACAGTTGCCAGATCTGCATACAGGTGATCTGCATACGACGAAACCCCACGGCGCAATGAAGGTGAAGGTTCGGTACAGACTGACAGAGGTGGAAATGCAGACCGTAAAGACACAGAGGTCACTCGAGAGACTGACACTGATGAAGGACAAGCACAGTCACAGTTGTATCGCACACAGTCTGAGAGACAAGTCAAACTTCAAGCTAGATACAGAGACTAGATCTACCTACAGTCACACACAGTTTGAGGCAAAGTCACACATGTTATAAGTTCCAAGGTGTGAAATAAAATGTTTATTAATCTATGTTAGTAAAAGAAAATATACTGCTGTTAGTTTTGTAAGATACAATGTAGAATACAGTGCAAGAAGTTACATTTTTTTTAAAGTTTATGTCATGGCTGTTGCAAAGTAAGAAAAGGCATTGTTTTGGTAATTTAGTGTTGTAAAAAAAAATCTTGAGAAGGGGGATGTAATGTACTGTGAGTATCCGTGGGTCAGAGTGTGTATGTTGTCAGAATGGGGGTTAAGAAAATGGAGGTCTGGTGAATAAATGTGGTTGTTCAATCTACAGCGATGTCCGAGTCACATCAGTACTACAGAGGGATTGAATCTCTTCACTACCACCCTCCAACCACTTCTACTAAGCCAATTTTGTAGCCAGTCAACCAGCTTACCTTGGCCCATGTGATTTAATCTTTAGCCTAACCTACCATGTGGGATCTTATCAAATGTCTTGCTAGAGCCCATATAGACAATATCTCACACCCTTCCATTAACAATCCTCTGTCACATCTTTGGAAAAAACTCAAATTTTGGCACAAATTCCCAGACACAAAAAATGCTGATTATCCCAAATCAGTCTAAGCCGTTCCAAATGGTAGTAGATACTGTCCTTCAGAATCCACCCCAATAACTCCCTAGTAACCTCCCAGAGGCAGTAGGTTCATCGCCAAGAGCAAGGAAAGTACCAAGGTTTGATCAATTTAAGAGTCACGTCAAATTGGAAAGGTCAGGTACAGGCCAAATTGAGGTGGCAGGGTCCAGGCCCTAGCACATAAAGCATATTTGGTACCTCACTGCAACTAAACACAATGCAAGAGTCGCTGCCAGGACCTCTGCAATTTTTTCTCTAGCTTCCCCCAATGTCCTAGGATACACTTAAATTAAGTCTGGGAATTTATCCACTTTAATGAGCTTTAATCCAAGCTGCAGTCAAACTCCAATAATCTTCTGTCTCAAGCAATGATCAGAAAATGCATCAATGTATTTACTGATGTCAGTATCTGAGAAAATTTGATATGTCCACAAAGATTCTTTCAAACATTTATGGATGTTTACAAGTATTATAACAAGTTGTACATCAGAGCGGCTTGTCAACTGCTCTGTTCTTGGCCAACAAAACAAACTTTAGCAGAGAATGGTAATCACAGTCTTGTCTTTCATAGGGTCAACACTGCCTTCCATTCACAGTGCACTGTATCAGAAAGTCTAACATTATTGCCATGTTGACTATTCCCTTTCCTGTCTTCACTTTTCTGGGAGAAGACATGGGACCAGGAAAGTCCAGACATTCCACTCTGCTATCAGACTATTGAACCACTTTCACACTCCATTCCTGATGTTATCTCAAAGGATTTATCCCGGGCCTACCATATTAATGCAATCATGATGAAGGCACATGAGCCAGTTTGAGGTAATTCCATACATCACCAAAGCTTCTAGCAAATTTCTGCAGATTGTGAAAATTTCTTACTGGTATGTTGACTGCAATGCGCTGCTTCGAGAGCGGCTGCAGAAGGTTGTAGACTCAGCCAACTCCAGAAAGGATACAAGCCTCCCCTGTGACGAGAGGCCAGGGCGAGGACGGCAAGGGCCCAATGCTGGAATATCGAGACACGATCACGAGACTGAGACGGGAGCAGCGTCCTTGACGAGATGAGATTCCAAACGACACAGAAATCTTACATGCAATCGCAGACTGAAAGAAAGTTGAGCTGATAATTAGTTCGGGTGCTCTTTAAATACCCAAATTTTTTGCTCCAAATAGTAGAGCGGGCCAGAATCTTTAATGGCACCGCGTCAGCTATCCGTGGAGTCGTCGGATGTGCTTTGTAACTTCCTCACATCAAGGACCTCGGCAAAAGACCTCAAAAAGGTAGCATTCATTCATCATTAAGATGCTCGTCATCAGGGTCATGTCTTCTCATTACTATCAGAAGGGAATGTACAGGAGCCTAAAGACCCACACTCTACATTTTGGGAACAGCTTCTTCACCTCGACCATGAGATTCCTAAATTTACCTCACCCTTCCTCTTTTACACTATTTTGTTCTCTATTTGTAATTTAGGGTAATGTTTCTGTCTCCTGCGGTACTGCTGCCAGAGAACAAGTTTCAAACCTATGTCATAACCTATGTCAGTGTCAATAAACCTGATTCTGATTTTAATTCTGATGGCGGTACTGCCACGTCTTCGTATCCTCGGCTTTATTTCTCCGTTATTTTCACTATAGTATTTCTTTATTGCAACACTTCAGATGGCAAAACTTACTTGTTGACGGTCTTTTCGTGGGTTCTTCTGAGGTTTCTTTTTGTGGTTGCCTGTAATGAGACAAATCTCAATTTTGTATAATATATGCATACTTTGAAATAAATGTACTTTGAACTGTGAGCTGCCTTTGCACCTGTCTGTTTTTGTGCTGCCCATTGCATTTATTATTACCGAGTATACCGTTCGCTCGGTGAGCTTCGTGCAAATAAGGAATTTCATTGCTGAAGTGCTATAGACGACGATTAACTAATCTACTCGAGTCGTCTCTTGAGATCGCGGATGATTTGGCAACTGCCTCACCAACTGATAGCTCCACTTTTCACTTGGACCCAGTTCCTACTGAACCTCGAAAACACCGGCTCCCATTTCCATTTTAATAAAAACAGCTTCACTGGAAATGTAATTATAACATTATATTGTGTAATGTCTGTTAAAAAGTCATTTAAAAGAGTGTTGAGGGATTATTGAGAATGACATGCAATGAACAGGAAATTCTGCCAAAATCCCGAACTAAAGAGTTTTCTGTCTGTTATCGGTTGATAAATGGTAAACTGAATACAATATACCTGAAAATCAAAGGATGCCCTTGTCTTACAGTTCCTTCGATGTAGTAATGAAGGAAACAAATAACTGTGAAAGATGTTCTTTGAGTAATAATAATAATAGATCTATTTGATTCTATGTTTGATGTTCCGTCTGCCCCATTCACTGCACAACATTCAGCTGCTTTTCTGCTTTTACTGCATTCCGTTTGCAAATTTCCAGAATTATTTTTTATGTGGGATAGCATCTAACCTCCGAAACTCTCCTTAGCAAGCATTGGAACCATTAGCCGAATTCACGTGACAAAGGGTGAGTTACGCGCAAACTTGCAGACAACTTTTAATTTGGATGTTGGATGCGTTGTGTCAGGTCTTTCCCTTTGCCATTATAGTCTGTTTTGCCAAGTAATCTCTTGCCCAAGTGGATCCTGCAGTTGGACAGGGTATTTATTTAAGCGCTGAAAGCTGCTGAATTAAAAGATCGATACGTCATCCGATTCTCAGCTGGGAACGGTGTAATATCTAGTGTCCCTCTCAAATTTCAGGACTAAACGAGTAGGTTGTTGTTTGTGTTGTACTTTGCAGTGTTATAGAGTTCATGTTACAAACTCATTACCAGCATTAAAGCACACTCGGGGATTATCTCGTCCTTTCATATTTGATGCTAATAAGGCTGCCCGACAATCCTTAATTGACCATCACCGTAACCATTCCATATCTCAGTAACCGACAGTGTTGTTCGCATTTATGCCACGCGTATTTATTATTTTAACAGCGGCTCAGGCAGAAGGTCGTTCTCTGTGTAGCTTGTTAAGCACCACGTAAATTACAATTTTGAAAGTGAATTGTCATCTGAAAATTACGGCACTTGGAAGTTAGCCATATAGTTTTACAGCTTTCAAAAGCAAAAAGCCAAATAGTTAAACTGTAAATATTAATTCCGATGCAGATCCCGTATTTACGCGGATCGGTGACGTCGCACGCTGAACTGGCAAGTCGTTGGGTAGTTCCTGATTACGGCCAAGGAATGGGATTACATTGTGAGAGCATTGGTCCCATTTCCACCCCCGAACCACCCCGCCCCCCACCACCCGTCCACTTCCCTCTGCGTCTGTTGATGATATACTGAGTTCACCACGGGCATGTACCAGACATGAATGACATTCCCGCTCGTATAGAATTTACGGCAAGACTACGGCAGCCCACCACACAGTCCTAGGATACGCTAAAGGAAGAAAATTCTCTTCCTCGGGTTCGTCAACTCTTCTGAAATACTCTCGACCGGAGAATTGTTTAAAAAAAACATAAGGAGAAAAAAAAACAAACTACGAACTTCGCTCTAAGGAGAGCAATTAAAACTATGGCAGTTGAAACGAAAAATAACTCTTAAAAATCACCACACACACACACATACACACTGCTCAAGCTACAGTCCATAAAATACTTAAGTAAATATATATTTGAAAGATAGATCAGCGACTCAGTGGGACCATAGGGACCTGCTTTCTACTCTCAAAACATTTTCTTAAACATGATAGCACCTTGCAGAGTCAATACCTTGTTGTATCTTCCATGTCATTTCTTTGTCAAGCTTAGAAGAATTGTTTAGGTGTTTAGAAATGCAATTTGCCTTTCAAACATCCACTGTCCTGATAAGCTCTCATTTTAAAGTGCTTGAAATATTAACTATTGTGTCTAATGCTTTACTAGTTAATACAATTTTATCAATCATACATTCGATTAAAGCTTGTATATTGTTCAAGATTGATCTTTATTTATTAATAAGGAGTCATGATCCATAAACTGTGCCTTGTCCACCTCAGGCATCAGGCTAATTAGTACTCTGTGTCTTTTTTATTGCCTTCATGTATAATTGCTAATCCATAGAGCTAAGCTATAATATTGCTGTTACTATTCAATCTTTTAACTACATATCTTTTAGACATACTTTTAATAATTGATGAGACTTCCTACACCAACTTATTCCCCAAAGTTTACGAATTACAAAATGGATAATCAAAATGCAATAGTAGGGTATGATGTTCAATCCATCACTTTTTTTTTGCATGCACACTTACATCTACTCACTTCTATGATTACAATGTAACTGGACTAAGTAGCCCACATATGGAATGTTGTATTGATTGTAATGATCCCTTCTACAACATCAGAAACCCTTAATTAGGCTTGGGTAGCTTTTTGTCAGACTCTTCATTTGTGTTACAATGTGCGACAGACAGTGTCAGAAAAGTGTGCACAAGTAAGCAGATACTTCCTAACGATGTATTTAGCTTTGACTAAACATGAATTGTTAATAGCAATAAAATACTTTAATAGCTCCAATTACTTAATTAGTACAGTAACATGCCTTTCCTTTCTGTTTTATTTCACACATGAGATCTTCTAATTATTGTACTAAAATGGTTTCTGGTGTCTGCCATTAAGTCAGGAGTATATTCTGTTAAGATAATTGGAACTGGTAATTGAATGCACTAGAAAGCTACTGTATTTGATAATGTAATATCTGCAATTAACTACCAGGTGACAAGCTCCCATTTACATTTCTCTGCTACTTTATACATCACCAAGCAGATTAATATAAGTTACATTATGGCAGAAGCCTGAATGTGCGCATCAAATCAATATTGAGACCATTAGTGAAAACATATCTGTCTCAAGATGGGAGCGTAACCCTACAGTACATTCTTGTGGGTTGTAGCACAGCAACATGTTTTCTGTCAGGTTCATAAACATGTGTCAGACAATATGAAGAAAGAGAGACTGGGGTAGAAATTGGTTATCGCTGTGCCAAGTGTTCAAGAGGGAAAATTGATATTTTTGCCAGGCTATTCTCTCTGCTTCCACATTGCCTGCACAATCTGTGCCTTGGCAAATTTCATGCATTTAATATCTGAAATAATCATGTTATGTTCCTTTCATGGAAGCTTTGAGTCTCCTCTTGAAAGATTGAGACATAAGATTGCTGTATTGCAGCATTAGAATTAGAATTAGCATTTAGCCCTCATTAGAATTTCCAGTCTTAAGATGTGGCTTAGAAGCTAGCCATTCACAATTTTTTTTTAATCTATAATAGACGGAGGTACTTGTCCCTGCCCCACAACATACTCCTCAGACCCGGCCACCATATTGTTGCAGGGCCACTGCAAGGAGTTTACAAGTTTTTCCCATGACCAAGTGGGTTTTTAAATTTTCCTCCCACATCCCAGTGCTGTGGTGGTTAGTTGGTTAATTAGTCACTGTATATTGTTCCGAGTGTGCAAGTAAGTGAAAGAATCTGAGTGGGGTTGATGGAACTATTGGAAAATAAAACAGGATTAGTATAAGTGAGGGCATAATGCTCAGTATTGATTCACCGTGACTTCGTGACACGTCCTGAGACTGCTGCCAGTAAGACAAATCCATGTACCAATAAGCCTGAGCTGCATGGATAAATTTAACAAGCAGGAACCCTCATCTAAAATGTGTCTTTCTAGAGCTGCCTTCTAGCCTACTGATTGAGAATGTGAGTATAGATTGGGACCACAACCTAGTTATGACCTGCATCCTCCTCCAGCTTGTTTCCTGAGTCATTCTATTTACAACCCTTTCCAGCCCTCATGGTTAACACCCTCACTCAACACAATGCCACTGAACCCTTCCCCAGCAGAGTCATTTTGATAAATGTATTCCTTATAACCTATTTAGTTGGTGGATTCAAGTGGAGTTTGATCCTAGTATCCCCAGCCATTCATATTCTGACCCACTAGAAGTTGTCAAGGAGTGAAACAAAGAAGAAAGTGGAAAGCTGGCAGAAACTGATTGATATGTACTTACTTACTTGTGACCTTGGCTCCCAGTAGAGCAAAACCAATGATTACCTCCTGTCTCCATCATTCCCTGAAGTCAATGGTATGGTTGGAGTTCAACAACATTCTACAATCCATTGCATCCTCTGTACAGGGGATTGGCTTATGCAGCTTCACCAGAGGCCTGTTGGCCAGCCCTAGTCATTTCCACCTCCCACGATGGGAACGTAGGGTTCAACTTGAAGAGGCATCCAAGTCATGTACCCTTTACCAGATTTGGCAGGGGAAACATCTGCAAAAGATGGCCAGTGTCCATCAGAATCAGTCTTGTCCCTTGTTATTATCTCATCTGCTTGCAATGAGCAGCAATTCTGATAGTTAGGTACATTTTCACTAGCTGCAGAATGCAACCCTTTCCAGTAAATATCTCAATTGTTTCATACAGTCTCATAAATTATAATATTTTTCAATGTGCTATGAACATATAAATCAATAATTGGTTGTTCTATACCTGTAGATATTTAGACTATAAAATCATAAGACATAGCAGCAGAATTAGGCCATTCAGCCCATCAAGTCTGCTCCATTATTCAATCATGGCTGATTTATGTTCCCTCTCAACCCCATTCTCCTTCCTTCCTCCAATAACCTTTGACTCCCTGATTAATCAAGAATCCATCAACCTCTGCTTAATACATACCCACTGTCTTGGCCTCCATGATCGTCCATTGCAATGATTTCCACAGATTTACTGTCCTCTGGCTAAAGAAATTCCTCCTCATCTCTGTTCAAAGGGTGATCCTTCTATTCTGAGGCTGTGGCCTCTGCTCTGAGACTCGCTCAATATTGGAAACATCCACTCTTTCTAGGCCTTTCAATATTCAGTTATGTTTTATTACCAAGCCCACCAAATGCTCCTCAGGCCCACCCAATGTTAAGCAAGATTATTCTTGTAAATCCCCTCTGTCACATGTCAACATATCTTTTCTTAGATTCAGCCCACAATCTCCAAATGTCATCTGATCAATGTCTTATAAAGCTTCAATATTACATCCTTGCTTTTATATTCTAGTCCTCAAAAATATACGCCAACATTGTACTTGTCTTCCTCACCAAGAACTCAACCTGCAAGTTAGCCATAAGGGAATCACGCTCTAGGACTCCCAATTCACTTTGCACGTCTGAGTTCTGAATTTCCTCTTTGTTTAGTAAGTAGTCTATACCTTTATTCCTTCTACATAGGTGCATGACCGTACGCCCCCAGGCACTGTATTCTAATTGCCACCTCTTTGCCCATCCATGTAACCTCTCCAAGTCCTTCTGCAGACTCCTTCCTTCCTCCACACAACCTGCCCTTCCACCTGTCTTCGAGTCATCTGCAAACCTGATGACTAAGCCCCCAATTTCACCATCAGATCATTAACATATAATGTGAGAGGTAGTGGAGCAAAGACTGAACACCACCAGTCACTGGCAGACAACCAGAAAAGGCCCCCTTTTATCTCCAGTCTTTGCTTCTTGCCAGTCAGTAAATTTTTTGTCCATGCTATAATCTTTCCTGTAATACCATGAACTCACCTGCTCTAAGAGCTTCTGAAAATCCAAGTAAAGAACATATCCTTTCTCTCCTTTGTCTATCCGGCCTGTTATTACCTCAGAAGATTGCAACAGGTTTGTAAGGTAAGATTTTCCTTTAAGGAAATCATGCTGACATTGACCTATTTTATTGTGTGCCTCCAAGTACCCCAAAACTTCACCCTTAATAATGGACTCCGTCATCTAGTCAATCACTGAAGTCAGGTTAACTTTTGCCTCCCTCCCTCATTAAAGAGTGAGGTGACATTTGTGATTTTCCAGACCTCCAGAATCATCCCAAAATCTAGTAATTTTCGACAGATCACTACTATAGTCTTCACAATCTTTTCAGCTACCTCTTCAAAAAACCTGGGTGCAATCCAACTGGTCCAGGTGATTTATCTACCATCAAACCTTGCAGCTTCCCAAGCACTTTCTCCTTGGTAATAGCCACTACAGTCACATCTGTTCCCAGAGACTCTTGAAGGCTGGGCATGGTGCTGGAGAGTTCCATAGTAAAGACAGTAACAAAATATTTATTCAGTTCATCCACCATTTCTTTGTACCCCATTACTACATCTCCAGTCTGATTTTCTAGTGGCCCATCATCCAGTCAGTCTTCTCTTTTACTCTTTATGTATCCAAAAAATATAATTGCTACTACAACTTAAAATACTGTACTTTAAATATTTCTATAATGACTACAGACAAGAGTGTGAGTTCTGGGAATAAATTAAAATCAGTATGATAAACTCTCATGGCTCTCATCAACAGTATAGTTCACAGAATTTATCATGGAAGGCAAGGTGTATAATTTATCCTACTTCTGGGTTTTCAGTGTTTCTTTTTCTCTCTCCAGTCAAAATGGAGTTATAGTATACCTTGTCCAGACTAAATTGAGGGCTGGTAACATTCTACATGCAAACATTAGATGAATTTGGAATTTCCTTCCATGAGCATTATTGGAACAGAGTCTGGAAATTCATCTAAAAGGGAATTAGTCATTTGAAACAGTAGAGTATCATGATGTGTGGGGAATTATAACAAAAATGGGATTATGTGAGATCTCCAATCTGACAAAAATGGGAAAACAGACAAAAACAGGTGAAGGCATAGGATTGCATAAGAACATGTGAAATAGAAGCAAAGAAAACCCATAAAAATTCACATAATATTCAATAGGATCACAGCTGACTTCTATTATCACAGCTACTTTCTACTTTCCTGCATTAATCTCATGCCTCCACTTCATTAATATCCAAAGACCTGTCAATCTCTGCCTGGAATATACTCAGCAGCTGTACATCTAGAGCCCTTTTGGATGGAAAATTCAAAATATTCATGTCCTCCATGGGACAAGAATTTCTTTTCCTCAAGAACCTGATGATTGACCCCTTAATTTGGCTTCTAACATGGAGCCCATGAACTGTATGTCAAGTCATAGAGCAGATATTTTTTCCCTATAGCATATTCTCTCAACTCCCTTCAGGTTCACCTACACACCCGAAGTAATTTACCATGAAAAATTAATCATTCACACGGAGGTGACATACTTATGTTTACATCAATGGTGCTGAGATCAACCGGATTGACGACTTCAAATTCCTTGGAGTGAAGATCACCAATAGCAACCACATTGACACAATAGTCAAAAATGCTTTCTGGTGCCCCTACTTCCACAGGAGGCTAAACAAACTGGGCATTCGACCCTCGACAATTTTTATCAATGCACCATAGAGAGCAATCTATGTGGATGTATCATGGCTTGTTATGGCAACCGCTCAGGAAGAAAATACAGAGAGTTGAGGACATGGTTCAGTAGCTCACAAAAACCAACCTCCCCTCCATAGACTGTGCCTACTTCTTGCTGCCTCAGTGAGACAGCAGCATAGACCCCAGATAAACTCTCTTCCTCCCCATCCCCATCCTCTATTGGGCTGAAGATAAAAAAAAAAAGCCTGAAAGCATGTACTAACAGGCTCAAGGATAGCTCCCAATCCACTATTCTAAGAATACTAAATGGTTCTCAGTACTATAAAATGGACTCATAACCTCACAGTCAATGTCATTATGAGCTTGCACAATATCTACCTACACTGCACTACTGCCTGTAAGGAGTTTGTACATTGTTCCCATGACCACATGTGTTTCTTCTGGGTACTCCAATTTTCTTCGACCATTCAAAGTCTTGTAAATTGTCCTGTGATTGTGCTAACATCAAATCAGGGGATTGGTGCATGATGTGGTCAAAGGGCTGGAAGGGCCTATTCTGTGCTGTATCTCAATAACAAAGTAAAATAGCAATGAGCCAATTATAGTTACAAAGCCCTCTGTGAGTGCTTATGATGAAAAACAGTGTGGACTCTCTTTCCATTTCCATCAGTAGGCAGGTCTCAGCTAAACCCACTTTGCTGAAGTGTTTCCCTCCAGAAAGGATATCCTCAATCTGGGCAGAGGATATCAATCTGCTTTCAATATTGAGTTGATGGTGACATTGAAATCATCATAGCTCCTAACAGACCCATTTTTCATGGCTACTAGGATCATTTGCCCAAGAGCTCCATTTAACCTTGGAAAGATTTCTTTCAGCCTCCATTTGAACTAGCTCACTGGCTACTTTATCACAGATTGTATAAGGAACCAGAAGGGTTTTGTAAAACCTTGTTGTGGCATTTTCATTTAATGGTAATTTACCTTTGATATGTTTCAATTTTCCAATGCTCTTCAGTTTAGCTGCATAAGCTGAAATGGACTCATCTTCTTTATGGTTCCACTTATCTCAATAGCAAAGTGGTGGGTGCATGGAATGCACTGCCAGTGAAGTGGGTAGAGGCAGATACAATAGAGTCTTTTAAGAGATTCTTATATTGGTACAAGGAGCTTAGAAAAATAGAGGGCTATGTGGTAGGGAAAGCTTAGGCAGTTTCTAGAGTAGGCTACATAGTTGGCACAACATTGTGGGTCAGAGAGCCTGTAATGTGCTGTAGGTTTCTATGTTTCTCTGTTTCTATGTTATGAAACCTAAATCATTCTGAAATCAACAATGGTTTCAGCTTTAAAATTTCCTGCATTATGTTCACAATATTAAAAAAACTCATTTTGGCTGGTTTGGTTGGAGCTGTTGAATTTCTAAGAAAACTGTATATTTTTCCACCCAATGAACTCAGCAAAATTCGCACCGTTTCTCAATGGCTATTTCATTTGCTTCAAAATACTGCTCAATTCATTCAGCATACATCAACCAGTTATCTGTTGTGTAATCAAACACATCTATCTTTCCAATGTAGTCAGCCATTTCCACTTATTATTATTATTATTACTATCATCATCATCATCATCATCATCATCATCATCATCATCCTTGTTATTGCCTGGTACTTACTGCTTGTGAACCAAGGAAATCCATTCATGCTCTGACTTTTTTGTTAACTTGAACATCTCTCTCCACTTTCGAAGAAAATTGTGCTGCGCTACAACAGGTAGTTAGTCACCTCAGATTTGTTTTAAAACTGGCTTGTCACCACGATTATGTTTTGAAACTCCAGATATTAATCAGAAGATTAACTTGGGAGCCCAGGAAAACAAATGTCCAAATATGATCTGGTGGCTTAACAACTATGCTATTCACATACTTCTTACACATATCCCATAATGAATCATGTAATCAAACAAGAATGCTTAATCAAACAATATATTTACAATATCACTGAAATACTTAATACACAATTGTGTGCCATCATCTACTAAACAGAGGTATATATGTTTGCAAAGGTGTTGTATTGTACCTTGGGATTTACCTAGTACAGTTGAATAGCTGTGAGATACATATTTGCAGTTTTGAGAAGAGGGAACATTTTGGATATGAGGCATTGGGATATGAAAGCAGAATAAAAACAGAGATCAATGGGAATTGTTGCTACTTTGTTACAGCAGTGTACATCCTGGGGTTATGCATGTTTCGATTTAGGTGTTTATTGGAAAAAGAAACAATATTGTAATTTGACAACACCTGAAATTATTAATTCTTTTACCAGCATTGCTCACATATTCTGGTGTTAACACAATTGGTTACCACCCAATACATACAGATATTCCACTCCCTCTGCTAGATTTCAAGATTATTGTGAAATACTTCCAAGTTCCCTGAGTTTAAACGTCCTCCTTGTATAATTAAACATAGTATCCAGAGTAGTATCTTATAATCAGAGTGCTCACTCTCTGCGTTGTCCTAGATTGGCTCACAATGTCCTTCCTAATCTTTAGAATGACTTCCCAAAAGGGCTGGAGAAAATAAAAACATTCCCCTTGGTGTGAACTGAACTTGTGCTGGTTAATATCCACCAGTGCTAGCTGCTCAAAATGACAGTTCTTGAATAAGCACCAAAGCAATAAATAGTAATTCTGTTGCTGATGGTAATTTGTAATTATAATAGTGAGGAGGCAGCATGAAATTGATGTTCAACCCGGGCTTCATGTATCATGATTGCATTGGTTTCTCTCAAAGTTACTCCGGTTCCTTCCTTGCTCCAAAGAAAATTTGATTTTCAAAGTACAGAAAGTCCCTTGGAGGTCAACATTTTTTCTGGTCCTAGTTTGCTCAAAACTACTACAGTATGTGAAAATGTCATGCCTTTGTGTCATTTTAAGAATGTAAAAATATAAAACCATTGAAGTATTATGTAAAGATAGGTCACTCATGGGAGGGGCAGAGGGGCTTTGGGGTTCTAGCGTTTTTCTGTCATTCATGCTTTTTTCTTTCTCTCTGTTTCATGGATGCCTGCGAAGAGTAAGGATTTCAGATTGTATACAGTATACAGTCTCTGTCATTAAATTGAACCATTAAACCAGAGAACCAATGAATCATAACCCTCAAGTTTACCCTTCCAATCAATACAATCATATCTGGTTTGCCCAGGCCTTATCTTCTCCTCTGTGCCCATTCACCACATCTCACAATTTCTGGATCTTCCAAAAATGTATCTACTTCTTCTCTAAGTGCCTTAGCAATCCAGCATCACAACCAGCCAGAAAAATACCACTCTCTGTGAGATGCTCGAGACAACTCATTTTTAAATGCCTGTCCCTAATTGTTAAGTATGTCCACTCATTAGTGGGAAAATCTCAACATTGACTTTGTCATACCCCCTCAGGAACACACGTTTCATTACAATTGCTCCTCATTCATATAAACTTCAAAGAATACAGCTCTAATTTATTTAGCTGTCCCTGATAAGACACCTTCTTATCCCAGAACCTCTTTGAATCTGTTTCCAATGTCAATATATTCTTTCTTAAAAAGGGGATCACTTTTTTACCCAACGCTTCAGATAGTGGCTTCCCCAACATTCTGTATGATAGAAACAAAATTGCCCAATTTGAAAACCTCAACCCTCTTGCAGTAAAGGCTAATATGCTACTACCCTTCCTAACCACCTGTCTGCTAATATTTTGCTATTCCTGCACAAGTTGTCCATTTTCTGTACTTTATATATCTACACTTTCTCCATTTAATTAATACTCTGCCTTCAGATTCCTCCTGCCAAAGTAGATGACCTTGGTCATTTTAAACTCTATTTGCCAAGTTATTATCCATTCATTTAACCTGTGCATATCCCATTGTAGAGTCAAATGTTCTTATTGCAGTATGCCATCTCACATATTTTTGCATCATTGGCAGACTATGCTCTTCCCTCTCCTCTAAGTTATCAGGATAAATAATAAATGATAAGAACTGATTCGTTGGGGCAGTCTATTTTTTAACATCCTTCCAGCCTGCAAGACATCTTTATTCTATGTCTTCGTATTGATACAATAATTCGTCTTTAATCTCTGCTAACATACTTCCCCCAGTTGCATAAGCTGGTATCATATGCACCTGTTTTTATGTGGCACCTTGTGAAATGGCTCTGAAATTGAAATGCTCTGTAACTACAGGTTCCCCCTATATCAACTCAGCTTGTTACATCCTCAAAGAATTCCAGCAAATTTGTCAAATATGAT
Organism: Hypanus sabinus; assembly: GCF_030144855.1. Taxonomy (NCBI): domain Eukaryota; kingdom Metazoa; phylum Chordata; class Chondrichthyes; order Myliobatiformes; family Dasyatidae; genus Hypanus; species Hypanus sabinus. Next base: position 103,078,784 of record NC_082708.1, on the reverse strand, counting down.
TCATCACCATCACCATTATGTGCCATGCCATATGATGTAAGTGATCGTGGTCTCATGACCATGAATGTTCTTGGCAAAATTTTAAACAGAAGTGGTTTTCCATTGCTGTCTTCTGGGCTGTGTCTTTGCAAGACTGGTGACCCTAGACATTATCAAAACTCTTCACAGATTGTTTACCTGGTGTCACATAATCAGGACTTGTGATATCCACCACTTCCTCCAACAGCTGCCCTTATGTGACCCTGATCGATGGTGGTGGAGGGGGTGAAGCAGGTGCTACACCTTGACCAAGGGAGGCCTGCAGACTAGCAAAGGAAAGGAGTGCCTTACACCCCCTTTGGTAGAGACATAATCTCCACCCACCACCCACAAACTTTCACAAAGTCACACCGACTTAGTTTGATTGCATTAGGCTACATTAAGTTTATTGGCTTTCAATCAAATAGTGAAATAACTGGCTATCATTTCCTTGTTTGTAGACTCTTGCATTTTGCCAACAATAGATATTAGGTTAACAGGGCAATAGTAATGCTCTTTTTCTGTCTTGCCCCCCTGTTGTGTTCTTGATACACACTGTGGGTTACTAAGAACAAACCATATTCTGGAAGAACATGACTAGAACTTTTATTTAACAGCAAACAGCAACCACATATAATGTACAAGCTTCTCGATCATTCCTTCATTTCTGTGCATGCTCCAGATTCTGTCCAATCACGTTCTTATATGTGACATGTGATTTCACCACATCTTCCTTTCCTTAAAAAGAAAAACAATTAGCAACATTATTCAAAACAAATGCATAATTTAACATGTCTCTATCAGTCTCCCTGGGGGTTTACGAACTCGAGTAGACCTTCTAAGTGGTTCACACAGTTCTTGTGTTTTGGTGTTATTTTCATGTTTCATCTGATCTGCATCAGTTAACTGAAACTCCAAAGTTGGCTCTTTCCTGAGGACTTTGCGAAGAAATTGCAATTCATTCATTAACTGTGTAATCTTTTTTATACTGAGACTCCATCATTTCAATAAAACTTCTCAATTCCTTCACTTGTGCTTTCACTTCTTCAATTGGATCCTGATTCTTGTTACTCTTTGGCTTCAGGTCAGTATTGTACTGTACCAGCAAGTTTGGTTTTGGTGGCAATGCCTTGTCAGATGCGGGTAACAAAGTTATGGGTCTGGGATTTTTCTTTATGACTTCTACTTTTGCTGCATTGGAATCAAATTCTGTACTCTCTTCCTTTTTCATCAAGTCACTGTATTCTGACTCTGTGTCACTGTCCAGGACTAAGATTCTTTTCATCAAATTCAGTCTATCACAGGCAGATAAACCCAGTATTGACTGTACATTTTTAGCACTATCACAAATGAAAGCACAATACTTTTGTGTGATACATTTGTCACTCATGTTCCTTTAACTGGATTCTCTGCACCTGAATACCCAGTCACTTTTATATTTGTCTGATGTAACTTTGGTCTTGGCTTTAATGGATTAAACTCAGATTCTGCAACAACATTTACTTGTGCTCCAGTATCCAATTTAAACAGAATAATGTTTTGGTTCACTTGCAATGGAATAGTCCAGTCATTCTTAGTTTGTTTGTTTTCACAAAGCACATCTACATAAAACTCCTCACGTTCATTTTCAAGCACTGCATTTACATGTTTGATTTTGTTTCTACTTCTGCCACGGTGTGTAAAATGATTAACCTTACCACAATTGTTGCACACTTTCTGATACGCTGAACATATTTTCCACCCACAGCGATCATAAAGTTTTTTTCTTTCAGATGACATCTTGCTCTTCGTCAGTTTCATTGCCGTTTTATTATTTTTTCTAACATGTTTGCGCTTTACGCTCTACGCTGCCATTCTTGATAAAAAGCTCTTTAGCCTGTGACATCACCATCTCCGAAGCTTTGCAGAGTGCCACAGCTATTTCCAAATTCAAATCTTGTTTGAACAGTCTTTCTCTCAGACCATTATCCAGAATGCCGCAGACAATTCTGTCTTTATTAAGAGAGCCTATAAGTTCTGCAAACTTGCATCTTTTACTGTGGTTTCTCAACTCTGTAAAAATTGATCAATCGTTTGACCAGCTTTCTGCTTGCATATAAAGAATTTGAACAGTTCATATGTCACATTATGCTTCAGTATACAAAATGTGTCGAATTTGTCCATTATTGCTTTTAGATTCCAATTATCTTCATTCTCAAAAGTAAAATGGTTATATACCTCAATTGCATTGTCCCCAATCATGTGGAGTAAGATCACTGCTTTCATTTTTTCCAATTTATTTTCTGCTCTGATTGACGATAAATAAATTTCAAAACGCTGTTTAAATCTTTTCCAGTTTCTGCAACGTTTCCAGTCAGCTGAAGCATCAATGAGGGTTGCAAAATCTACATTTTTAAAGCAGTGAGCAAACAACGTAAAAGTTTGCGCTCTTTTTTTTCGATTATCTTTGCTTCTCCCGTGTTAGCGAAATGAATTATTCTTCCAGACCAACTTCTGACACCATGTTGTGTTCTTGATATGTACCGTGGGTTACTAAGAACAAACCATATTCCGGAAGAACATAACTAGAACTTTTATCTAATAGCAAACAGCAACCACATTTAATGTACAAGCTTCTTGATCATTCTTTCATTTCTGCGCATGCTCGGAATTCTGTCCAATCACTTTCTTACATGTGACATGTGATATCGTGACATCACCACACCCTCTTCTTGAGCAATGGAGTCACTTTCAGTTCTCCAATCTATAGGTACTTTCCTAAAATTCAGTGAGATTGAAAAGTTTCAACCAGTAACTTCAGTACCTCTTCTGAAGCTTCCTTTAAGACCCTTGGATGTGGCCCACTGGGAGCTGGAAACATGGCTTACTTTACTCCCATTAAATTTTTCCAATGCCCTGTCTCACCTGATAGTGCTGCAACAGATTCTTCTATACTCTTTGAAATTAGCTCATCAGAAGTTTTGGGATATTTGTGTCAGGAAATGAGAGGAGGTTTGGCTCAAAAGCAGAGCAGCAGAGATGACTCAGCAATGAGCAATAACTTTAATAATAGACGGCAAAAATATGAGGAACCACTAAATGAGAGCAAACAGGTACTAAACACCACAGGCACCAAGGCAACCAAACCTAAGAGCAACTGGCTGAGACAGCAACATTTAATAGGTGAACAAGGACTGTGGTTGAGATTTGAGTTTAAATAGGCTACAGGTGATGCGTTGGAAATGAGTAGCAGGTGACTCCTGTTAGCTGGGTGAAGACTTGCAGGTGCGTACCTCTGCAGGCCTGACAATTTGCAATATCCTCCACTGTAATGACTGATGCAAAGAATTGATTTACCTCACCTGTCATTTTCTTGTTTCCTGTAATTGATTCTCCAGTCTCATCCTCAAGAGGTTCCACTCTTAACCTTGCTACTTCCTTTGTTTCTATATTTCCACAGAAACCAAGACTGTTGGTTTTGGTACTATTGCCAGTTTTTGCTCATAATTAATTTTCTCTCCCCTTATTAACTCTTTAGTCTCTTGCTACTGATTTTTGTACATTTTCTCTTGTCTACTGCCCAGCCTTCGCTGCTTCTCATACTCCAGTCTTTGATTTAATATTTTATCTAAACCTCCTGGAAGACAATCCATCTGTCTTGTATATATGGTTTGTTAAGTCTTCTTATTCATTTAAATAGTTAATTACGTATTACATATAAAAATACATTAATTGCGTACATCATCATATTACCACATGATACGTGCGCACCTCATTTAAAGTAAAGTCGAAATAGACCCATGTTTTTTGGACTCGCGTGTCTTTCTTTGAATTAGTTTAATGTTTTGAAGTAAAAAAAATAACACATTGATCTATTCCTAAGCCACTACACTCCAGACAATGCAATCTTTAAATAATTGTGCTTGCCCTTATTTAAGTTGAAGATATTGGTTAAGGACTCCAAGATTTATTTGATACTTTATACATTTTAGTGAGGTTTTTTTACATTTAGGCTTGAAGTGTTGATTACAACTTAGTTGTAAGTTACCTGGTTAGCTCTATAATAATTTTTTTATTGATAATGGTATTTTGCTTAAAAATAAGTTAGTTGAGATATAAGCATTTTGTCTTTCTCTTTCAATAAAAGACATCCATTTATTAAAATGTATAAATATTGAAAGAATATGTCATCAAGATAACATTAATAAGATCCTAGACTTTCCTCAAATTACAGCTGAATGAAAAGCTGCTTCCATCATGTTCACTTGTAGACAATGACCTCTGTCATACTATTTAACAAAGGGTAAAGGTCAGTACAGAAGGAGGTACTAGTGTTGCGTTGATTTATAATAACAGCCTGTTCCTGCAGGAATAGCATTCAAGACTTGATCCTTTAGTCCATGAAATGCATGCTTTGTGACCTCAAACAAAGCACGTGAGGCTTTTCCAATGTTAAACAGGTTCATAAGTTCTACTAAACACCTTTCAGAGTGTAAAATATAGGGGAAAAATTTAATATTAGACAGCTCAGAAGAATACAAAAAAAGACTTCGTAAATCTGACCGGCAGGTAAAGTGTATATTAACATTCCATCAGAAATCCTGTCATCCAAAAGATAATCCATAATGGGAATAAACAAGCTAGATAATGAGTGAAAGAAACTGCAATTGAAATCTGAGCAACTATTATGAGCTTTAGTTGAGAGGCGCATGCCTCAAATGAGTCAAGCCCTTAAATAAATAGACTTATGCGACTTCTAACAGAAACTATATGTGAAATGTAGTAAAATTTAAGTACAGTAATTGCACCTCACAGCAAATCCTGCCACATTGGCCTAGTAATTCACAACAAATTCTCTGCAATAAGGATCGAGATTCCCAAAAGCTGTGTTGCTTGCCCAGTGCCCAGGTTCAGCACTTCTCATCTGACCTGCAGATGAATTTCGAGTGGGAGGGGAAAGACCCAGTTGTTGTGGTCATGTACATATCAACAATGTAAGAAGAACAATGAAAGAATTTCTACTGAGGGATTTTGAGCAGCTAGAGACTAAATTGAAATGCAGAACTAAATAGGTAACAAACTCTAGATTGATACCCGAGCCATGCACACATTGGCACAGGCTTAATAAGATCAGGAAGTTTAATGCATGAGGGAAGTGAGTTTGAATTCATGGACCATTGGCAATAGCTTTGGGGATGTTCCAATGGGATGTGCTCCACCTCAATCATGCTAGGATCAGAGTCCTTGTGAATCATATAACTAGGGCTATGGAAAGGGCTTTAAAATAAATAACAATGATATTAAAGCTAATTATAATTCTGATTGTGAAATACAAGATTGGTTGATATCAAAGAAAAAGAATCTTTCTAAGGGAAGATGAGGGAAGTGTGGCTGAAGACAAAGATGGCATAAAAGCAAAGCAGATGGCACACAATAGCAAATTAGTGGAAAGCTGGAGGGCTCAGATGTTTTTAAAAGCCAATGGAAGGCAACCAGAAAAGCAATAAGGAGAGAAAAGATGAAATATGAAGGTCAGCTCGTCAATAATATAAAAGAGGATACCTAAATTGGATTACTAGGAGGTGCATGATAAAATAGGTCAAAGTCAGCATGGTTTCTTTAAGGGTAAACCTTACCTGACAGATCTGTTGTTTTTTTTTTGATGAAATAACAGGCAGGATAGACAAATAGACTCAGTAGATGTTACTCACTTGAATTTTCCAGAAGCCTTTGACAGTGCCATACTTGACGCTGCTAAACAAGATAAGAGCTTGTGGTATTACAGGAAAAGATACTACCACAAATAGAAGATTGGCAGACTTGCAGGAGTCAAAGAAGGAGGCTTTTCTGGTTGGCTGCTGGTGACTATTGGTGTTCTGCAGGGGTTGGTGTTGGGTCTGCTACTTTTCACTGTCATTGTCCGGTCCGAAGTCCGTATTCCAGTTCACGGTCTGGTCCGCGGACTCCAGATCCTCTGGCTGTCCCTTGTTACAGTTGGACGTAACCATAAGCACCTGATGCTCATCTTGGGGCTGGGAATATAAGTGGCCCTGGGATTGAGTGTGTTTGGGGGGTCGTCTTGTCAAGATTCCCTGGGAGCAAATGGCTGGTGGAAGGCTAGAATGAACACTTGCCATCTTTAGGCAACCATTGCTTCTTGGAGCCTTGCTGTCAGTAGTTGGAGCTGTCATTGCGGTATGGATTCAGCCATTTCCTGGGCCTGCTGGGTGGTTGTCAGCCACTCCGAGCTAGGTAGAGATCCAGTTGTTTCTGTAGCCAGCCCAGGCTGCCGGCCGTAACGGCTACTCGGAGCTACCCCGATGTCTGTCATTCTTCGGTGTTTGTCTCTTCCGGTCCTTGCCCCGTGGGGTAAGTCAGGCTGTTCTGCCATGGCCCTGCAGGATGATTTGTCTTGTCTTTGCCTCCGTCGGGTAAGTCAGGCCATTCTGCTGTTACTTGACAGATGGACCTGCCCCACCTTATTCTGGAGTGAAAGCTGAGTTCCAGCTTGTCTCTATGCTTATGTACTGTCCAGTCTCATGTTAGTGTCTTGTTAAAGAAGAGTCCCAGCTTGTCAAAGGATAAGTCCCGGCTCTATGTTGATGTACAGTTCCTAGTCTGCCTCCAAGCTCCAAACTCCGAGTTATGCAAGCCTCAAGACCCCAGCCTCGAGCCTCAAGGCCCCAGGCCTCGTCGCATCTTCGCCTGGTTTGGGGTCCAATCCCAAGTCAAGACCCATGTTCTGGGTCCTTGTCCAGTCTCTGGTGAGTCCACACCCAGGCTCCTTGTTCCCAGTCCCTTGTCCTGGTCCTGCTTCCTTAGCCTAGTCTGTGACCTGTCCTGTCCTTTAGTTTTGTCCCATCCTGTTCCTGGTGCTTCCGTGACTGTGTCCTGCATTTGGGTCCATTCCCAACACCCCCTTCCCCCCACATATGACATTCACAGTATATGTCAACTATCTGGATGATAGAATTGTTGGCTTTGTGGCCAGTTTTGTGCAGGATATAAAGATAGGTGGAGGAGCAAGTAATGTTGACTAAGCAGGGAGTCTGTAGAAGGACTTGGAGAGATTCGGGGAATAGGCAAGGAAATGGAAGATAGGAATGCAGTGTAGGGAAGTCTATGGTCATGCACTTTTGTAGAAAGAATAAAGGTGTAGACTATTTTCTAAACAGGGAGAAAATTTAGAAATCAGAGGTGCAAGGCAACTTGGGAGTCCTAGTGCAGTATTCCCCAATGGTTAACTTGCAGGTTAGGTTGGTAAGTAAGGCAGGCAAATGTAACGTTAGCTTTCATTTGGAGAGGACTAGAATATAAAAGCAAGGATGTATTGCTGAGGCTTAATAAGACATTGTTCAGACTGCATTTGAACTGTTCTGAGCAGTTTTTAGCACATATATAAAAAAGGATGTGTTGACAATGGAGAAAGTCCAGAGGAGGTTTACAAGAATGATTCCAGGAATGAAAGAGTTACTTTATGCGGGACATTTGATAGCCCTTGGCCTGAACTCACCAGAGCTAAGAAGAATGAAGCCCACCAAGTATTGAAAGGCCTAGATCAGGTGTCGGCAACCTTTACCACTGAAAGAGCCATTTGGACCCGTTTCCCACAGAAAAGAAAACAGTGGGAGCCACAAAACCCGTTTGACATTTAAAATTAAATAACACTGCATACAATGTTTTTTTTTGCCTTTATGCTATGTATAAACAAACTATAATGTGTTGCATTTATGAAATCGATGAACTCCTGCAGAGAGAACGAAATTACATTTCTGCATGCAACAAAAACATTTTGAACTCCGAAAAAAAGCCATTGGGTTGAAGGTTACTTTTAAGTAAAATACTCAATGTCCATTTGAGTCCTTCTTGTATTTATGAAAAACGCCAAACTTAAATTTGTCCGCCAGCAGCAAACCAAAAATAACGTCAGCCAGCTGTCAGCCTGAAAAATAAAAGAACTATTTCACTGAACAATGAAAAAATATGAATATACTTAAAATAATAGGCAATTAAAATATTTATCATACTTGGTTAATGGGATTTCTGCTCCTGGACCTCAGCGCACAGCGTCTGCACATCAGGGCTGTATGACGTCACCTTCATCTTTACACAGGATCACAAGCTGTCATCTGTGAGGCGTGCGCGATGTTTGTTTTTAATAAAGTTCATGTTGGAGCACACCTGCTCACATACATATGTGGATCCAAATATCGACAGGACTCCAAGCGCATACTTTTTAATGTTTACATAAATGTCGAGGATAGCATTCCATGTTTCGAACACAAGTTTTTCCGGTTTGGGGAGGTTTTCAATATCACTCCATTTGTGATTCTGAGCAAGAACGGCCTTCTGACGGGCAACATCTTCAAGGTCTGCTGTCAAGCGTCTAAACTTGGACACCCATATGTCTTTGACGGCTATGTCGGCCAGTTCCATCTCAAGATCAGGTTGACTCACACCTGCCAATGCAGTCGTATTCAGTAGGGATGGATCGAATACTTAGGGGAGTGACCAGGAAGGATAATGTGTTTTTTTCCTCTCTGAACTCACAGAAGCATTTCCCAAATGATGATTGCATTGCGATGATTGCAGAATGTAAATACTCCGAATTTATCATGTCGTGAGCTTGTTTGAACTCTCTCAAATTGGGGAAGTGAGACAATGTGCTTTTCTGTAAATCTCTGGCAAGCACTGTCAACTTACGCTCGAATGCCAAAACATCCTCCAACATGTGCAGGGCTGTGCGTCCTTTCCCTTGAAGAGCTGTGTTCAGCCTACCTTGGATCGAAAAATTAAAGAAATCGCGCACTGGCGGGTGTCAGGCTTTGGCAGTGGTGACGTATATTAATAGCGACAAAAAATACGTTTTATTTAGATTGTACAAGATCACCATAATCTTCAAATTTAGAATTACTTTTCAAAAACTAACAAACTAACATAAAATACATTTTAATTAAATACTCATCATTTATTTTCCAAAGCCACAGGGAGCCGCAGCACAGAGATGAAAGAGTCGCATGGGGCTCCGGAGCCGCGGGTTGCCGACCCCTGGAATAGATAGAGTGGAAGTGGAGAGGATGTTTCCAACAGTGGGAGGGTCGAAAACAAAAGAACACAGATTAAGAATATTAGAAAATCCCATTTGAACAGATGTGAGGAGGAATTTCTTTAACTAGAGGATGGTGAATCTATGGAATTCATTGCCAAAGATGGCTGAGGAGGCCAAATCCATGGGTGTTTTTAAAGTGGAGGCCGATAATTTCTTGCTTTATAAATGTGGCAAAGGTAACAGGGAGAAGGCAGAGAATGGGGTTGAGAGGGAAAATAAACCAGTCATGATCGAATGGCAGAACAAACTTGATGGACCAAATGGCCTAATTCTATTCCTATGTCTTCTGGACCTAACATCACTTTATGTAACACACTTTGTATGTAGCGGAGCTACCATATGTATTTATATTAATTGTGTTTTTTATTGTGGTTCTTATCTTTTTGTGCTGCATCAAATCCTGAGTAACAATTACTTCAATTGTCTGCTGGCAATGGCATTAAACAACGTTGAATGGGCAGGTCGACCAATGAATGAAGTAAATGGGGTAGCCTTTTAAAACATCTTGTCAACATTGTATTTGTTAATTGGATTCAGTAAACTTTTAAAATCTTATTTTCTTTCACATAGAATGATACAAGAAATCAAATATTTTGTGTACATTCATGCCTATAGCTGTACTATTAGTAAAGAAATCATTGCAATGTATATTTCTTTGCACCACCACACAAATCACTGGAGGTCCTCAGCAAGTTAGGCGGCATCTATGGAAATGAATATAGTCAATGTTTTGGGCTGAGACCTTTCTTCAGGACTGAGAAGGAAAAGAGAAGATCCCAGAATAAAAAGGTGTGAGGAGGAGAAGGAGGATAGCTGCAAGGTGCTAGTTGAAGCCAGGTGGGTAGGAAAGGTAAAGGGCTGGAGAAGAAGGAATCTGACAGTGGAGGAGAATGAACCATAAGAAAAAGAGAAAGAGGAGTGGACCCAGGGAAGTAATGGGCAGGTGAGAAGAGGTAAATATAGTTGGGGAATAGAGGGGGAGAATTTTTTTACCAGAGGGAGAAATCAATATTCATGCCATCAGATTGGAGGCTACCCAGACAGAATATAAGGTGTTGCTGAATGCAGGTGGGTGAGGAGGTGTAAGCAGAGGTAGACCTTTGACTGCCTGCAGGAATAAATGCTAGATGGGAGATTAATGGGAGGGATGAATGAACAAGGGACTCCCAGAGGGAGCAATCCTTGTGGAAAGCTGAGGGGTGGGAGTTAAAGTTATATTTAGTCATAGGTTTCTTATTGTGTTTTACTGCCGAAAACAATTTTAAAGGAAATATTGTGCTAATATGGAGACAACCACAAATTTAACAGTGAAGATACAGAAAGTATTGAGTGGGAGTTGGTATTATTGCACCTTTTGCTGAAACCTAGTTTTGGATCCAAACAAGCTTGAATAGATGAAAGCCTCTTAGCTCTAACTAATCTATGGTTCAGCACACACAAAATGCTGAAAGACCTCAGCAGGCCAGGCAGCATCTGTGGAAAAAAGTACAAGTCGACATTTCATGCCGAAACCCTTCGGCAGTCCTACCAAATTTCCAACATCTGCAGATGTTCTCTTCTTTGAGGTTTCATTTACTATCATTTCTGATTATCAGAAGAAACAAGTTTCATAAAAGAGGATAGAAATTAACTGTCAGTTTAAGTAGCAGAGAGAAATTGCAGATGAAGTAATGAAGCACATTTCTACTCATAGTCAACAGCTTACTTCAGAGTCCAGGTTTTTTTCCTGAGTTATAGGTAAACAATCCAAACTGAGAAAGACATTGAACTAATTCTTCCTGTAACTTTACAACTTGGACATGTGGCCTAGAAATCACAAGCCTTTAATTTAATCAGATACTGTCAGAGACACAAGCAATCTCAAATGCAGGGATCACTGAGACTTCAGCAATTCAAACAAAACAAATTAACCAACTACCTAACAAAAACTCAGGCAAACTATACAGAAAGCTGAAGAACTGAAACCACTGACAATACACAGAAGGACATAGTCAGAGTTTCGCCAGACCAGGATCAAAAACAATCCAGCAAAGAAACATTGGTAAACATCCCCCCCCCCGCCGCCCCCCCGCCACCCTGGAGCACGTAGGAATTCAGGACTAATCAGACAGCCCCATGTCCAGACAAAGCAATAACTCCCAAAGACAACAACTACAATGCAAGGCATTGAAAATGCCATGCTAATTTAATTATCCCAAATTGAATAAAAGTGATAAATACAAAGAGAGCTTAACAATATGACCCCTAATGAGTCACCTGCAAAACAAAGTGAAACACTAGAGTAAGTCTGAACACAAACAATTATACATATAAGATAAACAATCCAAGGAACACTGCATAACCACAGGAAAATACAGTCCACAAGCTAACTGATAAAAATCTCTTCTTTTTTAAAAAGCAATCCTGATTGTGACAGATACACTAGAATCATTTATATAATGACATCCATCATTTGGTTTTGTCCATTTGAACTTGTCCTTTGCAACGTGTTCTAATTAATAGCACCATAGAGCATTGATACATAGCCCTTCAGCCCAATGAATTAATCCATGCCGAGCACAGTGACTCCTTGTAGTCCCATTTAGCCCATATTCGTCCTCAAGTGCTTACTGTTGTACCTGCCCCAACCACTTCCTCTGGCAACTCATTCCATGTACTCATCACGCTCTGAAGGAAAAAGTTGCCTTCAGGTGCCTTTTAAATTTTCCTCAACCAATGCCCTCTAGTTTTGGACTCTCCAACACAAGGGAAAGAAATGTTACCATCTACCTCATCCATACATCTCATAATTAAGAATACTTCTGTGTGCTCACCCCACATTCTGCTACGTTCCAAGGAATAAAAACCTAGCCTGACCAACCTCTTTCTGTTATTCAGGCTCTCGAGTCCTGGCAAAGTCCCCAGAGGCCCTCCATCTGACTGCTAAATGGACATTGAACCCATGAACACTACCTTACCACTTCTTTATTTCTTTCATTTTGCTCTACTTATTCTAACTTAACTATTTAATAGTCATAGATATACTTAATGTAACTCTGTTTTTTTCTCTATATTTATTTATCATGTATATCTTTGTATTGCCGCCATTAAGTTAACACATTTTACACATATGCCTGTAATAATAAATCTGATACTGCTAGTCCTGCCCCCCACTGAGCACATCTACATGGAATGCTGTTGCAGGAAAGTGGCATCCATCATCCAGGCCATGCTCTCTTCTTGCTGCTGCCATCAGGAAGAAGGTACAGGAGTCTCAGGACCCACACCACCAGGTTCAGGAACAGTTATTACCCCTCAACCATCAGGCTCCTGAACCAGAGGGGATTACTTCACTCAACGTCACTCACCCCATCATTGAACTGTCCCCATAATCTTTGGACTCACTCTCAAATCTCTACAACTCATTTTCTCAATATTTATTGCTTATTTATTATCATTATTATTATTATTATTATTATTATTATTATTATTATTATTATTATTATTATTATTATTATTATTATTTAATTTTTTGCTTTATATTTGCAGTTTCTTTTCTTTTGCAGTTTGGTTGTTGTCCATCCTGTTGGGTGCAGTCCTTCATTAATTATATTGTATTTCTTGTACATGGTGACACATATGTACATTGATGTTAAATTTTCTTTGAACTCAACCAAGTTACCTCCATGACAATTTAACTCTCCCAACACTACATATATTTTTTCAATTGTGCAGTATCCATGAGTATTTTGTTCTCATATACCCACCTTGGCCCAAATATCAAAGTGAGTGAAAAGAATGACATAGATCATCCATATCATGGCCAATGAAAGGACAAACAATTGGGAAAAAAGCTTAATCAAAAGGCATTGAGACCTAACAGCCTAACCAGCAGAGAGAGGAGCCCGCAGAGTGACAGTGTGCAGGCCGGAGCAGATCAGCTTTGCTGCAGCCATTTTGGAATGGCTCTGGTTGAGTATGAACTTTGGTGTTTGTGGTCAAAGTACTGAACCTTCAGCTGTGAAGCTTTGCTGAAGGGGCTCAGCAGAGGTACAGATAATTTTTAATTTACTTTAATCTTCATACATTAAGTGTCAGGATGGCAGTTTGGGAAGTGGAATGCTCATTCTGTAGATGTGCAAGATCAAGGATACCTCCAGTCTCCACGAGAACTACGCCTACACAAAGTGTGCCCTGCAGCAGCTCCTCGATGACCACATGACGGAGCTGGATGCACTTCAGATAATTTGGAAGCACCATAAATAGGAATTTCTCTGAGGTGGTTTTGCATAAGTTGGAGGTAGTTGTGTGAATACTAGAAAAAGTAGAGAGATCAGACACATAGTACAGAAATCCCCTTTGGCTATTCCCCTGGAAAACAAGTATTGTGTTTTGGATTCTGATGTGGGACTGAACATTCCAGAGAAAACAGCATCAGCAGGCAGGTGTGTAGCACTAGGTCTGCCTCTGGGCTCGGCAGGGTAAGGTGAAGGCAGAAAAGGCTCTGATGATAGGACAATTGATGGTCAGGGGTCAGCCACAATTAAACTCTAGGATAGTTTCCTTGCATCCCAGGTGCCAGAGCCAAGGATGTCTCTGAGCATCTGCAGAACATTTTCAAGGAGGAAGGTGAGCAGACAGAAATTGTTGGGCACATTGGCACAAAAATGTGCAAGAGGATGAGATCCCACAAAATGAACATAGGAAATAATAAAAGAGATTAAAAAGCAAAAGCTCAAGGGTCATAATCTCCATGTTACTCCCTGCAGCACATACTAATGAAAGGTATATGGCAGATAAATATAGCTGAAGAATTGGTGCAGGAGGAGAGGTTTCAGGTTTTTGGATGACTAAGATCTCTTCTGGAGTAGAGTGACCAGTACAAAAGGGGCAGTTTGCACCTGAACTGGAATGGGGCCAATAATATGGTGGGTTGATATGCTAGTGTTACTAGGGAAGATTTAAACTAGATTGGCAGTGGGGGGTGTGGGGTGGGATCAAAATCAGAAGTGAGACAGGTGGGAGGTTGGAAGTTGAGACAGAATTCAGTGACAATATGGCAGGAAATGATGAAAGCCTGTAGGATTAAATTACATTTATTTCAAAACAACAGGCCTGACAGGTAAGGCAGATGAACTCAGGACAGAGGTAGCTAGATCAGACTGGGATATTATAGCCATTACAGAAGCATGTAAAGAAGGGACAGGACTGGCAGATAAACCTTCCAAGGTACAGGAGATATAGGTGGGACCAAAGTATAGGAAAAGAGAGGAAGGGGAGCATTTCTGATTGAGAAGGACTATACAGCAGTAGTTTGAGATGAAATTATAAAGGGATTGCCCAATACAGCTTTATGGCTGGAGCTGAGAAATAAGAAGGGGTCATCACTTTTTTTGGATAGTTCTATAAGTCAATAGAAATTAGAGAAACAAATATAGAATCACAGAGTCATGCAATCATAGAGCACTACTGTATTGGAGATACAGTATTGGAGATTGGAAATAATAAGATTTAATAATAAACAGTCTGTACACAAAGTTGGAGCTCACTCGGAAGTCCTTCTTCCACTATCGGTCTCCTACAAGCATCGCCGACCTTCATCTCTCCCTCTGGCAAAAGCCCGCAAAATCAACTGCTTCCAGAATTGCAAGCCAGGACAACAAAATCCTGATTGGTTAACATGCATCCACGGTCCTGTTATCTCCAGCCATAACCCAAACATTGCTGCTACAGAGAAACCGTTACTTCAGCAGGGAACATTACAAAAAACCATTACATTAGCAGTGAACCCTTACAGTGCGTTACACACCCTAAACCTATGACTTTTAATTCTGGTCTCACCCAACCTGAGGGGAAAAAACCCAGATGCATTCACCCTATCTATACCCCTCTTGATTTTATATACACCTGCAAGATCTCCCCTCATTTTCCTGCAGTCTGGGGAATAACCTTTCTCTGGAATTCGGCTCTTCAAGTCCCAACAATAACTGTGTAAATTTTCCCTGCACTCTTTCAAGCTAATTAATATCTTTCCTGTAGGTTGGTAGCCAGAAATGTGCATAATACTCCAAATTCCACCTCACCAATGTCTTATACAACTTCATCAAGATCATATTAGGGAGAGAGCATAGCTTGCCTACTTTTGGGAAATAAAGCAAGGCAAGTGGAGCAGGAACCTGCTATCCTCTTGTTTTTTTTTTTCACCCAGAGGATACTCAGTATACAGTATGGAATGAGTTGTTAAGGCAGATACAATAATAACATTCAAAACACATATGGACAGGTACATGGATAGGAAAGGGTTTGAGAGATATGGGCCAAACACAGACAAATTACTAGCTTTGATGCATATCTTAGCCCACAATAACCAGTTGGACTGAAGGGCCTATTCTAGTGTTGTATGAACATGTTACCTTTCATGCAATTTAGAAATCATCTACTTATGCAATAAAATAATTCAGCAATGAGTAAGAAAACATGTTTGTGTTCATACAGTATGCAGCAATGTTATATGAATCCAGTGTCCTGTTCAAACCTAGTTTGTAAATGTAATGAATTTTGAATTACTTATTACTTCTTACTGAATCAGGTGAGAAGAATTGGGGAGGCATTGTGTCATGGTGCTTAGCACAATGCTTTACAGTGACAGCAACCTGGGTTCAATTCCCACCGCTGTTTGTAAGGAGTTCACATCGTGATCATGTAGGTTTCTTCCAGGTTGCTCCCACATTCCAAAGACGTTCAGGTTGGTGGGTTAATTGGTCATTGTAAATTGTCCCATGAATAGGCTCAGATTAAATTGGAGAACGGCTGGACAGCGTGGCTCGAGGGCCCTGTTCCAATAAATAAATAATTTAGTAGGTATGTTACTTCCCCAGCGCACAGAAATATTACATATACAACATTATTTTACCAACGTGAACTCTAATGAGTGACATATATCATGCTGTCAGCCTATAGTGTACTCAGTTTCTGGTTAAAAGGACCAAACCGTAGAAATGTAATTTGTGTCAGTCGTTCAATGACTGATGTACACTTGGTATATAATACAGATCTCTTTTACAGTATATATAAACACTAACTAAATTATTCATTCTTGACTGATCAGCAAAGGTAAGCTGTGAGATCACACAGAGAAAATAATTCAGTGTGAAGCAAGACAACAAATGCTTTTCCTAATGTTGTATTTGGTTTCAGAGTCTCAACTGTGCTATAAAAATATGGATTAGTAAAGTGGAGCACAGACTCTGTAATCGGTTAGAAATGAAACCAACATACTTTGCCTCAAGGGGCCATGTACATCTTTTTCACACCATTAATGTACTTATTAATGACTACAAAGCCACTAATATGCTTGTTACAGGTCAACTGATTTCATGCACTTTAACTGTATTCTGTACAGGAATCAACCTGGCAGATATTCACTTCAACTGTTCTGACTTGCTATCAGTTTATTTTGTCAAATTCCAAATAAATTACATGATTACAGTAATTTTGATCGCTTAATTTAAATTTCTCCCATTCAATGTGTATCGTGCTGTAAAGTTTCAGTGCTAAGGTAATGGTTTCTCTGTAGCAGCAATGTTTGGGTTATGACTAAAGATAATGGGGGCTTTGGAATGTATGTTAGCCAATGCGAGGCATGTTGCTCTTTCTTCTGGCTCTGGGAGCAGGGATTTCGCAGTCTTTTGTCGGCAAGAGATGAAGAGAGAAGACACGAGTGGAGAGAGTTGGTAGACTGCTGGATGGAGTAGACTCGGAGCAAGGGTCCGACGGTCAGCGACGCTCAGAGAGAATGAATGGACAAATCCATCAGCTCCAACGTGCACCTTAGACTGTTCCATTAAAATGAGCGCTATTTCTTTTTATTTTCTTTACTAACCTTATAGTCAGATTAAGATTTATAAAGTTCAATCATTCAATTGTATACGGTGTACTGTCTGATATTTTGTGGTTTGGATTTGTAACCGTGCAACATCACACAGCATTCATGCAAACGAGATTTCTCAGTTTGGCTGGGCCAGAGGCTGTCTTCCCCTAGACAACCGTATGCTGGCCGATCCTGAGGGTTTCAAATACTTTATTCCAAAATCAGTCATTCTGAACAGCAAACATGGCAGTTGTTCCATATTATAGTTATTTAATACAATGAATGTGTTGGTTAGTTACAGCTACATGTTCACAGATATGTTTATTGTTAAAGTGAAATGCTTCTCTAATGTCAATTTTTAATTTAATTTTCTAATACTATCAGAACTACAGTCTGTGTGAAATCTCCCTCGGTCTCCTGGATTAACTTGTGTTACCAGGAAAGATGTAATCTGGTCATTGAAAGGAATTATTAGTCATTTAAAAACAACATCTTTGCCCTAAGAGTAATTAGCATATGGGATTTAGTAGCATATATAGCTGAGATGATTGACATATGACCATTTAACCATATAACAATTACAGCACAGAAACAGGCCATCTCGGCCCTTCTAGTCCGTGCCGACGCTTACACTCACATCAGTGCATTTAAGGTGAAGCCAGATAAATTGTATGACAGAACAAATGTTAAAAAGATATACTGAAAAATTCTGGGATAAAGAATGCAAAAATGTTTGTTTGGAGCAGGTTTGCAGAACAACCTAAAATAAAGACCAAAAATGCTGAAAAATCTCAACAGGTCAGTCTGCATCTGTGGAAAAAAGGAACAGAGGTAATGTTTCAGGTCAAAGGCACTTCATTACAACTGGAAAAGAGACATGCTCCCACAAATGTTTCAATATCCACAAACCCTGGAATTCCAGGACTGTTGTTTTCATTTGTCACATTTGTGCAACTCAGCTGTCTGGTTAGCACCGGAATGCACAGTTGCTCATGAGAATCAGAATCAGGTTCTTTATCACTGGTCTATATGATGTGAAACTTGTTGTCTTGTGGCAACAGTACAGTGCAAAGTCATAAAATTAATATAAATCACAAAATAAATAAATATTGCAAGAAAAAGGAATAATAAGCTAGCGTCCATGAGTTCAAGGACCATTCCGAAATCTGCAGGCAGAAGGTTGACTGAGGATGACTAAGATGACTTCTTAGTCATCCCTGAATCACAGAATACTGAGTGTGGATCGTCATTCTCCCAACCATCAAAAAGGAATGAGGAAAGGATATGTCCTGAATGGTGAGGATCTTAGTGACTAATACCACCTTTTTGAGGTGCTACCTCATGAGATGACCCATTGTGGGGAAGTTTGTGATCATGATGGAACTGGCTGAACCTACAACCCTCTGAAGCCTCTTGCAATCCTGTGCATTGGTATCTCCATTCCAGGGTGTGATGTGACCACTCAGAAAGCCCTCCACTGTACATCTATAGAAATTTGCAAGTCTTTATTGAGGGCCCAGGACAGATCCTTGGATACGTTGATATCCAGGAACTTAAAGCTGCTCACCCTTTCCACTGTTGTCCCCTCATTGAGGACTGGTGTATGTTCTTCTCACTTGCCTTTCCTGCAGTCAACAATCAATTCCTTGGTCTTGCTGATACTGAGTGTGAGGTTGTTGTTGCAACACAACTCAACCATCAGATGTATCTCAGTCATATATACATCCTCTTTGCCATCTGAGATATAACCAATAACAATGGTGTTAAATTTGCACCAATTTTGAGCTCTGCCTAGTCGCACAGACATGAGTATAGACAGAGTAGAGCAGTGGGCTTAGCACACATCCTTTATTTGAAATTAGAGATATGATCAGGTGCACAACAGCTGTGACAGGATTTGCATGCTATTACACAGGCACATCTCATACGTCCTTGAGGTGTGCCTGTCTCATGGCATGCAAAGCCTGCCACAGCTGTTGTGCACCTGATTGTATCTCTAATTTCAAATAAATCAGTTGATTTTTTTGAAAACTTGCCACACTTGCATTAATTTTTCTTAGTCTATGTGGGATAATTACTATCAAGATGCCTTGAATTTGTTTTTCTGGCGGAAGTGAGTGTTCGTGATGATAAGATTATGTTCAGCACATATGGTGAGAAGTAATTATCTAACTAAGTTGATGTTGCCAATGCCTTCCTTCCCTGTGATATTGCTCCAAAGATTGAAGTCCCAACCACCACTGGCATTGAAGTTCCCTAAGGGAATTATCTTATCCTCCTTGGAGATGCTCAACAGCAAGTCTAAGCAAGCGTAGAGTGTTTTTCATACTCATGGGAGTCCAGAGTTGGTGGGTAAGCACTCACAGCAGTTGACATCTGGTTATTGGCAGGCGCCATACAGATCATCATGAGACATTTACTGATCCCCATGAGAAGTTCAGAGAGTTGACTGACAAGCTGGTTCTTTATTGTAAACTTAATATCGTGGATCCTGGACTCATCATTTGACTTCCCCTTTCAGGGTAAGGTCTTCTCCTCCCTCATTTGCCCTTTGTCAGATGGGTTTCAGAAGGAGCAGCTCAGTCAATCTGGCATCTCTTCAGTTCTCAGATGATGATCGCAGTTTTCCTCTCTGGTCAAGCACTGGTTGCAAGATCAGAGTGCACATATACCAGACTCTAAGCGTCATATTTCTTTGTTCCTGATTATCCCTCTGGGGCTGGTAATCCATTCTGAAGGTTCTGAAGCAGGCTATTTGAAGGACACCTTTTGCAACCCCTTCCCCGAGTGCGGTGAGGAGAGTGGATCCTAAAGAGGGCTGCTCGGTCAAGGGTGCAGCTGCTGAAGAGCTCTTTCTGCCTCATTCCATGAGTTTAGTGACTGAATCAAACACCCATCACCCAACATGCCAGCTTGAGACTGCAGGCTTCCAGACCTCACAATCCTGCCCCCTTCAGCACTTGCTGATCACCACAGTATCTAATCCAGGATGTTAGGGAGGATTCTCTCAATAGAGAGCGCCTGTGCGTGACTTTGTTTAGCATGGAGAGGCTGATGCACGGGCAGCCACCACATGGTTTTGGACAGATCGGGGTCAAGGTCCACTGGCATGGAGTGCAGATAACTAGGGACCCTTTACTGCAGCAGACCTCCTGCACCTTCACTGCCATTGTGATGTGTCATCATCTTCTACCAGCTCCACTGTTGAGGTCTTGGTTGGATCACTCTTTGTCTGGAACATGTCCCTTGAACTTACCACCATGGCTGACACTATCAGGAGTTAAACACCAGTCAGCTTCGCTCTCAGAATTTTAGGAACTCACAAGCCTTTCCACAACCCTCCCCCCCCCCCCCATATCTGAACAGTGGCATCTCTTTGATTATATTATTGTCCAAACTAAGAAATACAATTATGTGAATATCACAAGAATCATGATTGGCACAGATGACTGCTGGGCAAATCATCGCCTGTTCCACCAGGTCCATCAACCTCATGAAAAAGAGGATTCATAAGAAGCAGACAAGGCCAAGAAGTAAACTTGAGAGCATGCTTGACACTGCCATCCAATAGCACCTTCAGGCCTCATTTGCAGAAAGTCTCTAACAATAATATTCAGAGGATACGAAAGAACACTGGTGATTGCTTTTATCCATCATCCCCAATACCTGCAAAAATATTCTTGGGTACAAGAACAGAAAACATCAGAATTGGTTTGGTGATAATGACATGGAGCTAGAACTACTTATCTCCAAGGAAATGAAAGCTTTTTGTGCCTTGTAGTGACATTGGCAGCAAGGTAAACAGAGAAGCTTACTCTAGAACCAAGGTAAATGTACAGCACAGGGTGGGAGAGCTAAAGAGGTCTTGGTAGACTGAGAAAGCCCTGGAAGTCCAGAGACTGGTAGCTTCTAGGATCACTTGAAGCTTCTTCAGAGCCAACAAAGCAGTCATGGTTTGGTTCTGTAGATTAAACCCCAGCACTCAAAGGATGGGAAGAACTTGCTAAAGGATTAGAAAGGTATCAACAATCAATGGAGATAGCACTTTCAAGCACCTCTTAACTGCGACACCACTGCTGAACCTGAGGTTACTAATAAAATCCTGCAGAGAACAGTGAGAGAAAACATGGGGAAACACCCTAGAATGAAGGAGGTCTATGATGTCATCAGAAGCCTGAAAAACAACAAAGCTACCGGTCCTGATGGGATCCTAGCTGGGATCCTCAAGTAAGGTGGACCAGCACTCCTGCATCACTGAAGCCTTGCTCCTGAAGAACTGGGAGAAAGAACAAATACACTCAGAGCTCAGGAATGCTCAAGAAGGGAGATAAGGCAGATTCTGGCAATTACATAGGCATCTCTCTCCTATCAACAACAAGCAAAATGTTTGCATGTATCCTTGTCTACCAACGCCTTCCACTATCTGAAGAAGTACTCCCTGAATCAGTGTGGTTTCCGCCCATCTAGAAGTACCACAAACATGATCATCACAGCACAACAATAAAGGAAGAATGGTGTGAACAAAGGGAACCATCGTACTTGTCTTTTGGAGATTTGGCAGAGCATGTGGTACAGTAAACCACCAAGCTCTCTTGCATGTACTATCAAAATGTACTGCATAAACAGTACTGCATTTTGGATGTGGAAATGGTCTATGGGCTTTTTCTCAGTCTTACAGTTTTTTATATTCTGTTTCTCACCTGATCTTTCTCAGTTTTTGTGTGGGGAGAGCGATTTGGGGGTCAATGTGCCCATTCCATTTTTGCTCATTTTCTTTTGTGGTGCGAGGTGGGATTTAGGGGTTGATCATGCTCCTTTTCTTATCTTTCTTGGTTTCATGGCTGTCTGGAGAAGAAGAGTTTCAGAGTTGCATACTTTGATAGTAAATGAAACTTTGAACATTTGAACCTTTGAAGACATGGCTGTCCTGACAAGTATTTACAAATATTGAAGCTACTTCATGTCAACCACAGTACTCAGCAATAGTGATGCTGAATCAGAATCCTTCACTGTCAAGACAAGGGTCAAACAGGGCTGTATCATTGCACCCACCCTATTTTCTATCTTTATTGCTGTGATCCTTCCTCTCATTGGTCAAGACCTGCCTCAGGGAATCCCAATTGAGTATAGGATGGACAACAGCCTTTTCAACCTCATTCAGTTTAAGGTCAAGAACATGGTAAGCACCACCACTATCATGGAGCTTCAGTATGAGGATGACAACACCATCACAACCCGTGCTGAAGAAGACCTCCCATATACCCTGGATGCATTTGCCAAGGCATAAAGAACTCTGGGTCTTGATCTGAATATAAAAAAGACTCAGGTCCTATATCGGCTACCACCCAACCAACCACTTATGTAGTCCTTCAATAAAGATGGCGATATTGCCCTTGAAAATCTAGAACACTTTCCTACCCTGGCAGAAGGCTCTTCTGAAAAGCAGACATCGACTCAGAGATTAACAACCATCTGAGTAGCACCTAGTTAAGTCTATGAAAGGTTAAGGGAAAGAGTCTTTGAAAACTATGACCTACAGGTCCAGACAAAACTTTTAGTCTACATTGGAATCGTCCTTCCTACATTAAAGTAAGGAGCTGAATCATGAAGCACCCTAGAGTAGACATCTGAAAGTCAAAGGTTCAAAGGAACAATTTAATGTCAGAGAAATGTATATAATACACATCCTGAAATGCTTTTTCTTCGCAACCATCCATGAAAACAAAGTAGTGTCCCAAAGAATGAATGGCAGTTAAATATTAGAACCCCAAAATTCCCTCCAGCTCCCCTCCCATAAGCACCAGTGAGCAACCATCCTCCTCCCCCCACTGGCAAAAATAAAGCACACCCACTATCAGCACTCAAGCGTGAGCTAAGCAATAGCAAAGACACAGACTTTCAGTTACACCAAAGACAACATTGTTCACCTGATAATTCAACATCCTGCAGGCTCTCTCTCTCTCTCTCTCTCTCTCTCTCTCTCTCTCTCTCTCTCTCTCCTATTAAGGGAGAAAGAGGTGCCTCCATTTTCAATGAGTGGGGAACAATACCACAAAAGAACCACCAAGGATTTTGAGGATCAGCTGAAATGACAGACACATTAGTGCCAGCATACTGGAAGAGGCCAGCCTGAACAGCATTTCCATCACAACAAAGCAAGACAAGGTCCAATGGACGGGTCATGTCATACCGCACAGCTCCCCAATCAGATACTTTCCTCCCAGTTGAAGGAAGGTCAGTGAATCCCTGGTGGGCAAGGGAAAAACTTAAAAGATAATGTCAAAATCAGCCTGAAGAAATTCAATGTTACATCTAAAAACTGGGAAGGCAATGCACTCAGTAGATGCACCTGGAGGAAATCTGTTCAAGAGGGAGCTGTGCTACGTGAGAGTGACTGCCGCTATGCTGCAGAGAAATGGCAACAGCTGTGAAAGGGGAGAATAAATAACCAAAAGACCCAAACACTAACCACAGCCACCACTCACTCTTGTCCACACTGCACCAGAATATGTGGGTCTCGGATCAGCCTCTCCAGTCACCTGAACACCAATCAATAGGCAACCCCTTTGGAGAATATCTTTGTCAACTCAAGTGATTACATGACTGCACGAGTTACAGACAGGGACTCTCTTTGCTAAATCTCTACGGTAGGTAGATTGGGCAGTAGATGATTTTTAAAGATTTGATAAACCCTGGTTTCTAGAGATTACGTTTTACTCTGGAGAATGTTCTTTACCCAGACTTTGAAACTTGTTATCACAGGGAACAACTGGCATAAGTAACTTATATGCATATAAGAGAAAGCTGGTAAATGTCACAGGAAGAAACAAATTGAAGGCTATTTTGACAGTGCAATTTAATTGGTTACTCAAGCTGTCAGAATTACCAAAAAACCAAATACTTTTGTCTCTACAACTTCAAAATTAAATAAATTCATTTAGATCTTTTAATGAAAGCTACATTTTGTTTTCCTCTCTTGAAGTTATTCGGTCATTTGTTTCAAGTTTATTTGTGTGAATAACATTGCTGTAGGATGGCTGTTCTTTAGCTTTTGTGCAAAGTGTCAATTTCCAAGTATCTAAATACAAATTAAGTCAGAGTATTGACAACTCTGCAATGACATCTTGCTTTAATGACCATTGTAAATAATTGGCCTTTATTCAAATGTTCTAAGGTTCATTTATTATCAAAGTATACAACTTTGAAATTCTTCTTCTCCAGATAGCCATGAAACCAAAAAGAAAAGAATGACAAACAACGCACACAAAATGCCGGTGGAACACAGCAGGCCAGGCAGCATCTATAGGCGAAGCACTGTCGACGTTTCGGGCCAAGACCCTTCGTCAGGACCAACTGAAGAAAAGAATGACGGCATGATTACAAACCACCAAATCTCCCTACCCCACACAAAAAAATGAATAAAAACAGAACCGGCTTCTCAACCCTGCAACATCCCCCCCCCCCCAAATCCCCCTCCCCAGCATAGATAAAATACGAGAAAGATCGGGCAAAAACACAGAATATAAAAAAACATAAAACTGAAAAAAAGAGTCCATAGTCCTGGGTAACATTCTCTGGGCACTACGACAACCACTCCGCTGTTCAGTTGCATCGTGATCCCATCAGATTTCAGAAGGCCGTCTCCCCTCTCCAGCAGCAGAGCGATCCCACCAGCGATCAAACGGCAGTCTCCCTCTCCAATAGAAGAACAATCTCACCAGCAATAAAAAGGCAGTATTCCCTTCTCCGTCAGCAGAGCGATTCTACCAGCAATCAAATGGCAGTGTCCCCGCACCAGCAGTAGAGTAATCTCACCAGTGATCAAAATACAGTCTCATTTCTCCATAGCAGAGCGATCCCACCAGAGATCAAAAGGCAGTTTCCCCTCTCCAGCAGCTGAGTGATCTGGTGGCGTAACACAATCTATTTCTTTATCTTGAACATGTAGAACATAGAACAGTACAGCAATGGAACAGGCCCTGTGGCCCACAATGTCAGCACTGAACATGATGCCAATTTAAATCAAATCTCCTCTGCTTACACATGTTCCACATCCCTCCATTCCCTGCATATTCATGTGTCTATCTAAAAGCCAGTTAAATGTTTCCACCACTTACTGAGAAGTATGATTAGAGTTTCTTCTTTTAGTTCAGGATTATGTGATGACACACCAGGTGTTAGCAGAGAGTTTAAATATTCAACAGGAAAATGTAGAGATATTAATATCAATCATATTTTCAATATATTAATATCATACAGATTCTTTTGGAATCTTCAAAAGTAACTATTCATTTAAGGATGCTTTGCATAATTTTTGGTGCCAAAATTGTCCTTTCACACAGCTATTAGTAATGAGTGACATGTATAAGAACATTAGACCATGATATAGGAGCAGAATTCTGTCATTCAGCCAATCAAGTATGCCCCAATTTTGAATATCTTCTCCACATCCACACTACCAATATTTGATAAGTTTCAATGAGATTCCCCCCTCCCCCAGCCATTGTGTTAAACTCCAGTGAGTACAGGCTCTGAGCTGTCAAACTGCTCTCAACACTCAAGGGAATCAGACCAGCGCCCTATAAACCCTTAGCATTGCATCCTTGCTTTTATATTCTAGTCCTCTTTAAACCCCCCCCCCCCCCATTTAATAGTCTGTGCTTTTATTCCTTCTACCAAAGTGCATGACCATACACTTCCCTAACTAAATTCCATCTGCCACTTCTTGGCCCATTCTCCTAATCTGTCTAAGTACCTCTGTAGACAACCAGCTTCCTCAAAACTACTTGCCCTCCACCTACCTTCATATCATCCAATTCATTGACAAATAGTGTGAAAAGAAGCAGTCCTAACACCACAGGTCAGCAGCAACCAATGAGAAATGGCCCCATTTATACCCACTCTTATCCTCTTAATAGTCATCTGCTCTGTATCCAAAAGAAAGTAATATCTTTCTCTAATACCATGCACTCCTATCTTGATTAACAAACTCGTTTACTCACATTTTCCCAAATTAATGTTCTAATTTATATACATTTTTGAAATTAAAGAGCTTTAAAAGCCAAATATGTTGCTCCCCCACCCACCACCACTTCCAAAAGTTTTGAGGCAACCAAAAAAAACATTGTCATTGTAAAAAGCCTTTTTAATGATATTTGAGATTTTACTCTGGTATCTCACTAAACTTCGTTCCTCCTCTTGGATATATTATTCTAATTGCTTTAAATTGTAGCAGTTCATATACAGAAGCCCAGTGCACTCATTTTCAGTTTCATTTATGGTTCAGGTACAGTCGATCAAAGTACTTAAATGGGATATTCAGCACATCAAAAACAGATAGGATTTCCTTTGTTATAATCCATGACAGCAAAGTTTAACTTGTGCACATTTTTTTCTGCTTTTTAATGCGGATCTATGCCCCTGAATTCTTTATAAATTGTTTAGTATTTTAAACTCTGCAAAGGAGGAGAATCAGGCAGTGAACAAAATGGGTATTTGCCAAATCAAACAGCAGTAGTAGACCACTCAACAACTTGATGAATGGTCCATACTGCCATCCATTTTCTGGCAGAATGACTTTTTATTATTCATTTACAGGATGTGGCCCTTTACAAAGGCAGCATTTACATCCATACTTCAAACTCCTGCACAGGTTGTGGAGAACCTCCTTTGTCACTGAAGCCTATCTATTTGATGTAGGTCCTGTTAGAAATGAAGTTCTAAGATTTTGAAAAACAAGTAGCAGTTTGATTCTAATCAAGGCCACATATGACTTTGGGTAAAATTTATTGGAGGTGATATCCCTGCACCTGATATCCTTGTCCTCCCTGAGGAGAGTTTGAGATTTTGCTTTCAAATGAAAATCCCTGCAGTGCATATCACCCATGGTGTATGGTGGTGCAATGCTGCCGCAACAGGTAGCGAAGGAGTGTTTAGACAAATAAACGCAGTGTCAATCAAACTGGCTGGATTTTCCTAGTTATTCTTGAATATTTTTGGAACTGTGAATACAAAGAAATATTTTTAACTCACTCCTGCAGTTAGCGAAAATAGTTAAAAATAGAAGCCTAGCATTTCAACATAGTTCCAATATGGATGTTTGGTCACAATTCTGATCACAAGGAAGTTAGTTTTTTTTATATGGCTAGATAGGAAGCTTCATTTTTCTAAAAAACATAGAGTTTATATTCAGTTTCATTAATGGGATCTCCTTCCCTTGAAAATATGTTTCTGGTAATATATTCGCCAAGTACAACAGTAAAAAACTAACTGGCACAATGATTAGATTCATCTCCTTCAAATTATTTATTAAGTCAAAATGATTTTCATTTAGGAAATAGGTCTGATGCATAGTATGCCTGCTGACATTCCAAAACATAGCTCCTGTTACATTTTTTATTACTTCTTTACCAGTTTGAATATAAATGGGTATTGGGGACATTCGTCTGAAAGCATGTCACAATTCATCAGTTTTCTGAGACCAATCAAGAAGTAGCTGAGAGAATCCTTCCAATAACAAGCATATCATCTATTTGTAAGATTATACTTACATGCCGTTTTCTGAACTGAAAGATGAATTGATAAATTTTCATACTATTTCTATAATTGTTGATCTTCCCTTTTTATTAATAAATGTCTCATAGCTGATCATGTTTCTTCCACTTCTTACAGGATCTAGGCAGTCATGGAAGGGCTTGTAATGTATCTAGTAAGCTAAGTATAATGGCACACAATTCTGTTTGTGCCTTGGACCACTACAATAAATCTACACTGTTTTGTTGTTTCTGAAAACTCACTTTTGGGAATAATTATTGATTCAAAATGTAAGGGAAATATTTATGAAAATACCCAAAAATCTCACAGAAAAAAAATTCACACACAAAAATAAATTTAAAGCTAAATGAAAAGAAGTTTAAGAAAAATAAACTAATTGGCTGAATTACGATCATTCTTAATTATGTCATTATTAAGAAGAAAATTTAAAATAAGAGTCTCTTCCCATACATAAAACTACCATGAAAGCACAATGATAATCTTGAATTGAGACATGTTTTCACTTGTACTTGACATCTGCATTTTGATATCATTCAAAGTTTGACGAAATGCTACCAAATTTATCTCCCTTTGAGTGATATTCAGACAGGAAATAGGCCTAATACATAGTGAGTGGGTTTCTGCTGATATAAGTGTCTGACATACCAAAAATAGTCACTGGAATTACTGGACTAAGGCTACTTTGTGGTTAACAGTGAAGTCTAATATTTTAGGGTTATGTGTCTAATACATACTTACTGTACTAATGATATCAAACAGACATTAAATATGCTTCGTTGCAAAAAATGTGTTTTAATTCCCAGAAGCAATATGTCTTATCAACTCATGGTTAAAAAATTATTAATAAAACTTGTGAAGATTCCTACTACCTGAGATTCACAGCACGTCAGCAGTGCCACAGAATTTGTTAAACAGGCAAATGCAGAGAAAATATGCAATTATTTCTGACAATGCAGATGGCATTTACTAACCCTCTGACCTGGCTCAATTTATTTTTAAAGTCTTGTTCATACAGTGTTGACTTTGAGCCTCTAGGCTACAGCGAAAGCCTGTGTCAGGATCCTGTGATGAGCAGCTAATTAAGAGATGCCTTGTATGTCTCCCTCAACTGTGCTTAGCTCTTCTTCAGTTACAGTGTTTGACAGGATGCATGGCCATTGGCTCCTGCAGATCGGAATAAAGTCTGCAGATGCTGGAACAGCCACAGGGCATTTGCTTCCAACATTAGTAGACAAATGCATGACAGAATGTACAGAAACCCGAGACATCTCAGATGGCTATTAAGGGTGCTTGAGAACATGTTGTTCCTAGCACCCAAACAGGCTTTTAGCATTTGATCCCAGTAATTTTTTAGACAAGTACTTTGTGTGATCTAAAGATCTTTTTCATAAATGGTCCTGCACATTTCCTATACAGTCTAAAAGCATTGTCGATCAAATATCCAGAAATACATCCAGGTATGTTAATCATTACTTTGCTTCAAACTCAGACTTATAAAACACGCTACTTTTTAATAAAGCTATCCTGACAAATCTATAAAATTTCAAAATATATAATACAGTACACAATTTCAGATCTATTAGGATTTTAAATTTTCGTTTTCCTTGGACTTTTTCCATTGAGAATGTTTGCCCGGAAAATGGACGTCGCCCACTTTTGCACACTAAGTCTATCGTTCAATTAGCTATAATATCCAACCAGTGAACAATTAAATGGGTGAAACTTACATTTAGAATATCATTAAGCCATTTTTATTGTCCCTTTGTTGTGCTGAGCCATGACCTGCATAACAGTAGTTCCTTTTCCATTATTACTCGGGATCTTATGAATCATGTCAGTGTCTTAAAGAAGTATGCAGCCTATGCCAGCTACAGCAGCTGTATAATAAGCTGCCACAGAGAGAAGAGAAAATGTAAGGGAGGGCAACAAGACTCATCAGTTAGCCGAACTACAACCCAGCCCTCAGAGCACCCCACCACCATTCAGACTTATGGTTCCGTTCAACGCACCTAGTGACCCCAGCCACTGTGAGGCAGAATCACACACAGACAGAGAATGAAGGATCTCTGGACTGAGAAGCTGTTGCAGACACAGAGAAACACTCAGAGCTGCTGTTTTCCTCTGGCAGATTTATTATCAGTTAGCCAGGCACTATGAGGGAGCATTACACATGGACACCAGGGATAATTTGATTCGTGGGTAATTGGTGTTTTGCTGCAGGAGTGTTCTGCGTTTCATAGAAAAAGAAACAAGCAAGTTTGTAGGTTACACAATTTCCACCAATTCCAGTAACGAATGAAGAAATCAGAATTGTACATAAGTAGTGTTATCATGTATAGAAGTGACATTAAGGAAATGTTATCCATGCTGAACGTATCGTGCATGAAGGTACCCTGTCCAGCTCCCCAAAGGATGGGAGGTCAACTAGAAATGGGCACAATCTCATGAAAACTTGTCCAAAATTACTTCTACAAACATTTCACATCTATAAAAAAAGATGTTTTAAAAAGTATAGGTAAACACAAGAGATTCTGTAGATCAACACACACAGGGCTGGAGGAAATCAATAGGTCAGAGTCGGAATTAGACTCAGGGTTAATATCATCAGCATATGTCATGAAATTTGTTAACTTTGTGGCAAAAGTACATGATAATGTAGGAAAAAACACTGAATTACAATAAGTATATATCAAATAGTTAAATTAAATAAGTAGTGAGGCGGTCTTCATGGGCTCAACGTCGATTCAGAAATTGATGGCAGAGGGGAAGAAGCTGTTCCTGAATCGCTGATCCTGTGCAATAACCACCCCCCTCCCCCCGCAATACCTGACGGTGATGCAACCAATTAGAATGCTCTCCACAATCATCTATAGAAATTTTTGAGTGTTTTAGGTGACATTCCAAATCTCCTGAAGCTCCTAATGAAATATAGCCGCTGTCTTGCCTTCTTTATAGCTGCATTGATATGCTGGGACCAGGTTAGGTCCTCAGAGATATTAATGCCCAATAAGTTTATATTGTACACTCTCTCCACTTCTGATCCCTCTTTTAGGATGGTATATGTTCTCTCATCTTACCTTTTCTGAATTCCACAATCAGCTCTTTGGATAGACAGACATTGAGTGCAAGGTTGTTGTTGTTGGCATATCGCGCTCCAGTATGCCCTCTCGTTACCATCTGAGATCCTGCCAACAATGGTTGTATCATAAGCCAATTTATAGATGGTATTTCAGCTATGCCTAGTCACACAGTCAGGGGTATAGGGAGAGTAGAGCAGTGGGCTAAGCATACATCCCTGAGGTGCACCAGTGTTGATTGTCAGCAAGGTGTAGATGCTATTACCAATCCACGTAGATTGTGGTCTTCCAGTTAGGAAGTCAAGGATCCAGTTGCAAGTTAAGTACTACTGGATGATAGTCATTGAGGCAGCTCACACTGCTCTTCTTGGGCACTGGAATAATTGTTGCCCTTTTAAAGCAGGTGGGAATTTCCAACTGTAGCAGTAAGAGATTAAGAAAGTCCCACCAGTTGGTTTTCAGAGACTTACCAGGCACTCCATCAGGTTCTGGCTCCTGGCAAGGATTCAGCTCCCTGAAAGTGAGTCTGACATCAGTCTCCAAGATGGAGATCACAGGGTCACCGAGTGCTGCAGGGATCCTCATAGATGTAGTTTTATTCCCTGTTTCAAAGTGAGTATAAAAGGCATTGTGCTTGCCTAGGAGTGAAGCATCACTGCCATTCATGATGTTGGGTTTCTCTTTGAAGAAAGTTATGGCCTGCAAAACCTGCCAGAGATGATGTGTATCCAAAGCTACCTCCAATCTCTCTCAGAATTGTTTCTTACCTCTTGAAACAGTCCTCCACAAGTCACATCTGGTTTTCTTGTTTCCATAGATTCTGCTTGAGTTCCTATAGTATTTTGTGTTTGGACTTCTAGATCTGCAGGCTTTCATGTGTTCAGATTCTGTGAATGCTTGTAAATAAAATGTCAATGTTTCGGCCAACACCCTTCATCAGGACTGGAAAGGAAGGCGGCGGAAGCCACAATAGGAAAGTGGAGAGGATGGGAAAGGGTTGACGAATGATGGGTGAAGCCAAGTGAGGGAGGAGGTGGGTAGGTGGTTCTCATTTTTCGCAGTTTTATTTAAATGTAATTTTATTTGTATTTGTAAAATGTAATTTGTTGTCAATTAATTTACAGTAATAAAGTAACTAGTTGACCCCAGACTGTAGAGTAATGGTTAGCACAACACTTTACAGTACCAAGAGCCGAAGTTCAATTCCTGCTGCAGCCTGTAAGGAGTTTGTACATTCTCCCCGTGACTGTGTGGGTTTCCTCTGGGTGCATTGAAGGTCCTCCCTCTCCGGGGTGTTTAGGCCTTTCTTCATCATGAAAGTGGCTTCAAATGTGCTGTGCAGAGATCTGAAAGAGCAACATTAGAACTAAAGGTCATTTTTCATTGACCATGGTGATATTATTAATAGCACCATTTTAAGTTACGTTAATGTGGAAAATACTCCTAATTTTAAAAAAAATGAAATATTCCATTTAACATATGAGTAACTAAGATGAACAGTCTTAACACCTCAGGAAAATGACCTTCATGAATTAACATTCTTATCAATTC
Source organism: Hypanus sabinus (assembly GCF_030144855.1). NCBI lineage: Eukaryota > Metazoa > Chordata > Chondrichthyes > Myliobatiformes > Dasyatidae > Hypanus > Hypanus sabinus. The sequence continues at coordinate 103,046,647 of NC_082708.1, read as the reverse complement.
TCCAGAGAGTGGATATTTTGCAAGCATCTAAAAACCACCATGAAAATGGATGCCTCATGTGTAAACTCTCATTAAGTCACCATGAAGATGAAAGCCAATGATGAATAATCTCCAATACTCTGTGTATCATTCACCAAAGATACTGTAAATAAACTGGCAACAATATTAGTGCTTTGATCATTACTATCCCAATTAATGCAATAGCCAGCAGAAACCACACAGATGAAGATGGGGAAATACATTCAGCAGAAAAGAACATCAATTTCAAAGTAGATTCTCCAACAATGGAAAATCACACTGGTAAATCTCTTATTTTTTCTGAAAGCAATCTTTCAAATTGGCTTCAAGAATTACAAATGAACTAAAATTTAGTAGCTTATTTTACATGAAAGCTGGCTTTCATAGTAGTCAATCTATTTAAATCTCAGATCAATTCACAGCCTGCTCAAGCACATTAAATATCATATTCTTGTCATGTATTTGCGGGCTCCATCCATCCCAGGAATGCCAACATAAAATGTTCATTTTGTGTAACAATTGGATAATTGAGTGAACAGGAACAAAAGTTGCTAAAAGCAGGTTTTGCCGCTGAGCACAAATAAAGTGGAAGGTGTACATTATTTAAGAGGTAAGTCATATTCAAGCTTTGGAAAGAACAGAAACACAAAATCTTTACATAATTGATGAAGCAAGGTTAAGGAAATTAGCAAATGCTTCACTGAATGATTGCCTTATTGGTACAGTATCTTAGATACAAAATGAAATGAATTGAAATACTTTTCATCACAAATTCTTTCATGTAATATTATTAATCAGAGTATACTAATATAAAAGAGTTAAGAAATACTGGCAAAATTCCTCCCCTCCTACACACTATCTTTGAAGGGTAACAGCTCACTGATAAAAACCCTATCAGCAGAATTCGCAAATGGAGAATTTTAAAAAAAGAAACTAAATACTTATTTTCTTTAATTCTGGTCAACAATTTGCAGAGGTTAATTTTTACTACTGTGGTGTATGAACCACTCACTTGTTTATTTCTGCTCATTTCAAATATAATGTGGGGACACTAGGCTCTAGGCACTAAACCAATAGGAACAGTCTGACATTGGTGCCGATGTGCTGAGTTTAATCATATCAAAATGCTTAACTCAAAGTATAAACGTATGTAAGTAGGACTGCTGAGATTGTAACATATGAGATTTCATATGATGTACTAGCCGTACAAAGTTAATTTTGCTGGCATGGATGTGGGTGTGCATTATGTTACTAAAACCACACTGAAACTGATACCAATTCAACATCAAGAAATTTTTTCTTGACTTCTCCCAGTGATTCTCCCTCTTAACTTTCTTGCAATCAATAGCCATCCTAGATGGAGTGTTTCTACTCTGTCACATGTGTATCCTGATAAGTGCATTAAGTGGTCACAATATTACATAGCCCACTGAGATTTAATTATTGGACTCATATTAACGGTGAGATCCTGTCATTAAAAAAATAAATTCACTGATTGAATGGCGGAGCAGACTCAATGGGCCAGATGGCCTACTCCTGCTCCTATATCTTATGATCTTATGGTCTTATGAAACCTAGCAGTAAAACCAGGAATGAAGTCTCATCCATCATTAAGTAACCTCACCATCCTGGACATCCCCGTTTTTCATTGCTACCATCAAGGAGGAAGCGCAGGACCGTGAAGACACATAATCAACATTTTAGGAACAGCTTCTTCCCTTCCTCCAATAAGTTCCCTTTGCACTGCTTATTTATTTTTTTATATTTGATACTGTAACCTATAGTAATTTTTTATGTATTGTACTGTACAGCTGCCATAGAACAAGAAAACCCATAACTATGTCAATGATAATAAACCCGAATCTGATTCAATCCTACCCATATCATTTATTTATGAGCTTGGCAATTGATCAGCAGTTTTTATTGAAGATTATTGTTGGTGATTATTGGAGACGAGTTGGACATAGAAAAGTGATAGTGTTTGTATCTTAAAGAAAATGAAGTGCCAGAATATAACCTAAGCTTATAGCCATCCTCTATGAACATGAGAACTTTACCAAGATAGGAAAAAGAAGAAAATATAGCCTGAAGAACAGGATAAAATGCCAGCAGAGATGGCAGCAGAAGGAGAAGAATTATCCTGCCAAAGTATTCGGAAAGCATTCTCCAACTTTACCGTAAGAGAGAAGCAGTGCTTGAAGGACTTTGTTAGTTACATTCTGCGAGCACTTTTGTAGCTGGCCAGCACAGCCATCTCTGTTGGTGGCATTTTAGTTAACAAAGCTAAATTTCTATGTTTCTGGTTCATTTCTAGCTGATCCTTCCTTGTGACTTAAGTCACAATGTATAATTTGCTGTACATTGCTACCTGAGAGAGTTAGCAGAGTGCCCCTGGACTTGGAGACAAATTTATCTCTTTCTCCTTAGGAAGTAATCTCCAGGCAAAGTGGGTTAAAGAATTTTCCAGAATAGTAGGATTTTTAATGGTGCTATGCAATTCATCAGCAAACTATATTGCTTCAAGTGTCCATCTCAGAACCACAACGGAATATTCCTCCCTCAGTATGGCGTTATTCTGTAACCTTGTCCAAACTAAGAGCTGCCTTGGTTCCTTCAAGATTAAATATATCCATATTTTTCATCGACTTAACTGTGGTTCTTCGAAGCCAAGGACCATCCACTCAACCATTGGCTATTCACACCCAACTAAAACCTGCCTACTAATGAAAATTACATATATAATAAGAGCTTTGCTTTTAGCCACCACGTGATCAACCTGCTGACTGAATTCCTGAAATGATATTTCCACCACTTGAATGCTTCATCGGGTACTTTACTGTACAACAGACCAGACTGCTGATTATATTGGCTCAAGCCTTTGGGAGAAGATGATATAGTGAGAAGTTAAAAACAAAAGTTGGCATAATGTAGAGAAGGAGGACTACGTACAATAAAAAGAGGCGATGTAATGGGGAAAGGGACAACCCTTTTTGTATATATAAACTGAAATAGCATTAAAATTTCAATGAGGAGAATCTTTCCAAAGAGTATTAAGTAGTTCATGTCTGTGTGCAGCATGCGGTGGCCAATATGCAGGCTTGACCTCCAGTACCAAGTACCCCAGCCTTACAAGAAATGCAGAGAGTCTAACCACACCATCTTCAGAAGGAATCGCATTAATTACCAGATCTCTCACTGACAGCACTCACAAGGGTTATCAATATGCAGAAACATTACTAAAACAGTCATATAACTGTACCTACAAGATCAGTTGGAGGATAAATGGTCAGTAATGACTGATTCAGACCCTCACTTCTCAAAATCTTTCTTTCATCTGCAAGACACCAATCAGAAATGTGTTGAAATATTCTCCAGTTGTATTTAAAAAAATTGCAGCTCGAACAGGAAAAATAGTCTCCATTTTCCTGGATAATGTCAACTTCAAATAGCAGTGAATAAGCCTGACATCATAAAGGACAAATTAGAATGCATGACAACACTCCCATTAACTATGACATCATAAAGGACAAAGCATTCCACTTGATGACACTCCCATTAATTATGCAAAATACCATGGATACAGTGGTCAGAAGTGATTCTGTAGAACTTCTCTGCAATACCTGGTAAACCTACAGCTTAGAAGAAGCTACACTTAGAAGAAGAGCAGAAGTCAGTAAGAAGCACCACCCCATGCAAATATATCACCAAGTTGTATAAGACTCTGTGGTCACCATTCCAACTATACCCTGCATTATCTCTTCCAGTACACTGATCCATGTATTGGAATTGAGCCCAAAAGTAGATCAGAAGGAAAATTATTACTTCATTTTTGCCGAAAGCATCATAAAACTTAGAGTTTTATATTAAGCTCTGATGTGACTTGAAACTGCGGATAAACTACTCATTCAACAAAAAAATGCAATAATATTGGTCTGGAGATCAGCTTAGCTAAGGCTTCACTAAATAGTAGAAATGTTGCAAGTTCCTTTCACAATCATTGTCTTTCAGAGCAAATAAAATTATATAGGAACTCCTTTGAGAAACATATGGTTAACACATGCCCCTTTATTTAGACAAATGTATATTGAACAACAAAATTCCCCATAGTCAACTAAAGGTTATTTCTGAATAGCTCTGTAGTTCTGACATCAGTAAGGTCACCCTTCATGAAAATATTTGTATGCATCAATTATCTGCAATATGCTGGGATTTGAGGTCAACTGTGACAGTGTTTCCAATAAGGACTCAACTGATAAAGGAACTAATAAAGAATATGACAATGCAGACAATTAAACCTTAAAATGAAAACTATCCAAAGCATGCTGAAACTATACAGCAGGTAATGTACCAAAGAATAACATATATGTACATTGCCTATTTGTTAGGTATTTTGCAAAACCTTCTGTTTTCACTAATCAAAATGCAGAGCATTTGAAAACAAATAGTGAAATCATGAATAGTTCATGGAAATTGACGACATGAGTCCTGTGAACTTGCAGACTTGCTACTCATATAAATTCAATTAAGTTCGTTTAACTGTCATTCAAACATACATTACTCTGGGGCCAAGGTGCAAAACACAGTACCAACAGTCACACACAGTACAAGCCACTTGTAGCGCATACAATATAGCAAACACATGTAAGATATCAGTAAGATACAGTCACACAAAAAAATAGTCCAGACCCTGAGTCCATGAATGCCACAGAAATCTGCATTTGACATAACACGGCTTGTCTTCTGCCGAGCAAACTCTGGCTCGATAGAGTTTAACAATCTAAATTCATCACACATTTGTCTTGAGGGACATGATGTAATAGGAATGAAGAAAGAGTTGACTGTGCAAAGTTTCAGTGCTCAGAGGTGTTTAAATTTGCCCCAGTGATGAAGAAGGGTATTTATTTATTTATAATAAATTATTTATTCATCTACTTATTGCAAAGGTCCTGGTAGAAATATTGGCTATTCTTGAAGCCAAGGTCAAGAAAAGTGGTGGAATATATTGGACAAAGATGATTGAAGGGGCATATACTTAGTCACTTTGCACTGAAACTGGCCTCAGAAGTGGAGGTACATGGGATTCTCAAACTGTTTCCAAGTGAGTATGCTCAGCAGTAGCTGAACAAAACTGTGCTGCATTGATTTGGTTTTAAAAACATCCCCTATCCAATGAGATTCATTTGAGAATTACAACTGTTACATTTTCCTTGACTCATTTTTGCCCTACTCATTTTTAAATAAGTCAAATTGATCCACAACAACAGCGCAAAATCGTTGCATAAAACGAGCATAGTTGTCTCGTCCAATTCGTCATTTTACATACTACGGGATTCTTTCCAAAAGAAAATTGGACTTCATGCAGAACCATGTGCCTGGTTATTTTTGGAGGGCAATGTTTCAGACCTCCATTACCCATGAATAAAAACAAGCTTCTTGATATCACTGCTGAACGGTAAACCCATAATTAGAAAGTGACAATCTTTTGCTGTTGGCATTGTCAACTGTGGATGAACTTAGCTGAAAGCAGAAACTCAATGTGATTAGGTCTTATCTGCTGCAACGCTGGTTGGCAAACCAAGAATTAAAATCATTATTTTTCTTCTCAAAGGAAGTTGTAATTACAAATAAAATACTCTCTAACAGCAGCAGAAAATCACGGAGATCTAAATCTTCATATACAATATGAATACTTTATCAGCTGTAAGGAGAGATGAAGAAAGACATGAAGTATACTGACTGTACAGGGAAATTTGAAGCCCAGACTTAATAGCCACTACCAAGGAAAATAATCAATAACTTGTACTAAACAACAATGTAATGCACTGCCATCATGAATATCCAATAGATAGTATACTTTTTTGAGAAGTGCTTTGCATTGGTGAAATAATCAGATAGATTTTCTCCCAACAAATCTTGGTACTAAACACGGCACGATAAAGTGCATTGAAGCAGAGGATCATTTGAGACTTGTGGTTTTGGAGAATGTTAAGTGGCGGCAGAAGGTGGTCTTGTGTTTATCAGCTTTGCACATAGGAAGAGTCAGCAAGTCTGGGTATTTATATTTATCTCACCATTAGCAGGCAAGAAACGAACATTAATGGAGCAGTGTTGGTTGTAAGAAAGAGAAAAGAGGAAGGAAACCAGGTATTAATTAATGGCTGGCACTTCATTTGGTCAGTCAGGCTGTTAAAACTTTGAGAGGTCAACCAAGTATATCCACTTAGAAACCAAGGTTATTATTGAAGTGCCTTTATAGGCAATAAACCACTGTGGGTGACTGTGTTTAATAGGACCATCTCTCATACTGAATTGTTTCATAAAAAAACATAGCATCTAATTTAATTTAAATAACTTTATAAATGGACCAATTACATTTCAAAGTAGTTGAATACTTATTCCACCATGCACTACCCTCATATTGACACTTTTTGAGAGAATTATTATTCAATCACGCTTGGATCTTTGGAATATGTGGAAATTAATTCCCTACCAGTTTCTACTGAAAAGCACAAGCAACTAAGTTCAGTAGGAAATACAATTAAACATACTCACATATTTCCAATTAATTTTATCACTTGATATTCTCAAATTAAGAATATAAGAAATAAAAGAAGTAATTTCATAGTTATTATTGAATTAGTTCATTGCTGATCTGATCTTGGCCTCAGAGATTTGTCTATCTCAGCCTTAAATATAATCAATAATCCAGCCACCATAACTCTCTGTGGTCAATAGTTCTAAGGATTCAAAATCTGAATGAAGACACTTTTCCTCACTGCCTTTTTCCGAGGCTATATCCCCTGAATTCTACTCTATATACCTGATATGGAAATTCCAAATACATACCAACACAAGAGGCTATGGAAGGTACAGTTGAGGACATTAACAGGAGATGATGTCTCAAGAAGACATCTCCAGAAGACCATAGTCTATGTGGATTGGAAATAACATCTTCTCCTTGCTGATAATCAACACTGGTGCACCTGGTGTATGCTTAGCCCACTGCTCTACTCTCTCTACACTCACAATTGTGTGGCTAGGCACAGCTCAAATGATATCTATAAATTTGCCAATGGTGCAATTATTGTTGGCAGAATTTCAGATAATGATGAGGAAGCATAGAGGAATGAAATAGATCAGTTGGGTGAGTGGTGTCGCCCAACTTTGCACTCAGTGTCAGTAAGACCAAGCAATTGATTGTGGACTCCAGGAACAGGACATTAAGGGAACATACACCAGTCCTCATTAGAGGATCAGAAGTCAGAAGACTGATTAATTTCAAGTTCCTGGGTGTCAGCATCTCTGAAGATCTAGGCTAGGCCCATCATATTGATGCATTTACAAAGAAGGCACTACAGTAGCTATATTTTATTAGGAGTTTACGGAGAATTGGTATGTCACCAATGAATCTTGCAAATTTCTACTGATGTACCATGGAGAGCATTCTAACTGTTTGCATCACCATCTGGTATGGAGGGGCCACTGCACAGGATCAGAAAAAGCTGAAGAAAGTTGTAAACTCCTCCAGCTCCATCATGGGCACTTGCCTCTCCAGCATCCAGGATACCTTCCAAAATCGATGCCTCAGAAAGCTAGCATCCATCATTAAGGACCCACATCACACAGGAAATGCGCTCTTCTCATTGTTACCATCAAGGAAGAGGTATAGAAGTTTGAAGACATGCACTCAACATTTCAGGAACTGCTTCTAACCCTCTGCCATAAGAGTTTTGAATGGATAATAAGCTCATAAACACTACCTCAGTACTTTTTTCCTCTCCTTTTGCACCACCTATTTCATCTAATTTTCTGCTTTTCTATGTTTTTCTTATCGTAATTTATAGTTTTTAATATTGTGTATCACAATGTACTACAGCCGCAAAACAACAAAAACTAGTTCTTTGGGCACAGAGCTTGGAAAAGGCAATGCACAAGACTTTTAATACAATAAATCAGCAAGTTGTTTTGTTATGTTTCCCCTCTCGCTGTGGAACAGTGACACCTCTTTTTCTCTTATTAGTGAGAGAGAGAGCCTGTGGTATTTCGAATACCAGGTGAACGAGTAGTCTTTTGGGTACTGCAAGTCTGTCTTTATTGATGCTTTGCTGCTTGCTTGAGTGTTTGGTGGGGGGCACCAATGCATTTTTGCTGGAGGGGTGGAAGTCATTGCTTTGCTGCTGATTTTGTGTGGGTGGGGGATGCTGGGGGCATCTTCTGCTGGGTTGAAATTGGCTATTTAAGTAAATCAACGGAATTCAAAAAATGTCAATTAACTAAATATGTCTTGTGTTCTTCACAGTTAAAGCCCTCCCCACCACTGACCACATTTATAAGGAGTGCTGTTGCAGGAAAGCTGCATCCGTCTGATGCACCATCAATAACTCTCTGAGACGTGAGGCGAGATATAGGCTTTTATTTGCTGGAAGAAAGAACAAGCAGCAATTGACCACCACACTGCATCCTGGAGACTGAGGCCGGGGCGGTATCTCCAATCGCCTTTATACCGGGGTCCGTGGGAGGAGCCACAGGAGCAGTCTGCAGGGTCCAGACAGGTATATGTAGTTCACCACACTGTCATCAAGGGTCACCACTATCCATGCCATGTTCACTTCTTGATACTGCCATCAGGAAGGAGGTACAGCAGCCTCAAGTCCCAAACCACCAGTTTCAGGAACAGTTATTACCCCTCAACCATCAGGCTCTTGAACCAAAGGGGAAAGTTTCATTCACCCCAACACTGAACTGATTCAACAACCTATGGACTCTACAACTTGTGTTCTTGATGTGTATTGCTTATTTATTATTATTATTTCTTTTTGTATTTGCAGAGGAGTGGAAAAATTGCAGCAACTTCACACTCTGTTAGGCTTCAGGACTTTGGAACTTGTGTGTGTGCATGGAAGCCCCAAGCTTGCAACCAGTTAACCTTATACCCATATAACAATTAAAGCACGGAAACAGGCCATCTTAGCCCTTCTAGTCCATGCCGAACGCTTACTCTCACCTAGTCCCACTGACCCGCACTCAGCCCATAACCCTCCATTCCTTTCCTGTCCATATACCTATCCAATTTTACTTTAAATGACAATACCGAACCTGCCTCTACCACTTCTACTGGAAGCTCGTTCTACACAGCTACCACTCTCTGAGTTACTGATAGCTCCCCTCAAATCAGTGCCAAGGTTACTGTCTTCATCTCTAAACAGAATCAGTGGGTACGAGAGTAAAATGGGCACTCTCTATTCAGACAATACCTAAACATTTCTCCTGTTTGGAAGAGACTAAAGACAACCGCTGGCTAGTGAATAACCACCAACATCCATAAATGCTGTATGAGGTTACTGAGGCACATCAATTCCTATTGATCCATATCAGTAAACTTGTGCTGTAGTTGGAGCAAAAAGCAACTGACAGACTTGAGAATTCTGCTGGAACCTGGAAATATGAGACTTCTGTTAAGAATCCTACTGCAGCAAGCATATCATTGTTCAAAGTGGGATAGCAACACAATGTAATTGGGTCACAGTAGTTATAAAAATAGAAAGAAGCATCTGTATCTTTATAACTCTATACTAGAAATTCAGAACTAGGTTGTGGTTACATTTGATGTGGGAGATGTTTATGATTTCTGCTAAGTTTCAAAACATGATGGAGTTTTAGACTGTGAACAAATTCTCAAAATGTTTCCAAAAGGCATGAATAATGAAAGGTCTGTCAATTTAATTATTTTGATTGCTTGGAAGAGAAAATTATAGACCTGTTCAATAATTGGGACCTGCTGAGTCAGAATATAAAAATCATGACAAGATTTTTGAAAGCACACATCTGAAGCCAAGATCAAATCATTGGATCTGCAGACATAAATTGCAAAGTCTGCTGCAAGAAACTAAAGAGTCCACCTGTGATTTCTTTACCTAACTTGGGAACACAAGCAGTAAGTGCAGATTTAAGGAAATAGATGGAAGGTTAGAGTACCAATCCACATGGAATTCAATATACTGATATGTACAATAAAGCTCTCGTTGGTGAAGTGGAATTCACAATAGCACAAGCAGAAAGATATCGCCAGAGCACAGGAGGCCATAAACAGACATGAATCTGATGAATATTTAGTTAAGTTCAGGTCAAAAGTCATAACGAGAAACTTGTATACCACCAAACAAGACAATGTTTCTCTGGGTCAGGCTGTACACATAACACACATATAACACAGAATAACTTAGGAAAGTAAGAATTAAATTTACAAATGAATTATGCACAGATCAACAAAGTAAAGTGAATAATTAAATTATCTGGTGAAATGTGATGTGGCTGGGAGTTCAGAAGCCTAATGGCTAGTCCTTGGAAAGCAAATGGGCATGATGAAATTACCAACAGAACTGAAAGAATAAAAGAAATCTATGCAGTAGGTGTGATGACTAGAAATTCAAACCTACAATCACAGCTAAAACTCTTACCAAAATTTCAAGATAACATTGAAGCACTTCACTTGTACCAAAGGATCTTTCCTCTAATCACAAAATGAAGGGGTGTATCCCAAACCAAGCAAATTATCCAAAAGAAACAAAACATATTAATGGTGAATGTAGAAGGTAGAGTTCAATAACTTGGATTGGTTCAAAACAGAAGGACATACTAAGGAAAAGAAATACAATATCACAGAAATGGAAGGACTTTCTAGTTCTATAAAACTGTGATGAATTATTATAAAATCTCAAAACAGCATAAAATGGGAGAAATAACAAAGAAAACTGAAGACAATATGACAATTCAAAATTCCCAAACCAGACCTATTTCTATATCTAGAACGTGTTCAAGCTAATGCTTACAATATTCCATAACTGAGTGAAACAATGATCCTGCCACCACATAAGCAATCAACTGAGCCGAAGATGAAGCTTACAAAGGAGGTCTGAGAGATAAATCAAAAGCCAAATCAAAATAAACCTTCAGGCCAGAGAAACTGCACTGTACTAACCAAGGTCGCTAAGGATATGCCTATACCTAAAGCTCCTGAGTCAGGTGATCAAAACAGATCACCACCCAACTCTAACTCTGGAACAAATCTTGCTGGATTTGGCCTGAGCCAAGATTTTCATCAAATTCTTTGCCAAAAGCAGATACTAGATTTTGAAGCTTTGAGAAATTTTTGCTGTCGACAGCATGCAACATGTCTTCCAAACAATAAAGTTCCAGTGTCTATTTTTGTCAAAACATATTTCAGTGAAGGACTAACAAGAGAATGCAAATAAGCAATAGGCCTGGCAGATAACAGACAAATCTCTGGAGTCAAGCTCATTGGACAAATCCTGGGATGATCCATATGCAGTGGGTAGAATCCAAACCACTGAGTCCAAACTAAACATTGACAAAATCATCATGAAAGGGCAATAATATCAGCTCTTTGTCATGGCATACAGCAAAACGGAGTGATATCAAGTCAGAAAAAAGTCACAACTATTGCTAAGATGGAAATACCACACAACAAGAAATATTAAGAAACTTTCGATGTGTAATCTAACAAATGATTTGTTTTTTTTTCAGCTCTTCTCTCCGAAAGTACATCTAAGAGGACTACTGAAGGAAAATAATGGTTACCAGCTGTCACATTCCCATGAAGGAAATTATAGTAAGCTCAAGTAAATCATGTGCAAAGATGTGAGTCTGTGATAGACAAGGAAAAAACATAATTTTATAAGTAGATGGTTCCATTAAAAGGTCTGGAAGAAGGCTGCCAGCAAGTCGGAAAGCTGATAGTGTTTGCATCAAAAACAATCAAGCTGGTAGAAACCAGGTACATCAGAAAGGGTGATAATGGTAGTTGCATGTAGGTATGAGAAACTCTTTGCACTTGATGGTATTATGGTCTCTTCTCCACAAGAGGAAACTTGTAGTAGGAATTGATCACTGCCCCCTAGAGCAAATCTACAAGAAAAACCCTCATGGGCCACCAGTGAGACCTCAAAGCTTACTCCAGAGGCTTCAGAGTAATGACTGCTCTGGAATACAAACACTGAAAACAAATGGTACTAAATGGTAGATTTGTAATGTCAACTGTTGCCAGAGGAGATGCAAGGTAACGTCAAGGTATAAAGAAATGCTCCTAGTTAAAATGACACCCACAAACTAAACTGACAAAGCTGAGGAGTTACAAACATTTTCTCCACAAATGGTTTACGAATGGTATGAAAAAAACAAGCTCCATAATTGGTGGAACAGTGATACTGACATCAGAGATGCTGAGGTACACTCTAACTTCAGCATCCCTCCAGGAACCCAGCAACCCAGATTCAACTCTGATCTTCGATGTTGGATATGTGGAATTTGCTTATTCTCTCAGTAGCTGAATGGGATTCCCCATGGTATCTGGTTTCCTCCCACATGGTCAAGCATGCTCTGGTTATTATTTTAACTTGCTACTTTAAATTTCCCAGCATTTTGGTAGGAAGGTAAGAATCACAAGGGACTTGATGGGATTTGGGAAATGATAATTTGCAGAGAAAGTAATGAAAAAATGGGATTGTTGGAATTTGGCCTAAACTCAATGGGCTGAAAGACCTCCTTGTATTTTGTGAGGAAATATGGAAAACTTAAATATGGAAATGCTACCAATAATAAATTGTTATTGATTAAGCAGAGTCGCCAACTCATTGGAAGATTGTGTTCTTCCAGCTGGATCCAGATTTGTCAAACCGAAAGTGATGCAAGGAGAATTATTTCATCAGATGTACAAGTGGATATGAGAAATGCATTGAAATATAGAAATTTGCAAGCTGAGCAAGACAACCTGTCAATGGAATAACATCTACATGGAAACAATGGTGCCAATATATGTATAATGCCAGAAGTACAAGACAGTTTTACTGTGTAAATACATCTTCCAAAGCACTCATAGTAGGTAGTGGCTGATACACAAGTGAAAGAAAGCAACACAAAAACCAATTGCAGTAAATACTTATCCCAAGTCATGAAGAAAAGAAATACACATCCAATATAAATATGAAAACCCTGATCCAATCTAAGTTCATCAATGAAACCTTTACTTCATCCTCGAGACGGATCTTCCATTGTGTGCTGGGTCTGCGAGGCTGAGTCAGGCAGCACCTTGGAAGTCCATAGCGGGGGTACTCACTTCTGCCGCCGACGTGGGATGGCGAGTCTGTCGGGACCCTGGGGACTTGTGGAAACTGTGGTGATTTCTTTTGAACTTACAGTCCTTTAACATCTTGGACTATTTTTACTGTGCCAATAGTCTGTTTTTTTTTTATTAATTATGCTATTGTTTGCACTGTTGTAACTATATGTTGTAATTATTTGGTTTTGTGCAGGTCTTGTAGTTTTAGTTTTTGGTCTTGTTTTTATCTGGTGGATTTGGAGCTCCTTTTCAGGGAATGCGCTAAGACGGTAGCGCAATATTAATATGCAGCAGCCTCTCCAGACTCTGGATTGGGGATTGCCAAACGTTACGTGGATTTTCTGGTGTAGTCTGTTTTGTCATATGCTTTTGTGATATCATTCTGGGGAACGTTGTCTCATTTTTTAACTGCATTGCATTTGTGGTTTCTGAATGACAATAAACTGAATCTGAATCTGAGACGAGATGGGTCAACAGATGAAACAGAACATAATTCATCTCCAACATACCCCAGAGATGATGAAACAGAAATATCAATTGCTTCTCCAACTAAATTGGACCCATATCAGTTGATGAGAGTGTAACAAGAATAAATAACACAACAACACCAAAACCACGTGTCCACAGAGAAGTATGATTTCAGCAAATCAATGAAGCACAGACATAGTGCCTTCTTTGTCAAAAAAGCATTATCCCCTTTCCCTTGTTCAACATAATACCAAGGAATCACTTACAGTCAGTCAGCAGAAAGGACAGAAGGGCCGCAGTTTAACTCCATTTATATGAGTCAGGGGCTAAGAGTGAGAGCAGGAACATGTAAAAATACAAGCCTCATTGATTAGCTAATTAAAAAGCACTTTAACCAATAAAAGGAAAGTAAAATGGAGCAGACATTGTTGGAGTGAGTCAATGTAAGAATGGAGACTTGAGACCCTGGCTAGAGAGGCTTCAGAGAGGAGGCACAGATTAGGTCAGTGTTTCTCAAGAAGGGTTCCATGAGAGTTTGTTAGGGGTTCCACGAGAGACTGCGATATAAAAAATAAATATTGTTTTTGAACTTTGTACACCACAAAGTGTTAGCGTGTTGCCTAGTGTGTTTTTGTCCTTGAGCAAGGCACATAATAACACATTGCTCTGCAACGTCACCAGTGCCAAGCTGCATGGGTCCTAGTGCCCTTCCCTTGGACAACATCAGTGGCATGGAGAGGGGAAAGCCTGCAGCTTGGGCAACTGCCAGTCTCCCATACAACCCTGCCCAGGCCTGTGCCCTGGAAACTCCAGGCGCAGAACCATGGTCTCTTGAGACTGACAGGTGCCACCACCACCACACAATGCTAACACATGTACTGGTGGGCAGTGACTGAGCAGATCTGTTAGCAATCTCATTAGTGGTCTCTGAGCCCAGTATGGTAGTGCACAGTAGGACTGCATTCATTCTCAGATTTGACATGAGATAGGGGAGGCTGTTGATAATGGGTAAGCGCTGTATTGCACAGAGTGGAGGACGGCAGGCCGATAATTGGGAGGATGGTAGGCTGATGAGGAAGTTGAAGTGCGTTTTTCGAGCATTGACTAGATTCTCCCAACTTGGGCTGTGACATCAGCCTCTCCCACCAAGGCTACCCAACTTTCTCTTACATGCCACTGACTGATTTATAGATGCAAACAAACTACCGGTGTAGTAGAAAATCAGAGGGAAATTTTCATTCTAAAGACAGTCCAGTGTGGAGATTTTTAAAGAGGGGAGTTCTAGGCCTCAGCCTACAGACAATTCTGATAAGGTTAATGATGAAGAAGTACAATTTTCTGAGTCATTTCATTGCACTAGTGTAAGAATGGACTTGAAAAAGTACTTTTTTTTACAAAACTATAAAAATGTATTTACACAACAAATGTGCTCATTTACAAGACAGTGAATAAATTCAAATTAAAAATGTGATTACTACTGTCTATAAAACAGTCAATTCCCGGGGGGGTGCACACTGCTCTCAGAAATCCCCCACCATACTCACTGTGACCGTATGCTCCCTCTCCAAGCACAGCTGGGCACGAACGTATCCTCAGAACAGTGGCAGGCAGTCAGCTCTGGCAGAGCCCTCAACTAACTGCCGCCTAAACCCGTCTTGGCCAAGCCCACCAGGAGTTCCAACTCACGACCCACCCCCTTCTGTACTGGGTGTCCGTATATGAGGAACGCAGGGCTGAAGTGAAACCAGAACTTGAGCAGCAGCTCCTACAGAAACTCAAACAGGGGCTGCATCCCCTCACACTCCATATCAGCAAGGTACACTGATGCTTCCCAGACACAGAATGGACAGGTGAACGCGTTGTCAGTACCTGTTGCACTGTACTACCCGATGTAGCACCTGCCATCACAGATCTCCAATGTACAGGGGACGGACCCCTGCATAGAGACATTTCCACTGGGGACTTCCTCCGTTGTCAGATGATAAAACAGATCAGCAGGTGAAGGCAAGGTGAAAGGTATGCAGCAGCAGCTCATACAGAAACCACTTTGGAGTGTCACGGAACAGCGTGTGGACATCCCTGTAAGATAGCTCACATTGTACGGGACCCTCTCCCACGTGGTATCCTGAGACCTGGGTCTGACGAGGACATGCAGCCCACCAGATGCTGGTGTCAGCTGGAACCTCTCCACTTCCCCGAGCCCCCTCAACACTCACAGTGATAGGATGTATCCAGTCCACACTGGTGCAGGAGTACCCAGACTGGATGAGACTAGACCCCATACCCTCGACAGCTCTAGGTAAAAGTGAAACATTTCCCTCAAAGCAGTGCAGCTAATGTTGTCTGCTGGAAGTCCTGTGCCCTCCTGCAGGCAGTGACCCCGATGGAGAAAGTGTGTTGCCAGCACATGCAATCTCAAGAGTGGTCACTATATAAGTATCTCTACAGGGTCCTGAGGTGGAGAGCCGTCAGCTAGCGTGCACACACAAACACCAATGACTGACCGCCCTCCATGTTCAGAAAACTAGGGCTGCAGTAGACACCCAATGCCACCAGCCTCTTCTGGGCCCTGGAGACAAAAGCAATGGGTGAGAGTAAAGTAATCAGTTGGTACCATATCATTACAATGAAAGCTGCTTCTCAATGGGTTTTCCATGGACTGGTGATCCAAGCTGACCTGTTCCACTGTGCCCAGTCTGTGGCAAACAACGTACAGATATAGCAATGGCTCCAGCAAAATTGAAAAGACTCAACTACAAATCACAGCCACATGACACGTAAAAGCACAGATTATTTTAAATGACTCTCAAAACAAATGGATTAAAGCTTTTGAAAATAAAGTCACAGTCAGTAAAAGCATTCAGGAAGTAAGTTATTTCGTAGCTTCAAGACTAGTTCAATCGAAAATGTTTAAAACACTTTGTGAGAACCTGGGCAAAGAGCACAGCAATCTCCTGCTGCATGTAGAAATCTGGTGGCTTAGCCGACGAAGGATTTCTGTGAAAGGAGAGCATCCTGCCATTCACAGGAAAGCAATTTATATTTTGCTGCAGTTTTCAACTTCTTACATGTGCAAGCAAGCTTTTTCTTGTTTAACAGGCAACAAGAACAGGGATATAAATTGTCTCATTTCAGTTGAAGGTGAAATCTGTGTGTGCTTATCTCCAGTTTGACCCAGAATTAAGAAATTTATTGTGATTTCCTTATGTTTTTAAAATTTATGAAAGAGAAAGAAGGAGAAATGTCAAGAAAGGTAAACTAAGCTTAACTATGCTTTTTTCAAGAAAATTTGGCTAAAAATTCATTCTCTACTCAAAAGAGCATTGACAACTATTTTTGGATTATTATATCTACAATTTATTGATCACGCTAACATACTGTGAGCTCTAGATACAATAATTTTTATGCAGAGGTACCCTGAGACGTGAAGATTACTTCAAGGGTTACTCCAGGACAAAACTTTTGAGAAAGGCTGGATTAAGTGAGTGTAAACTTGTAACATTGCTTGTTCATCCTTAGAACTTGACTTAGTGTAGATAGGCTGGTAATTAGGGCAGTGGAATGCTCCTCTTTCAAAATGTGGGAGGTCAGGGATCTTCACAGTCTCCCTGATAACTACATCTATGGGAAGTGCATCCAGCTTCTAACAACTCAGGTGAAGGAAATAGAACTAGCATTAGATGTACTCAGGACCATTCAAGATCCTGAGAACCTCATGGATCAAACTTTTGCTGAGGTGTCCACCTCAGAGAGATAGAAAGGCGAACACTAGAAAAAGCAAGGGCAATAGGCAGTCAGTGCATGGTTCAAATGTGAAAATTCCATTCACAAACAAGTATACCCCCTTGGATATTGTTGAGGAGGGATGTTCTTCAAGGAGCTAGCAGCAGCAGTCAGGTTTCTGACACTGTGATGGGCGTTAGGCTCAGAAGGGAAGGTGCAGACAGACAGGGCAATAATGGTAGGAGACTCTAATGAAGGGGGCATTCAGGAGATTCTGTGGCTGGTGACGAGAAAGCAGGATAGCATGTTGCCTTCCAGATGTAAGCGTCAAGGATGTCTGTGAGCTTGTTTGTTATGTGCTATGTTTTATGATGTGGGCGATCATGGTCTTCCCATGACCCATGACAGTTCTTGACAAATTTTTCTGCAGAGGTGGTTTGCTATTGCCTTCTTCTGGGCTGTGTCTTTACAAGACGGGTGACCCCAGCTGTTAACAATCTTCTTCAGCGATCATCTGCTTGGTGTCACTGGTCACACAACCAGGCTGCTCAGATGACCATCCACCACCTGCACCCAAGGCTTCACATAACCCTGACTGGGGTTATTAAGCAGGTGCTACAACTTTCCCAAGGGTGACCTGTAGGCTAGCGAACGGAAGGAACACCTTACACCTCCTTTGGTAGAGACACATCTCCACCCCACCACCCATATCTGTGAGTGGGTGCAAAATGTTATTGAGGGGAAGGCAAACAGCTAGAGGTCATTGTGCCTGTCAGTACAGATGATACCATCCTCGAGGTCCTGCAGAATGAATATAGAAATTTAGGTAAGAAGTTGTACCTGTTATGGTTACTATCCTGATGTCATGTGCAAGCAAAATCAGAGACAAAAAAATAGCCCAGTTGAATTTTGTAGCTGCCGAACTGGGATAGAGACAACCTGTACAAGAGGGACCAATACCCTTGCTGGGAAATTTGCCAATGCTGCACCGGAGGATTCAAACTTGATTAGCTGGGGTGTGGACCAAATCATGAGTTAGAGCAGAAACCTGTAAGAGTAAGTTTAGTTAATCGGCTAGTTTAAGGCACAATAAAAGGAGGGAAATGAATACTCAGTTAAACGATGCAAAAGGATTAATGGAGAAAACGGATTGCTTGGTCCTGAGCAACACATACTAAATTCTGGAAGAACTCAGCAGGCCAGGCAGCCTATGTGGAAAAGAGTACAGTCAACGTTTCGGGCTGATTTGGACTGGAGAAAAAAAGATGGGGAGTCAAAGTAAGAAGGTAGAGGGAGGGGAGGAAGAAACACAAGGTGATAGAAGAAACCAGGAGGGGGAGGGGTGAAGTAAAGAGCTGGGAAGTCAATCAGTGAAAGAGATACAGGGCTGGAGAAGGGGAACTCTGATTGAAAAAGACAGAAGGCCATGGAAGAAAGAAAATGAAGGAGGAGCACCAGAGGGAAATTATGGGCAGGTAAAGAGATCAGGTGAGAGAGTGAAATGGGAATGGGGAATGGTGAAGGGGGGTGCTTTACTGAAATTTGAGGAATTGATGCTCATGCCATCAGGTTGGAGGCTACCCAAATGGAATATAAGGTGTTGTTCCTACGATGTGAGTGACAGCACATAATTCTCTGTAACTTCTGCCACCTCCAATGGGATTCTACCACCACACACAGCTTTCCCTCCCTCCCACTTTCTGCTTAACACAAGGCTCACTCTCTACGCAACTCACTTGTCCATTTCTCCATCCCCACTGATCTCCCTCCTGACACTTATCCTTGCAGGCAGAAGAAGTGCTACACCTGCCCCAATGCCACCTCCTTCATTACCATTCAGAGCCCCTAAAAGTCCTTCCAGGTAAGGTGACACTTCAACTGTAAGTCTGTTGGGGTCACCTGCTGTATCCAGTGCTCCTGGTGTGGCCTCCTGTATATCGATGAGACCCAAAATAGATTGGGAGACTGTTCTGCTGAGTACCTATGCTCAGCCCATCAGAAATAACAGGTCTCTCAGTGGCCACCCATTTTAATTCCACTTCCCATTCCCATTCTTCCCATAACCCTCCAGTCCTTTCCTGTCCATATACCAATCCAATTTTCCCTTAAATGACACAACTGAACTGGCCTCTACTACTTCTACAGGAAGCTCATTCCACACAGCTATCACTCTCTGAGTAAAGAAATACCCCCTCATGTTTCCCTTAAACTTTTGCCCCCTAACTCTCAAATCATGTCCTCTTGTTTGAATAACAGAAGCATGTCTGAGAGAAGGCAGGGCAGGGCTGTCAGCTCAATGCTCCAATTCTGGAATTGGAATTGTTTCAAAGAGATTCTGTTCATATGGATAAAATCAGTACACAGTACACCTCAATGCTACAAGGTGAAACAATAACAGAATGCAGAATGAAGTGTGGCAGCTACAGATGAAGTGCAGGGAATGTAGACAATAAGGTGCAAGATCATAACAAGGTAGATTATAAGGTTGAGCCCATTTTATCATACTAAGAACTGTTCAATAGTCTTATAACAGCTGCCCTTGAGCCTGGTGGTACATGGTACAGATGCTACAGGTATGACAGTGGTGCACATAAGTGACGAGGGGGTGTTCCCTTGTTGATAAGAGAATATGTAACAGCAGTGCTTGGAAATGACATCCTTGGTGATCATCTCGTGATGTCATATTCATAGAACAAAGGAGCAAGTAGGGGAGTGTCTTATAAAGCCCTTAATAGTCTGCAAAAAATCAGAAGCAAGTCTGTGGAGAGATTATGCAAGAATAACTCGGCCATATTAGTGGGAGATTTTAATTTCCTTGGTGTTGATTCAGCCACGAAGAGAGCTAAGGCCTGGATAGGTGGAATTTGTGAAATGTATCCAAGGTTTCATGAGATTTACCAAGGAACCAACACAGGAGGCGAAAATACTAGACATCTTCTTGGGGAATGAGGCAGGGCAGTAACTGAGGAGGCAGACAGGGAGCTCTTTAGTCACCATAATTCTATTGGTTTTAAGACAGTGATGGAAAAAATAGGCCAGATCCATGGGTTAGAGTTCTTTGAAAAGGTAATCATAAGCATAGATGAGGGTAGGGCATTGGGTGTTGTTGATGACCTATGACAAGGTCCTGCATGGTAGGCTGGTATGAAGGTTAGGTCCTGTGGAATCCAGGGTGAGTCGGTCAGCTGGATTCAAAATTGACTGGAAGTTACGTGGCTGTTTATCGGTATGGAGATAGGTGATGAGTGATGTTCTGTAGATTTTTAAAAGGGATATGAGAGATCACTTTTCCACACAGAGAATGGTGTGCTGGTTGGGGCAGGTATTATAGTACTATTTAAGAAGCACTTGGATAAGTAAATGGAAGAGTAGGACCTAGAGGGATATGGCTCAAATAGAAGAAATTGGAAAAGCAAAGCAGACAACATGGTTGACCTGAGCTCGATGGGCCAAAGGGCCTACAGCAGTGACAAGTTGCTCAATGACTCCATGATTCCTGACAGTGCAACTACCTTTCAGAACTACTGTGGTGAGCCTGCCTTCGTTTTTCTACACCAAATGATCACAGAGGTGGAATGATCAGCAAGAAATCCTGGGGAGATATTATTGAAGAGATTAAGGAGAACATTCCAGCAAGAGATTTCAGGGAAGAGAACTGAGAGAGAGAGAGAGAGAGAGAGAGAGAGAGCTGGTGCAGGAAATCCGGAGGAGGAAGGAGTACAGGAATCAGGAGTCATAGGGTGAAGATTACGTGGAGAGGGCAGGTAAAATGAGGAATGATTTTGGGGGAAATGCTGGGGTAGGTTTCTTCAGGCATCCCGGAGAAGCAATCCTCCTCTGGCAACTAAAGCAAGGCGGGGTGGGGGGCAGGGAGAGGTGTCACAGAATCAGCCCTGACTCTGGACCAAAACAAGCAGGTTTGTTTACAGACACGGAAAGACAGCCAGGAAAAGACAACAAAAAAATTAATGGTACACATCAGGCTTAAACCTATTATTGTCATTTAAACTCAAAATTGATGCAATGGGTAATGTTTTCAACAGGTTAGGATGCAGTTTAAGACATGCCTGTACGCCTCTCACATGCAGTTCATTTGCTCCATTCTTGCAGCTTGTAGAGAGTTAGAGATGTGATTTTACTATAGATAGCTAGAATTTTGGAAACAAAAACTTTAAACGAGTTTTGTTCACAAACTATTGCCGAGCAGTGGAGGCTCAATGGGCTGAGAAGCAATTTTTTGTGCTGGTCAATTCTATGTTTCCCTGACCGTACTATGAATACTTGGTACTATTAATATTCATAACAATGCAATCTAAATCAATTGTTCTGCTTTTGGATATGCAGATAAACTTACTGATAAACTTACACATGTAATGAATACCAAAATAAAATTATCAGTTAACCCTCTCGTGACGTTCCTTGACATCAACATTTTCTGGCTTTACGTTATCACTCATCTGGTCATTAGAAATATATATGGAATAGTAGTACCCTTAATACCCAATAAAATGGTAATAAAATACTTTCCTTCTATCTTAAGGTCTCTAAAGATGGTATTACATTTAAACACCGTAATCTGCCGGGGGCATTCAAAGTGTTGACTTCTTGAAGACTTCATGCTAGATTTTCATACTGTGATGTCTGCTGGATGGTAAACGTGCTGAGTCTGTAAGAAAGGCGTAGTTATGTTCTGTCATCATCCATATGCTGTGTCTGGGGAAACTGAATACACAAGAGGAGACCACGTTTGATGAGGAAGGAGGGGATGAAAACTGACTGTTTATGAATTTTGTTGTCTGTAGTTGAAAAGACCTTTGTGTGGAAATCTGCCATTTCTTGTTTGGGCTGTCAACAGTAATTTGACTAAGAATATCCCTGTGCATGACCTGCTTTTTCAGACTCCTAAGCGACATTGTGCAGCCTCCCAAAAGCAACTGCTTAAGCATCTTCATCAGCCTTTGTATTGCGTTTGCTGCACATTTAAGCAGATTTCTGCTCTGACAGATATGATGATTGATTGCTCAGTGTATCAGAAACCTTTTTAAAAGCAAAGAGAGTTTTCTTCTTTTGTATACCGACTTCTTCTCCAGTTTTCTCCCCACCCCCAACACACACTTCAGAGTCCAAGGCTCACTGGAGCATTGTGGTGAATGGTCAATTGTTACCAAATTCTAATTGGTTCTGGGTCAGTCTCTTTGAAATGTTTGCCGTGCTCTGTTAAACTTTCCAATTAATCCATGACAATTAACATCCCACAAACCCTAGGCGCTTATCAGAAACACATTGACTTAAAACGAGCAATGTTACCCTTTACAAAAATGCCTTACAAACTGACAAAATTTTGTTTTCCTGTTCATGGGTGAGCATTTTGGAATACAAAATAATCAGTACTTCTTGACTCACAGAAGTTTCATCATGTCTGTCATTAATTCTGTCAAGTAACCGACCGTGTCAGGTAGAATGCTGGCCTCCATAAACACACTATTTATGAGTAAACTCTGTTGACTGGCACTGATCAGCAATTTGGGAACGCTGAACTATGAACAAGAATGGACTTTCCCTCATCTCAAAGAAAACTTGGACATTGTGAGAATAAATAAAGAACTTCATATCTGCATTACAATTATAAATGTATATGCTTAAAAACCAGTGATCCACGTGCTGCATTATTATTTCGTTGATGGAACCTGCATATCCAGGAAACCATCTAATAAAGAGTAACATTTTAACATGCCACAGTTTCATTTGGAAATATTTTAAGATTTGTAACACTATTAGCTTAGTATTAAAACCATAATGATGTGTTTTCAAAATAATTTTCATTAAATTCTTGATGACTTGATAGAAATACCTTTTAGGAGATAATATTAATAATTACATGAACATTTCCCAAGAAACACCAAGTCAAGTATTTCTAGATCTTCTGGATTTTTCAAATTCATTTTTCATTGACTTCAATGTAAAAATATTCAATTATTTTAACCATAGAATGATAAGGTGTTCCAGTAGAATGTGGTAAGTTTTATTTAACTCTGATTTTTGTTTTTCCATAATTAATCTGTTTTGGACAAAGATAGCAAATGAAAAAGCCTTTTGCTGGTAAGGGCCTGTGTTTGTGCAGTATTAATAAATCTCTAGTCAGTTCTACAGCCGCATAGACAAATCAACAATTTGTTTCTTTGGGAATTTTATTATTTGACATTCAGTCCTATTCTTACAGAAGAAAACTGGATATTTATTTCAAATTTGTATTATCCTGATTTACTGACTACTTGTTGCTAAGTTAAACCAGAGATATTGCACATAATGAGGATTCCAGACCAGGTCATTCCACACAGAAGTGAACTAACTTCAAACAAATGTAAACTATGGTCAACTAAGCCCAGTCGTATTTGAATTCTGACACTACAATGCTGACTGAACAAGAATGGAGGTGATTCTACCTTGTATTTTTATGAGATAAGAAATAAGCAGAAATAGCTTCTTGTGGTAGAAGAAGCAATAGAAATAGCCAACTGATTGAAGGTAATTGTCAGAAGAACCAAGTGGGAAAAAAATCATACCCGCAGTTGTTTGATCTGCAATGCATTGCCTGGAAAGCTTGAAAGCAGATTCAATAATAATTGGATTAAATACCAAAAGAGGAAAATTTGTAGGATGATGGAGAGAGGGAGGAGCATAATTAATTGGACAGCTATTTCAAAGCTCTTTCAAACACATAGTCTGAATGGCTGTCTTCTGTATTGCATTATTCTATAATTCAATGATCTATAAATATTAATTATAATGATGAATGGTCAAATTGTGAAATAAGCTTTTATTCCATATCATTCTTGGTTAGTAGAAGGAGCTCTAAATAACAGAAATTATTCATGATCACTTTTTAAGGAGAAAAAAATAAGATTGACTTAAGTAGTTTCTATTAATGCCACAATAGGATTTTAGGTGGCCCAATCTAAACTGTAGGAAGCTGTAAACTCAAGGCAACTTTAGAGTTCAAAACAACTATCCAGTGGAAGCAAGAATTTCCTCTTTTTAAAAGGGCATGCATTTCTCAGGAAATGCAATTAACTTTTACAGCTATTGAAATACTTCAGATTTAAATCACACTTGTCATGCAACATATTTGTGTTCACCAGAATGCCTCAAGGACCAGATAGAAATAGCTGTTAAGCAGATAGATGCAGCTCAAATTAATGCTTCAAAAGCACAGCACTCCCTCCATGTATTATGGTAATATTGAATGTTAAGTGAAGTGGAAATTGAACCCATAATTATCTGATTCAAAGCCCAGGCTATGAACAATTTCCATAGATTGCTCCCTTCTGTCTCACTTTCACACTGTGGTGTTAGGATTATGTAATCTGGGGATCTCCAGGTGATCCTGAAGTAGCCAGAGTTCATTCAATGCAACAAAACCAGATCTGTACAATGGTAATATAAGATCATAAGACATAAAAACAGAATTAGGCCACCCAGCAGATCGAGACTGCTCCAGCATTCTATCATGGCTGATTTATTATCCCTCTCGACCTCATTCTCCTGTCTTCTCCCCATAATTTTTGACACCCTAACGAATGAAGAATGCATCAATCCATCAAGCACACTCCAGTCTCCCACTGCCCGAGTCAGTGTTGAGGAGTCTCATCAGTGTTAACTGGGAAGTTACACCTTAGAGTTGAGGAGTCTCATCAATTTTAGCTAGAAGGTTACATCTCAGAGTGAAAAATCATCTCATAATGCCAAAATCTTTATCCATCCTGAATCAACCATCGAGTAATGACTTCACATTAAAACCAAACCAGCAGACAGGTAAATTATTCAATTATAATATTTTTTAAAGCTGCAATTTGATAAAAAAAAAGCAGCTAAATTCATTCATTCGTATTTGTCTCAAAGCAATAAAGAAGTTTTTGAATTTCAAGGGGGTTTTTTGTATTGAAAGGTTTTTTCTTGAATTGTTGATCATTTTGAATAGTGTTAGTTGAGGAAGTATCATGGTTAGCACCAAGGACTTTGAATCGTGTGGTGGGAGTTCATATCTCCGGTAATCCAGTAATCAGTAGAGAGTAGAGAGTAGCCTAATAAGTCGTGTCATGTCCCCAAAGCATTTCCATCTGATGATTTATCTTGGCGTAACCACTGATAATATCGTAATATAATATTTGAAAGCGTATTTCTCGCAATACTTTGCTATGGGCATATCTGGTTGAGTAAAGCAGTCATCCCTGATTTAGTCAGATAGTTTTTCTCATATTAGCTCATATTTTTCTCTCTACCCTTAACCCTTCATTAACCCTTCATCATGTCAAAAAGAAGGAAATGGAATGATGACTATGTGTGCTTTGGTTTCACTTGCACAATTGGAAATGATGGCTTGCAAAAACCCCAGTGCATTCTTTGTAGTGTTGTGTTTTCCAACTCAAATCTGAAGCCACCCAAGCTTCAAGAGCACCTCAAGAACAAGCATGGCAGAGCTGATGTTGAAGGATATGATGTTGGGTCATTGAAAATCAAAAGAGCTTGTTTTGATTCACAAGGAACTCTTCCAAAATTAGGTTTCGTTTCTTTTGAAAAACCACTTCTTGCTTCATACCAAGTGGCATATAAAGTGGCCAAATCCAAAAAGCTCCATACAATTGCAGAAGATCTCATCAAGCCATGTGCACTGGAAATGACAACAATTATCCTGGGCAAAGAAGCAAGAAAAAAATTTGGACAGGTGCCCCGATCAAATTATGTCATTCACAACCGAATCAGTGTTTTGAGTGAAGGTATTTTTGACCAAGTCATCTCAGATGTCAGAGCTAGTCCTCTTAAAATCTCTATTCAGTTGGATGAGTCAACTGATGTCTCCAGTTGTAGTCAACTCATCACATTAGTGAGGTATGTCAATGATGGTGCTGTGAAGGAAGATGTCCTGTTTTGTAAAGATCTGAAAACAAGCACAACTGCAAAGGATGTGATGCAGCTGGTGAAAGACTTCTTTGCCAAACATGATTTAGATATCAAAGTCATTGGTTCTGTGTGCACTGACGGGGCACCTGCAATGCTTGGAAATAAATCTGGCTTTTCTGCATTGATGTAAAAGGAGATTCCAGACTTGCAAGTTACCTATTGTTTTCTACATCGGCATGCTTTGGCATCAAAACATTGCCTCCAAATTTGAAGAAAGTCCTTGATACTTGTGTGAAGATCATCAACTGGGTCAGGGGGTGTACTTTGAACCATCGCATCTTCAAATCATTTTGTGAGGATCTGGGAAGTGAGCATTCAGTTTTTCTTTTCCACACAGAAGTCCATTGGTTGTTACGGGGATAAGCTTTAACCTGCTTCTTTGAACTGCAGGAAGAAATCAAAGTTTTTCTGGAGGGGTGTGAATGTGATCTGGTTGGGGCAATGGAATCACAGGAATTTGCCCAAATGCTGGCTTACTTAGCTGATATTTTCACTCGTATGAATGACCTGAGTGTTTCTCTTCAAGGAAAAAGGATAATCATATTGAAGGCTTGTGAAAAGTTGAATGCCTTCAAAGAAAAGTTACGGCTTTGGCATCAAATGATGGAAAGAAGCAGTCTATCAAATTTTCCTTCACTAGAAGAGATGGTTGATGATGCTGGATCCATAACTCCTGCTGCATGTGAAGAAATCGTGGCTCATTTGGAAATGCTGTCAGAATCGTTTGATGGATATTTTGCTGCTGGAGACCTGAAGATTTCAGAAGAATTGATCATGAATCCATATTCCTACAATTTGGAGAAAATATCAGATGATGAAGAGCTTATTGATTTGCGGACAAATCAAACTCTTGAAATGCAATTTGAAAGCAAGACTTTGGAGGAGTTTTGGTGTGCAGCACCTGATATGTTCCCAAGACTTGGTGGAAAAGCACTCCATGTCCTCATTCCATTTGCAACAACATACTTATGTGAATCTGGATTCAGTTCTCTTTTGTCAATCAAGACAAAATCTAGGAATCGCCTGAATCCATAGGCAGACCTGCGGATCACAGTCAGCAAGAAAGTTCCATTTGACAAAATCATGAATGAGAAGCAGGAGCAAAGAAGTCATTGAATGTTATGTTCACAATTGGGATTGATTTTACTGTTTACAATTTTTTCTGAATAAATTAGAATCTGATTGCTCAATTTATATTTGCTTTTTATGCCCTGAGTTAAAAGCTTATTTTTTGTTCAATTTGTTCACCTGCAGTATTGTATGTGGTTCAATTTGTGGTTCAAAAATTAGAAATTAGACTTCTTCATCTTCAAATGTGATATTACTTTTGTAGGGGGTGCGAACATTAATCAAACATTTCCAAGGGATGTGGGGCATAGAAAAGGTTGGGAACCACTGGCTTAAGATATACTCAATGGCTTGGCCTAGACAGCCATCCTTGGTAATGTGTACCACAGATTTGCCACACTTTGGCTAAAGAAATTCCTCCACATCTGTGTTCTAAATGGATGTCCCTTTATTCTGAGGCTGTGCCCTCTGGTCCTAGACTCACCCAATATAGGAAACATTCTCTCCACATCCGCTCTATCCAGGTCTTTCAATATTTGATAGGTTCCAATGAAAACTCCCACATGCTTCTGAACTCCACTGAGTACAGGTCCAGAGCCAACAAAGGTTTTTCAATATTAACCCTTTCATTCCTGAAATCATTTTCTTGAACCTTCTCCACTGCCAACACATCTTTTCTTGGATAAAAAGCCCTAACTGCTCACAATACTCCACAGTCTGGCCAATATCTTATAAAGATCTAGCATCACATCCTTGCTCTTTCATTCAAGTCCTCTCAAAATGAATGCTAACCTTATTAGTGGTTCAACCTGTAAGTTAATCTTCAGGGAATCCTGCACAATGACATCCAAGTCCTTTGCCCCATTTAGAAAATACTCTAAGCCTTTACTCCTTCTACCAAACTGCATGACCATACACTTCCCTACACTATATTCCAACTACCACTTCTTTACCCATGCTCCCAATTTGTCCAAGTCCTTCTGCGGATTCCCTACTTCCTCAACACTACCTTGCCTTGCCATCTATCTTAATATCATCTGCCAACTTGGCCACAAAGTCATCAATATCATGATAGAAATCATTAACATATAATTATGAAAAGAAGCAGAACTATTACAAACTCTTGCCAAACACCACCAATCACCAAGAGCCAACCAGAATAGGCCATCTTTTTCCCTATTCTTTGCCTCCTGTCAATCAGCCAATCTTTGGTCCAATAGACAATAGACAATAGGTGCAGAAGTAGACCATTTGGCCCCTCGAGTCTGCACCGCCATTCTGAGATCATGGCTGATCATTCACTATCAATACCCAGTCCCTGCCTTGTCCCCATATCCCTTGATTGCCTTATCCATCAGATATCTATCTAGCTCCTTCTTGAAAGCATCCAGAGAATTGGCCTCCACCGTCTTCCGAGGCAGTGCATTCCACACCTCCACAACTCTCTGGGAGAAGAAGTTTTTCCTCAACTCTGTTTTAAATACTGACCTCTTATTCTCAATCCATGCCCTCTGGTACTGGACTCTCCCAACATCTGGAACATATTTCCTGCCTCAATCCTATCAAATCCTTTAATTATCTTAAACGTTTCAATCAGATCCCCTCTCAATCTCCTCAATTCCAGTGTGTACAAGCCCAATCTCTCCAATCTCTCTGCGTAAGACAGCCCTGCCATCCCAGGAATCAACCTAGTGAATCTACACTGCACTTCCTCAATTGCCAGAATGTCCTTCCTTAAACCTGGAGACCAAAACTGTACACAATATTCCAGGTGTGGTCTCACCAGGGCCCTGTACAAATGCAAAAGGACATCCTTGCTCTTGTATTCAATTCCCCTTGTAATAAAGGCCAACATTCCATTTGCCCTCTTCACTGCCTGTTGCACTTGCTCATTCACCTTTATTGACTGATGAACTAGGACTCCTGGGTCTCTTTGCATTTCTCCCTTACCTAACTCTAGACAGTTCAGACAATACTCTGCCCTCTTGTTCCTGCTTCCAAAGTGGATAACTTCACATTTATTCACATTGAATGACATCTGCCAAGTATCTGCCCACTCACCCAGCCTATCCAAGTCTCCCTGTATTCTCCTAACGTCCTCTTCGCATGTCGCACTGCCACCCAGTTTAGTATCGTCAGCAAACTTGCTGATATAGTTTTCAATGCCCTTATCTAAATCATTGACATAAATTGTAAAGAGCTGTGGTCCCAATACAGAGCCCTGTGGTACCCCACTAGTCACCTCCAGCCAGTCCGAGAAACACCCATTCACTGCTACCCTTTGCTTTCTATCTGCCAACCAGTTTTCTATCCATGTTGAAACCCATGCTAATATCTTTCCTATAATTCCATGGACTCTTGTTAAGCAACCTCATTTGTGGCACCTTGTCCCAAGGCCTTTTGAAAATCCAAGAAAACAACATCCACTGACTGTCCTTTGTCCGAATTGCTTGTTATTTCCTCAAAAAATGTCACCAGGTATGTCAGGTAAGATTTCCCCTTAAGCAAACCCTGCTGACTTTGGACTATGAGGATTGTGGGTATTTGGAGCATTATGGCTTCAAGTACCTCGAAACCTCATCCTTAATAACTTATTAAGTTTATCCATTTCTTTGTCCCCCATTGCTACCTCTCCAACAGTCCAATATCCACTCTCACCTCTCTTATATGTCTGAAAAAAATTGCTATCCTCCTTGATATTATTGGCCAGCTTACCTTTGCATTTCATCTTTGCTCTCTATAATTTTCTTTTTAGTTCCCTTCTGTTGCTTTATAAAAGCTTCCTAGTTCTCTAACGTCCCGCCCAATTTTGCTCCATAAGACATAGGATCAGAATTAGGCCATTCAGCCCATCGAGTAACTCCGCCATTCCATCATGGCTGACCCTGGATCCCACTCAACTCCATACACCTGCCTTCTGGCCATATCCTTTGAAGCCCTGACCAATCAGGAAACAATCAACTTTCGCTTTAAATATGTGCACAGACAATGCTGGGGATATTAATTGATTACGATTTTGATTCTGATATACTTGTATTGATATATTTGCTATGTGTTCTCAAATCTTTTTAATCACACATACTTGCATTAGCTATTGCAAATATGTCTGTAGATTTGACAGAGTTTATGCAGGTGACACTTAACCTCAGAGGATGATGGCAAGTATTTTTTTTTTCAAATTCAGTGTAAGTTTTAACAATTTTCCATAAAGAGAGGGGGGGGGGTTCTTGAAAAAATTAAATCCTTCTTGAGTATTCTGTCCTTTTAATCTCTTCAATGTCAGGTCTAATTTCGTTTTTGATAAATAAGAAGTCTTTATTTATCTGAAATGTTTGTTTTTTGTGTGTTTTCAGTTACACTGTAATCCCAGTGCCAAGCAAGCCTACTTAACAATCAATATGGACATAGCTGATCTGGTCCAGGTGTCATCTCCTCTTTCATGCTGATTCCATTAACTTATAACCCAATAATCTATCTCAACTGTCCTCCAGGAATCAGAATTCCAGAGACTCATCACTTCTGCAAGAGGAAAGTCCCATGATTCTCAGTTTTAAATGACAGCCCCAAATTTATAATCATGCCCCCCTCATTCAAGATTCTTCATACTAATGGGAACAGTTTGACTTCTACTCTGTCATGCCCCAACCCCTCATGATCTCACGTGTGGCACTAAGGTAACTTTTCATTCTTCTAAACTTAATCTAATAGGTCTAATAGTAGGATGATGCACTAAGTCTAGGAATTAGCCCAGTGGACTTCCTCTTGATCATCAACATTCCAGGAGTCACCATTGACCAAAAACTCAACTACATAACTATTGCAGTCACAATAGCAGATCAGATGCTGGATATCCAGCGGCAATTAACTCACTCACCTTTCTGCCATCTACAGGGCACAAGTCAGGAGTGTGATGAAATATCCTTCCCCTGCTTGAATGAGCACCATCATTTAAGAAGCTCAATACCATTCATGACAAAGCAAACCACTTAATTCATATACTACCCAGCATTCCAAATTTCCATTGCTCCACGATCAGTGTATAGTGGCTGAAGAGTGTTGATGTGACATCTGCTTGTTATGCCGCTGGCGTTTAGGGCAGCAATGAAGGTCCTCCATCTCTGGTGGTGTTCAGGGCTTCCTTCATTGTGTCAGTAGCTTCCTCTCAGTTTTCACTACTGTGAATCATGCAAGTCCCAGATGTTGATTCAGGAATACCATTGCACTCAGATGTTGAAAGATTCTTCATAGCTCTTTCCAGAACAAATTTGTTTTACTGGTCGGGGTTGTTAGCCCTGATCTAAACCCCCAAACCTGAAGGACTGGTGGACCGCTCTTAGTCTGGCCTCTACCCTTTGGCCTGTTTGGCAAGGGTCACCCTATCAAGAGCCAAAACATAAGGCCCTAATTCCAGCCAACATAGTTCTAGAAGCACGCAAGCCTCCAAACCATGACGAGGTTATGGTTCTCTTGGCAGTGGCTGAAGAATGTACTTTCAACAAAATATACTCCATACTTACCAAGGCTTCTTCATCGTGGAACTTTCCAAACCACTAAGAAGAACAAAGACAGAAGATATGTGCCAGCAGTTACCTACATGTTTCCTTTGCATTCTATTGATTATATATTACTGGTTCTTCATTGTCATTGGATTTAAATCCTGAAGCTGTGAAAACACCTTCTTCAGGCAATTCAGGAAGGCAGTTCATTGCCATGATCTCAGGAGCCAGTAGAAACAAGTACCAATGCCAGCAATTCCCCCTTCCAGAAAATGAAACTGTAATTAAGCCGAATGTCTGGATGTGGTTTGGAATGAACAGCTGCCAGAATGTGCAAATTACTGGTGTGGATTTCAGGCTAGTAGCTGGGCTAAGTGAGTCCAAATGTATTGAAACATTGCATCCACATCTCTGTATCTATGGCAGGAAACTGGTTTATCCCCTAGAACAAACTCACTTTATTGTGAATAGGTGTGAGCGTTTGTCTCCTCCAGGACTGTAAGTATAAATGGTTAACATCAAAACAAAAAGATGTTGCAAGCAACCCCAAACAATGAATCAAAAAAATTATACAGCAAAGCTCAGCTTTGGAAAACAGTAACAAAATTCTCAGGCAACATCAGTACTTAACGTTCATTTACACTCATTGCTAGTGTAAACTTCAATACCTTTGACCATTATATTTTTAATTTATTATTTAGATTTACTGCTTAACACAACTGAATTACTCATATTTCTTTCTTTACACATGCAATTGCAAGCGACGACCGGTTCTCCCTTGCATCTTCTCTCTCCATCTCCTAATGAACAAAAGCCCAAGAACAACTTTACTGTCCCACACGAAGAAAACCTCCCACTAATCGGATCTTACACATTCCAAATTAGCCTTTATCTTCAACTATAACCCAAACGGGCTGAAAGCAGAACAGAGCTGAAAACAATCTGCTCTTACAGAACTGCCAAAATGAAATACATACAGTGTAACAGTAAAAATATGAACCGGGGCATTACACATAAAAGAGAAAGACAACATAGCATTACATTATGTATTATCAGAATCAGGTTTTTGTCACTGACATCAGCCATGAAATATGCTGTTTCGTGGCAACAGTGCAGTGCAGGCATAACAAATTACTCTAAGTTACAATGCAAATTTTTAAAAAAATATTGTGAAAGAGGAATAGTCAGAGAGTGTCCATGGGTTCATGAATACAATAATGTAACTATTAATACTACCATGCTACAACCCAATAACTCCATCCCTGTCCAAAACACATAAACAAACCAATATTGGTCAGTCTCCATGCAAATTGTCCCCATATTCCAAACAATCCTCCACCCCAACACTTTCCTAACATTGAATATATTGTTGCTTCTTAAACCTGCTGGGGCCACGTTCCAATCGGGTTACCAAAGATTCTACAATGCTGAAATGGCCCCTATCAAAACTACAAAATCTTTACCATCCTATCTGGGCAAGCTATCAGTTCTCAGCCATCTCAATTTATTTGCAGTCCCTGACAATGGTTCTTACAAATCCTTTGCACTGTTGTCCAGATGTGCAACTCATGCTTAGTTTCATTCTCATTAATAAACTACATCTATTGAATTGCCTATAATAACTTTACCCCCGGAATACCCCTGGATTTCCCTCCATTTCCAATCTAAATTGTTGTAATGTGAACAAAATCACCAAGGAAACACTGAAGCTAGTGGATACAGAAGTGTTACATTCAACAAAATGAGACATTTTCAGAGGAAGAGGGCTGCTCAACCTAATACTACATGACATTTAATATCCTAAAGATCAAAGGTAACTGCAGGAGGGGTTGGGGTGATCTCTGTCTGGATGACTGCAAGGTGCCACCACCTACCAGACTGTCCAGTTGATTACTGGCCCAACCACTGAAAGGGTCCAGCTGAGTGGAACTCCTTTTCTTTTTCAATCTGCCACACCATTAAAGTTGTGGAACCTGATTTCTCTGCTGTAACTCAGATCCCTTCACATCTGTTTAGTGTTTAGTGGACATGGGATCGTCAGTATCGGTGAATGATCTAGCCTTGCCCATGATTGGAGAAGCAATATACGTTACCAGTGCAGGAGCTGAAACAATGATGGTGGAGAGAAGTCAGCCCCAGGTATGTGAGATTGAGGGAGCGCAGCTTCCTGTAGATTTCTTGGTGTGCTCAAACTATGAAGATACTATCCTGGGGATAGACACAATGAGTAAGAAAGATGTGATCATAGACTCTGGAAAAGGAGAAGTAACATGGACAATCAGGAATAGCTGTGATGGAATAGGTCGACCCCACCATATTCCCAGATCTAAAACTTCCAGCTGGGCTGAGCTCAGAACTTTTCCCTCCTTGGGTTATCCAACACAGAATACCCCTCAGATGCCTGATATTTACATTCTGCATAATTCATGGCTGTCTCATCAGCTCTCCGAACTATTGACATTATCGTTCCCCAATTATTCTCACCTCCCCCCAGTCACTGCCTCACATCCCCTGTAATGAAGCAATATCTCTCTTCATTGATGGCATTCCTGGTATCATGTACGATCCTACACCCCCTGGTCCATACTGTCCCACATATTCCTCACACACTTTGCTTTTACCAATGCGCATATATCTTTAGGGTGCTTCTGGTGAATTTCAATCACTTCCTCAAGATTGTGCCAGAATGCTTTCTTCAGCGGTTTGATCAGAGTATGGCGATGCGAGCGCATGGAATACAGCCAGTTAGAACAGCTAAAAGAGTTTAAAAGGAGACAACTTTATAGAATGGGTGTCAAAGGAGCAGGCAGTGGAGTAGAGGGAGACAGAGTAGGAAGGCTTTGGCTCAACGGGGCTTCAGCAATAAGAGGACAAGGCGAGGTAGGTTAACTGTGTAGAATACAGACAGGAAAACTGTGTGTGAGGCCAGTGTTCTGTGCTCAGTGTCAGATGTGGGAAGTTCAGGAGACTCCCAGCCTCCTGGACGACTGCATCTGCACCAGGTCCGTCGAGCTGCAGCTCCTTAGGGACCGGGTTAGGGAACTGGAGATGCAGCTCAATGACCTTCGTCTGGTCAGCGAAAGTGAGAAGGTGATAGATAAGAGCTATAGGCAGGTAGTCACACCGGGGTCTCGGGAGACAGATAAGTGGGTAACAGTCAGGAGAGGGAAGGGCAGGAGTCAGAGGCTAGACAGTACCCCTGTGGCTGTACCCCTTGACAATAAATACTCCTGCTTGAGTACTGTTGCGGGGACAGCCTACCTGGGGGAAGCAACAGTAGCCATGCCTCTGGCACGTAGTCTGGCCCTGTGGCTCAGAAGGGTAGGGAAAGGAAGAGGATGGCAGCAGTGATAGGGGACTCTATAGTTCAGGGCTCAGACAGGCGATTCTGTGGATTCAGGAAAGAAATTTAGATGGCAGTTTGCCTCCCAGGTCCCAGGGTCTGGGATGTTTCTAATCGTGTCAACGATATCCTGAAGTGGGAAGCAGAACAGCCAGCTGTTGTGGTACATATTGGTACCAACGACAAAGGCAGAAAAAGGAAGGAAGTACTGGAAGCAGACTACAGGGAGTTAGGAAGGAAGTTGAGAAGCAGGACATCAAAGGTAGTAATCTCGGGATTACTGCCTGTGCCACGTCACAGTGAGTATAGGAATAGAGTGAGGTGGAGGATAAATGCGTGGCTGAGGCATTGGAGCAGGGTGCAGGGATTCAGATTTCTGGATAATTGGGACCTCTTTTGGGGCAGGAGTGACCTGTACAAAAAGGATGAGTTGCACTTGAATTTCAGGGGGACCAATATCCTGGCAGGGAGGTTCACTAAGGTTATCGTGGAGTTTAAACTAGGATTGCTGGGGAGTGGGAACCAAACTGAAGAGACAGTAGAAGAGGCCATTGGCTCACAAATAGAGAAAGCTAGAATACATTATGACAGAGAAGATGGCCAGGTGACAGAGAAGGGACCCTCTCAGACCGGTGGTTTGAGATGTGTCTATTTTAATGCAAAGAGTGTTATGAACAAAGTGGATGAACTTAGAGTGTGGATCAGTACTTGGAGATATGATGTTGTGGCCATTACAGAGACTTGGATGGCTCAGGGGCAGGGATGGTTACTTCGAGTGCTAGGCTTTAGATGTTTCAGAAAGGACAGGGAGGGAGACAAAAGAGGTGGGGGCGTGGCACTGTTGATCACTGTTGATAGTGTCACAGCTGCAGAAAAGGAGGAAGACATGGAGGGATTAGCTATGGAGTCTCTGTGGGTAGAAATTAGGAACTGGAAGGGGTCAATATCTCTACTGGGCATTTTTTATAGACCTCCCAATAGTAACAGGGATGTTGAGGAGCAGATAGGGAGACAGATTCTCGAAAGGTGTAATAAAAACAGGGTTGTCGTCCTGGGAGATTTTAGTTTCCCAAATATTGATTGGCATCTCCCTAGAACAAGGGGTTTAGATGGGGTGGAGTTTGTTAGGTGTGTTCAGGAAGGTTTTCTGACACAATATGTAGATAAGCCTACAAGAGGAGAGGCTATACTTGATCTGGTATTGGGAAATGAACCTGGTCAGGTGTCAAGTCTCTCAGTGAGAGAGCATTTTGGAGATAGTGATCACAATTCTATCCCCTTTACCATAGCATTGCAGAGGGATAGGAACAGACTAGTTCGGAAAGCGTTTAATTAAAGTAAGGGGAAATATGAGGTTATCAGGCAGAAGCTTGGAAACATAAATTGGGAGCAGATGTTCTCATGGAAACATACAGAAGAAATGTGGCAAATGTTTAGGGGATATTTGTGTGGAGTTCTGAATAGGCATGTTCCAATTAGACAGGGAAAAGATGATAGGGTACAGGAACCATGGTGTACAAAGGCTGTTGAAATTCTAATCAAGGAGAAAAGAAGTACTTGTGAAATGTTCAAAAACTAGGTAATGATAGAGATTTAGAAGATGATAAGGCTATCAGGACACAGCTTAAGAAAGAAATTAGGGGAGCCAGAAGGGCTACGAAAAGGCCTTGGTGGACAGGATTAAGGAAAACCCCAAGGCACTCTACAAGTATGTGAAAAGCAAGAGGTTAAGACATGAGAAAATAGGACCAATCAAATGTGACAATGGAAAAGTGTGTATGGAACCAGAGGAGATAGCAGGGGTACTTAATGAGTACTTTGCTTCAGTATTCACTACAGAAAAGGATCTTGGTGATTGTAGGGATGACTTACAGCAAACTGAAAAGCTTGAGCATATAGATATTAAGAAAGAGGATGTGCTGGAGATTTTGAATACATTCGGTTGGGTAAGTCACCAGGACCGGAGGAGATGTACTCCAGGTTACCGTGGGAGGCAAGGAAGGAGATTGCTGAGCCTCTGGAGATGATCCTTGCATCATCAATGGGATTGGGAGAAGTTCTGGAAGATTGGAGGGTTGCAGATGTTGTTCCTTTATTCACAAAAGTGAATAGAGATAGCCCAGGAAATTATAGACCAGTGAGTCTTACTTCAGTGGTTGATAAGTTGATGGAGAAGATCCTGAGAAGCAAGATTTATGAATATTTGGAGATGCATAATATGATTAGGAATAGTCAGCATGCATTTGTGAAAGTCAGGTCATGCCTTACGATCCTGATTGAATTTACTGAGGATGTGACTAAACACATTGATGAAGGTAGAGCCGTAGATGTAGTGTATATGCATTTCAGCAAGGCATTTAATAAGGTACACCATGCAAGGCTTATTGAGAAAGTAAGGAGGCATGGGAACCAAGGGTACATTGCTTTGTGGATCCAGAACTGGCTTGCCCACAGAAGGCAAAGAGTGGTTGTAGATGGGTCATATTCTGCATGGAAGTCAGTGACCAGTGGTGTGCCTCAGGGAACTGTCCTAGGGCCCCTACCCTTCGTGATTTTTATAAATGACCTAGATGAAGAAGTGAAGGGATGGGTTAGTAAGTTTGCTGATGACACAAATGTTTGAGGTGCTGTGGATAGTGTGGAGGGCTGTCAGAGGTTACAGAGGAACATTGATAGGATGCAAAACTGGTCTGAGAAGTGGCAGATGGAGTTCAAATAAGATAAGTGTGAGTTGGTTAATTTTGGTAGGTCAAATATGATAGCAGAATATAGTAAAATGGTGAGACTCTTGGCAGTGTGGAGGATCAGAGGAATCTTGGGGTCCGAGTCCACGGGACACTCAAAGCTGCTGTGCTGGTTGACTCCATGGTTAAGAAAGCATATGATTCATTGGCCTTCATCAATCGTGGGATTGAGTTTAGGAGCCAAGAGGTAATGTTGCAGCTATATAGGACCACTTGGAGTACTGTGCTCAGTTCTGGTCACCTCACTATAGGAAGGATGTGGAAACCATAGAAAGAGTGCAGAGGAGATTTACATGAATACTGCCTGGATTGGGGAGCATGAATGATAGAGGTGTATAAGTGATGAGGCATTAATTGTATGGATAGTCAGAGGCTTTTTCCAGGGCTAAAATGGCTAGCACGAGTGGGCATAGTTTTAAGGTGCTGGCGACGGAGAGAAGGCTGATATGATTGGGTCTTTTAAGAGACTCCTAGACAGGTACATGTAGCTCAGAAAAATAGAGGGCTGTGGGTAACTCTAGGTAATCTCTAAGGTAAGGATATGTTCGGCACAGCTTTGTGGGCTGAAGAGCCTGTATTGTGCTGTAGGTTTTCTATGTTACTATGTTTCTAATTCTGAGTTCCTCCAGGTGACCTTAAGTGAGGGGGCAACAGTGGCAAAATGCTCTGCTTCTCCCAGGAGCGAAGGGCTTAGGGATAGTCATAATCAAGGTCAAGGCCTGGCCTGCGTTGTCAGGGTTTTCGACCTGACGTTTCTTGACATCAGTCAGTGCCCTCCCAACATATATATCTGGGTAATACCCATAGTCTGCGAGGAATTCGAACATTTTACCTGTGAATGTGTAGGTTTCTCCAGGTACCTTAGGTTCTTCCCACATTCTAAAGGCAAATTTAGTAAGTTACAGGCATGCTATGCTAGCATCAGAAACTTGGCAACACTTGCGGGCTGTCCAGCACAATCCTCCCTGATTAAATTTGACATGAAAAATGCATTTCACTGTATGATTCAAAGTCCAAAGTTCATACTTCTAATGATCAAAATAAATTTATTATATACATAAATTAAATACATATATATCACCATATACAACCCTCAGATTCCTTTTCTTGTGGGCATACTCAATAAATCCAGTAATGATTATAGAATCAATGAAAGACTGTACCATCGGGGCAGACAACAAGTCAGCAAAAAACAACAACTGTACA
The DNA here is from genome assembly GCF_030144855.1 of Hypanus sabinus. NCBI lineage: Eukaryota > Metazoa > Chordata > Chondrichthyes > Myliobatiformes > Dasyatidae > Hypanus > Hypanus sabinus. The sequence continues at coordinate 103,007,488 of NC_082708.1, read as the reverse complement.
AGTATAAAAGCAAATTTTAAAAAATAATAATAATACTAAATAAATAGGAAATAAATACTGAGAACATGAGATGAAGGGTTCTTGAAAGTGGTTGCGGGAACAGTTCACTGAAGGGGCAAGTGAAGTTAACTCCTCTGGTACAAGAGCCTGTTGGCTGAGGGGTAATGACTATTCCTGACCCTGGTGGTGTGAGTCCTGAGGCTCCTGTACCTCCTTCCTGATGGCAGCAGTGAGGCGAGAAGGGGGTGGGCCTCCCTGGTCATGGATGCTGTTTTCCTGCGACACCACTCAGTGTAGGTGTGCTTTAACCATGGGGAGGGCTTTAACCACGATGGACTGGACCAAATCCACCACTTTGTAGTACTTTCCGTTCAAGGTCTTTGGTGTTTCCATACCAAGCTGTGATGCAGCCAGTCACTCTCCACCAAGCATCAATAGGAGCCTGACAAAGTTTTAGAAGTTTCACAAGCTTCTAAGGAAGTAGAGGCACTGCCATGTTTCCTTCATAACTGTGCACGTGCTGGCCGAGGGTGGCTCCTATGAAATGATAACATCGAGGAGTTAAAATAATTTTGACATAGATGTGACAAATAAAGCTAATCTTTTAGTATTTAAAACATATATTTTCCATTTACTCATCTGTCTTGCCACCCCTTCAGAGCCTTAGAATAAAAAAAAGTTTGACATTCTATTAGATGGCATGGTCAGCCCCTGTGACTGTATTTCATGCTACCCCAATTCTACTGATGAGTTCATGATTTCAGTTTCTCTGCTTCTGTCTTCCTGTAACAACTGTAATTTTCTTCCCTTTTATTTGACAAATTCTTCAACTATTCCTGTTCCATTTTAACCAAATTGCAATTTCTCTATTATTTTAGGATAAGATTCCATTTGTCCATACCTACTACCCACCCAACCTCCAAATGATGGATTACCCTCCACACTTCCAATGTGATACGACATCCCTCCCTTCCCTGCTCTGTCGCTATTCCAAATAGACCATTTGTCTCGTTCTCTTTTCCATTCTTACTTGCACGTATTGCACTTCTCTGAATACTTACCATCCTCCAAGAAGACCATAACCATGTTGTACGGTTTGGAGACATGCATGCCTCAATGATCCAGAGATCTATGTTGGCAAGGCCTTGCACTTTGACTCTTGGTAGGGTCAGCCACGTCAAACAGTTCAAAGGACAGAGGTCAGACTAAGAGTGGTCCACCAGTCCTCCAGATTTGGGGGTTCACCTCAGGGCTAACAACACCAACTGCTCAAAACAAAATTGTTTCAGACAGAAATGGAGGACCTTCATTGCTGCCTTAAACAGCAGCAGTAAGTAAGAAAAATTACCATGCATTTGCAGGAGATTCAATAACCGGTATTTTATTTCCTCGCTTCCTGCCACTCTCGGACCCAAGTACTTTATATCAATATAGGTGAAAGTAGTAGAGAGTATGTGTTCATTGCTCATTGTTACAAGTGGAGAAGTAAATTGACCAAATTTGGAGAATTGTGTGCTGTTCTGATCACCATATGTGATTAAGGACGTTTGAGAAAATATTGACAAAGTGTTTGCCATACTGGACAGCTTGTGTTATGAGGACTGGTATTGATTTTTCCTGAAGAGATGGAGGCTGAGGCTGACCTCATGAATGTTTGTAAATGATGACAGTCGTGGATGGTATGGATGATCACAGTCTTTTTTCCAGAGTAGGGGAGTTGAAAACTAGAGGGCATGGGTTTAAGGTGAGAGGAGAAAGGTTTAAAGGGGATCTGAGGGACATGGTTTGCACACAGAGAGCAATGCAACAAGTGTCCAAAAGAGACAGGTGCAGTATAAACAATGTTTTTTAAAAAAGTTGACCAGGTACATGGATAGGAAAGGTTTAGAGGAACATGTGCCAAATATGAGCAAAAGGTATTACTGTAGATAGACATCTCAGTTGACATGGACCAGCTGGTGCAAGGGGCCTAGCTCTTTGAATCTGTAAAAGAATAACTACACTGTCAACAGATCAGGAGTGCAATACCTTTCATTTTACCCATTCCATTTCACAACCAGGCACACAAATGCTCTCTCCAGGGTAGTGAATCATTGTTTTCCTTCCAGTTTGGTTTGCTTCATTAAGTGCATTCAGTTGATGCACCTATCAGTTTGCAATGGAGGGGTAGTCCTTGAACTTCCCAGCAACTTGTCATATTAATTCTCATTCCCACTATCATCATGATCTCTCAGTATCTGGATCTAGGCACCAGTTTCACAAAGCACTATGTGAACTTGAGGAACAGTAGAAGTTTACCAGACAGTCCCTCAGGACTAAAGTTTGTGTTCTGCAATTTTAGATAGTAAGCTTATTTCCAGCTGACCCATTCCAATGAAAAGTCATCAACCTGAAATGATAAATCTTTCGTTTCTCCACACCTGACCTTTTAAGAATTTCTCAAGATTTTTGCTTCAGACATCCAAAATCTGCCAAACTGTTCTTTACCAGTTTGCCCTTCCCAATTCCAGCATGAATTTTGTTTTCTATTTTCTCCTCCTCTGTTTTCATCTGTTTCCTCTGGTTAACATCTCCTTCAAAGTTGCAGAAACTCAGCAAAGAGAGCTTCATCCCACCTGGCAAAAAATTGTAAAGATGTGCAAACTTGATTCAGTGCCCAGTCTCAATGCCACATCAATACTTTCCTCCCCCCTCCCCCAGTGAGTGACGTCCACAGAAAAAACACAGGGCAGAATTTAATTTGTTTTGATCTGTCTCACCTCCCTTACTAATGAAGTCAATCACAGGCACTGCAAACAGCAAAATGGTAGGATTATCCTTCTTGACACTAATTAGACTTTCCACATAATGACCACAGAAACAATAGCTAGTCAAAATGTTTTACAGCAGGAAGGGAAATGGAAGTATTCCACAGTAAATCTGATTTTTTCAAGCATATTACTAAGGCATCACAGTTATGACTATCATCTGTTTATTGTAATGAATTTCAAAGGAAAGAACAGAGAGAAGCTCAGGAGACAGCTAAGATGTTTAGTCACTAGACTCTATAGATAGATTAGGTTTCACTAGTCTCACTGCCAGACCTTGACAGAATGTTCAAACTAATCATGTATCTTTTGACAATGTAACTATATTGTATTTTGATATGCTTTCAAAATGAAAGAAAACCAAGAGTCTTATAATGCTCAAAGTAAACCAGCTGTAGTCTTCTAAAATTCCATAATATCCCAATTAAACCCAATCTAATCATGCCTTTATGACACACATTGAATTACTTGGTGATATGTTAGGAAGAAAGAAGTTAAGTGGAGACTCATGTTGAGTGCGGACACTGGCATGGAACTGTTGTGAATGTTATATGCATTACAAGTTCAGTGCAAATCCACATACAATTAATATCAAAAATAATACTTTACGAGAGGACAGCTATATAGAATAACAATACACAGAGCTGAAAATCAAAGGGAAGGACAATTATATATAGTAACTATATACTTATTCTGAAATTGTAAGATAACAATTATCAAAAAGGATTCTGAAATTGGCTATCTCCCCCTGGTCTAGTGGGCAATAATACAATTATGTTTTAAGTGTAATTGCAGAAGCAAATCTGATGGAAAATAAGGCAATGTTGATTTTGTTGGCAACTTCAAGTGGGCTGACAGAAAGGATGCTGTAGGAGAACAGGCAGTGAGAGAACATAGTTCTCATTTGGCAAATGGAGCATGCGAACAATATTGTCAACTTTGGTTTATTCAGCACATTGGACAAATATTCTTTGACAATGAGCATAAATGTTGTAGTAGTTCATTATCTGTCAAGAACAGGTGCACAAGAAAACATTGAAATTAAAAGCTATGAAGAGCTATATAGGAATAACCAGGATCTGAGTATTCATTACATTTGCCATACAAAATCATTAAGGTTTAAAGCTAAAGGAGTCATTCAGTTTTTCTTCCTAATTAAGAATATAGTGACATTTTCATTTGGAAAACAAAACCTCTATGTCAACAATCTGTAGACTGTAAGCGCCTGCAGGAAAATGAATCTCAAGGTAGTTGACGGTGACAGAATAGTACATACTCTGATAATAATTTACTTTGAACTTTGAATACAGAAATTTTTATTGTTTCTCAAAGTATAGCTGAATATTCGGTGTGCATTTAACTTGATGTGTTTTTGTCTCTTCCTTGTGCACATGAAGTAAGTCAGTTTGGTAGTATATGAATATCAAAATAATGCAAGTGGTGGAAAGCTGACATGAAAAGTCTGGAAATGTGCAGCAGGTGGGGTAGCACCTTCTGAATGTTTCCAGCACTTTATGTTCTGATCATCTTATTCAATAATGTCTTGCCGCAGGAGGACATTAACGTTACCAACATCTGAAACTACTTAGCCTTCCTTTGATGAATGGTTATGTGAAATTGTTCGACCAATGCAAAGCTGATGGATCGTTTTTGCCTTCACATTGGTAAGTGAACAGACTTTTGTTTTATTCCAAAGGCATACATGAAGACATCATTCAAATTATGCTACATGATTCAGAAGAGTAAGTGTCATTCTGCCAACTAGTTCACAAATACGACTGTACTTAAGGAATCAGTCTGATCTCATAAGCAGTACAATCATTTTTAAGTACGAAGGTTTGATTTTCTTCTCCATCCCAAGACTGACTTTAATATAATAGTGAAATGAGATATTATCCATTTTATCTATGAGTCAAAAGCTCTCGATAATGGATCAACCACTGGTGAAAAGGGAAGTTGGGTGGGATGTAAAAGAGCACCCATTCTGCAGCCACGCTTCACCTTTACCAATGTTTAAAGTTATAGAGTTTGTAGAATCATAGAAATGTACAGCACAGAAAAAGACTCTTCAGCCCATCCAGTCTGTGCTGAGCCATTTAAACTGCCTAGTCCCATCAACCTGCACCGGAACCACAGCCCTCCATACACCTACCATCCATACACCTATCCAAACTTCTCTTAAATATTGAAATCAGGCTGGCATGCACCACCTGCACTGGCAGGTCATTCACGCTCCCATGATCCTCTGAGTGAAGAAGCTTCCCCTCATGTTCCCCTTAAACTTTTCACCTTTCACTCTTAACCCATGACTTCTAGTTGTAGTCCCAACCAACCTCAGTTGAAAAAGCCTGCTTTCATTTACCCTATCTATACCCCTCAAAACTGTGTATACATCTATCAAATCACCTCTCAAACAGCTCTGCTTCAGGGAATGAAGTCTTAACCTATTCAATCTTTCCATATAACTCAGGCCCTCCAGACCCGGCAACATCCCTGTAAACTTTCCCTATATTCTTCTAAGCTTACTTACATCTTTCTTGTAGGTAGGTGACCAAAACTGCACATAATGCTCCATATTAGGGCTCACCAACATCTTATACAACTTCAACATAACATCCCAGAGTTGTTCCAGTCATTTGTTATCTGAGAGGCTCAGTCTGGCTGATCAGAAGAGGTAAGTGGTTCCACAATATTCTTCAGGGAGGAACTACTTACAGTATTTTGGGCTGAATTTCTGTCTCCATAAACATCAAAATTGTTTCATGAGGTTATTCTAAGATTCTGTTATGTGCAAATTGGATGCATTTTCCCAAAAGGCAATGGTAATTATATATTAAAAAGGTATGTCTAAGGAGAAGATGTTTTGGAGGCTGAAATATTTGAAGGTAGATTGGCCACCTGGACCAGTAGAACTACACGGAAAGATGAAGCCAAAGAGATTGCGAAGGCTTTAGTAATGAACTTCCAAGCATCACTAGATACTAGAATGGTTCGACAGAACTTGGAAAATCACAAATGTCAGTCCATTTTTTAAGATGGGAGGGAGGCAGAAGAAAGTTAGCCTGACTTCAGTGGTTGGGAAGATTTTGGAGTACATTATTAAGAATGAGGCTTTGGGGTATTCTGAGGCACATGATAAAGTGACAAACATATGGCTGCTTAACAAGATAAAAACCCATGGAATTACAGAAAATATACTTCAGAAGGCAAAGTGTAGGAATAAAGGGGCCTGTTCTGGTTGTCTGTGGGTAACTATTGGTGTTTCGCAGGGGTAGACATTAGGACCACTTCTCTTTATATTATATATCAATGATTCAGATCATAGCATTGATGAATTTGTAGCCAAGTTTGCAATTGATACAAAGGTAGTTGGAGGGGCAGGTAGTGTTGAGGGAAGCAGAGAGTCTGCAGGAAGATTTAGACAGATTGGGAGAATGGGCAAAGAAGTAACAGATAGAATATATTGTAGGGAAGTGTATGGTCATGCACTTGAAGAGAAGGAATAAAGGCCTAGATGTTTTTCTAAATGGGGAGGAAATTCAAAATTCAGAGTTTTAAAAGCACTTGGGAATCCTTGTGCAGGAATCCCTAAAGGTTAACTTGCCGGGTGAGTGGGTAGTAAGAAAGGCAAATGGAGTGTTAGGATTCATTTTTAGAATACAAGAGCAAGGATGTCATGCTGAAGTCAGACTGCACTTGGAGTACTGTGAACAGATTTGGGCCCTTATCTAAGAAAAGATGTATTGACATTGGAGAGGGTTCAGAGGAGATTCTTGAGAATGATTCCTGGATTGAAAGGGTTAATGTATGAGCAATATTTCATGGCTCTGGGCCTGTATTCACTGGAGATTAGAAGAACGAGGAGGCATCTCATTGAAAACTAACAAATATTGAAAGGCTTAGATAGAGAGGATGTTTCCTATTATGGATGAGTCTTGGACTAGAGGGCACAGCCATGGAATAGAGATGTCCATTTAAAATAGAGATGAGGAGAAATTTCTTTAGCTAGCGGGGTGGTGAATCTGTGGAATTTATTGCTACAGATGGTGGTGGAGGCCAAGTATTTGAATAATTTTAAATCAGGGATTGATAGTTTTTTGATTAGTTGAGGCATCAAAGGTTATGGGGAGAAGGCAGAAGAAGGGGGTTGAGAAGGATAATAAATCAGCCATTTGGTATGGCAGAGAAGATTGGATGGGCCAAATGGCCTAATTCTGCTCTTACGTCTTATGGACTTATGATTGGTGCTAATAATGTATACAACATCTTTCTGGAACAATCCATTGACCCTTTGGTTTTCAAGGTGGCAACCATCATTCCAGTTCAAAGAAAGTGACAGTAAACTGCCTACATGACAATCATCCTGTGACATTAACATCAACCATTTTGAAATGTTTTGAGTAGCTGGTCACGGAGTCTTTCTCTCAGCTACAAAGCTCCCTTTCCAGTTTGCTTATTGCTCAAGTCAATCCACTGATGATACAGTAGCCCCTGCCCTCTATTCTGACCTGTCCCACCTGGCAGATGGAGTCTTATATGTCAGGCTGTTTATAGACTTCAATTTGGTGTTCAACACCATCACATCCCAGAAACTGGTGGGGAAGCTGTCCTCGCTAGGTCTCAACACCTCCCTCTGCAATTGGATACTGGACTTTACAGTAAGACCACAATCAGTCCACGTGGGCAGCAACATCTCTTGCCCCGATATGTGTAGGACTGGTGCTGTGCGCTCAGCTTGCTGCTTTTCACACTGCTGACGCATGACTGTGTCTCAGCCCAAACCATGTCTAAGTTTGTGCATGACTCAACAGTGGTTGGCCTTATCAAGAATGACAATGAGATGAGGTGCAGAGAGGAAGTGGAGCAGCTGGTGGATTGGTGTGAGAAGACCAGCCTAAGCCTGAATGTGGAGAAGACAAAGGAAATCATTGACAGAGTTAAATGCACCAAGTTCCTGAGAGTTCACATCATGGATGACTTCACCTGGTTCTTAATATCACCGCCCTGAACAAAAAGCCACAGCAGTGCCTTCACTTCTTCAGAAGATTGAGGCAAGCAAGACTTCCACCACCACCACCCCCCCGCCCCCCCATCCAAACTGCATTTTACAGGAGCAACATTGAGAGCATCCTGACAAGCATCTCCATCTTGTATGGGAGTAATTAAACATCAAACTAGAAGTCCCTACACTGGACTGTGAGAATGGCTGAGAGGATCATAAGGGTCTCCCTACCATTCATCAGGGACATTTATCAGGACTGCTGCAAACTCAGGGCCCTTGGTATTATTAAGGATCTCACCCATCCACCAGCATTCTCTTTGACTTTCTCTTTGACATGAGACAGTGATGCATAAAAACAAGAACAATCAGGATGGGAAACAGTCTCTTCCCTCAGGCCATTAGGCTTCTGAGCTTCCTGCCACATCATATTCAAAGTGTCATTGGTTAATCTATTCTGTGTTTTGCAATATTTAATATTAATGCACTTTAGTTTGTTATTTATGAGTGGTTCATCTCTAGATTTTACTCCTACCCTCATAAGTTATCGTATATTATGCGTGCTCTGTGTACTACTGTGCTTTACGCCCTGGTTTGGAGAACCAGTTGTCTCATTACTATACATTGTATGGTTGCATATACATGTATATAGTTAAATGATGATAAATTTGACTTCATTTGACATTGAATATCATACACATCGGCATTTCTAGCAAGAGTGCCCTAGAGATGATGGAGGGAAGTAAAAAGGGAGATTTATGTTAAACCTACTGTAGGAGAAGAGTAAGTCCAAAGATATAAGTGTGGATGTTGCTACTTTTTCCCTGGATTTTCTAATGGGAGCCTATTTAGTTGAAAGTGGAAGGACCAATAATGCCAGCTAGGCTGCAATTCAGGAAGAATGGCATACCACCATATTAGCTTCTCAGTGACATTACCACAAGCCAGCACATTTCATGCCAAAGGCTCTGCTCCTTTCATGTTTCAAACTGTTCCAATTCCTTATCAGTCGAAGTTTGATTGGAAAAGAATTATCCCACTGTTCCATTCCGCACCATAGCACTGCATAGAATTCATTTAATGTAAAAAGTCCCTCTAAAATAAACAAATTCCCCCCCAAAAAATGAAATACACAATTTATAATTTGTAAAAATGGGTTCTTTGTATCCATGAAAGGGAGAAAAATCAAGCATCCTTTTATAATAAATACATATCAATAAAATAAAGAAATCATTATACGTTGTAGCCGATTCCAGAGAAGTTTTTGGTGAATAACTTTTACTTGGAGTCCAACTGAAACTTCATTAAAACCTGTGTGGATGAGTGTGCGCCCATGAAGACTTACTGTACATTCCCAAACTAAAAGCCAATGAGGTACATTGTCTGCTGAAGGCTAGATCTGTGGCATTCAAGTCTGGCAACCCAGGCCTGTACCAGAAAACCAGGAATGATTTGCAGAGGGCAATTTCAAGGGTGAAGAGACAATTTTGAAAGAGGTTGGAGGTGACAAAGAGATGCACGGCAACTCTGGCAGGGTCTGCAAGATATTACTTCCTACAAAGCTAAACCCAATAGCGTGAATGGCAGCGATGCTTCACTACCAGATGAACTCAATGCCTTCTATGCACGCTTTGAAAGGGAGAACACAACTACATAGAACATAGAAACATAGAAAACCTACAGCACAATACAGTACCTTTGGCTCACAAAGTTGTGCCGACCACGTCCCTACCTTAGAAATTACTAGACTTAACTATAGCTGGAAAGGTGATTGGCAAAAGGGATACAGAGCTGGAGAAGGGAAAGGATCATGGGACAGTCGGCCTAGGGAGAAAGAAAGTGGGAGGGGAACATCAGAGGGAGATGGAGAACAGGCAGAGGTGTGATGGGTAGAGAGAGAGAAATAAAAGATGGGAATAAATAAATCAGGGATGGGGTAGGAAAGGGAGGAGGGGCATTAATGGAAGTTAGAGAAATCAATGTTCATGCCATCAGGATGGAGACTACCCAGACAGAATATAAGGTGTTGTTCCTCCAACCTGAGGGTGGCTTCATCCTCCCCTTCCTAACCCATCCCTGATTTATTTATTTCCCCCATCCTCCTTTTTTTCTCTCTGCCCATCACTCTTTGCCTGTTGTCCACCTTCCTCTGGTGCTCCCCTGCCCCTTTCTTTCTCCCTAGGCCTCCCGTCCCATGATCCTTTCCAGCTCTTAGCTGCACCCTACCCCCTCCTGTCTTCTCCTATCATTTCAAATTTCCTCCTCCCCCTCCTACTTTCAAATCTCTTACTGCCTTTTCTTTCAGTCAGTCCTGACAAAGGGTCTCGGCCAGAAACTTCGACTGTGCTTCTTCCTATAGATGCTGCCTGGACTGCTGCTTTTCATCAACAGTTTGTGTGTGTTGCTTGAATTTCCGACATCTCCAGATTTCCTCATGTTTGCACTTCAAACTTATCTGGTTTGAACTCCATCTGCCACTTCTCAGCCCAGTTCTGCATCCTATCAATGTCCCATTGTAAACTCTGACAGCCCTCCACACTATCCACAACACTCCCAACCTTTGTGTGATCAGCAAATTTACTAACCCATCTCTCCACTTCCTCATCCAGGTCATTTATAAAAATCACAAACAGTAGGAGTCCCAGAACAGATCCCTGAGGCACCCCACTGGTACTGACCTCCATGCAGAATATGGCCAGTCTACAACCACTCTTTGCCTTCTGAGCAATGTACCCTTGGTTCCCATGCCTCCTTACTTTCTCAATAAGCCTTGCATGGGGTACCTTATCAAATGTCGTGCTGAAATCCATATACACTACATCTACTGCTCTACCTTCATCAATGTGCTTAGTCACATCCTCAAAAAATTCAATCAGTCTCGTAAGGCATGACCTGCCCTTTACAAAACCATGCTGACTACTCCTAATAATATTATACCTCTCCAAATGTTCATCAATCCTGCCTCTCAGGATCCTTTCCATCAACTTACTAACCACTGTAGTAGGATTCGCTGGTCTATAATTTCCTGGGCTATCTGTACTCCATTTCTTGAAAGAAGGAACAACTTCGACCACCCTCCAATCCTCAGGAACCTCTCCCTTCTCCATTGATGATGCAAAGATCATTGCCAGAGGCTCAGCAATCTCCTTCCTCATCTCCCACAGTAGCCTGGGGTACATTTCATCCGGTTCTGGCAACTTAACCAAATTGATGCTTTCTAAAAGCTCCAGCACATCCTCTTTCTTAATACCTACATAGCTTTTCAGTCTGCCGCAAGTCATCACTACAATCACTAAGATCTTTTTCCACAGTGAAGTAAAGTATTCATTAAGTACCTCTGCTGTTTCCTCCAGTTCCATACACACTTCCCCACTGTCACATTTGATAGGTCCTGTTCTTTCACATCTTATCCTCTTGCTCTTCACATACTTATAGAATGCCTTAGGGTTTTCCTTAATTCTGCCCACCAAGGCCTTCTCATGGCCCCTTCTGGCTCTCTTAATTTCCTTAAGCTCCTTCCTAGTAGCCTTGTAAACTACAGCTGTGAAGATTCCTGCTGCACCTGATGACCCTGTGACCTCTGTCTCAGAGGCCAATGTTAGGCTGTCTTTAAAGAGAGTGAACCCTCGCAATGGAGTACCTGGTAAAGCTCTGAAAACCTGTGCCAACCAACTAGCAGGAGTATTCCAGGACATTTTCAGCCTCTCACTGCTACGGGCAGAAGTTCCCACTTGTTTCAAAAAAGCAACAATTATACCAGTGCCTGAGAAGAATAATGTGGGCTTCCTTAATGACTATTACCCGGTAGTACTCACATTGACAGTGATGAAATGCTTTGAGAGGTTGGTCATGACTAGACTGAACTCATGCTTCAGCAAGGACCTGGATCCAGTCTGCCTGGACCTATCATCTCAATAGGTCAATGGCAGATGCAGTCTCAATGGCTCTTCACAGCTTTAGACCACCTAGACAACACAAACACCTACGTCAGGATCCTGTTCATTGACTATAGCTCAGCATTTAATACCACAATCCTGATTGAGAATTTGTAGAACCTGGGCATCTGTAATTGGTTCCTTGACTTCCTAACCGAAAGACCACAATCTGACGATCACACTGGTGCACCTCAGGGGTGTATGCTTAGCCCACTGCTCTACTCTCTATAAACCCCATGACTGTGTGGCTAGGTGTAGCTCAAATACCATCTACAAATTTGCTGAGGATATAACCATTGCTGGTAGAATCTCAGGTGGTGATGAGATGGCGTACAGGAGTGAGATATGCCAACTAGTGGAATGGTGCCACAGCAACAACCTGGCACTCAGTGTCAGTAGGATAAAAGAGCTGATTGTGGACTTCAGGAAGGGCAAGACGAAGGAATACATACCAATTGTCATAGAGAGATCAGAAGTGGAGAGAGTGAGCAGCTTCTAGTTCCTGGGTGTCAAGATCTCTGAGGATCTAACCTGGTCCCAACATATCAATGTATTTATAAAGAAGGCAAGACAGTGGCTATACTTTATTAAGTGTTTGAAGAGATTTGGCATGTCAACAAATGCATTCAATAACTTTTATAGTTGTACCGTATAGAGCATTCTGACAGGCTGCAGCACTATCTGGGTATGGTGGGTCTACTGAACAAGACTGAAAGAAGCTGCAGAACATTGTAAATCTAGTCAGCTCCATCAGAATGGCAGAACGTCCTGCTACCCAGCTGGGCTGTCTCTTATAATAAAGAATATTATATAATGAAATATATATTTGACTGTTTGTGGAACACAGTAGTAATATAACTTTGTCTGTAAAGATTTCAGTGAGTAGAGAATTTGTTAGTTTGCAGGAAAACAGTGTACAAGCCATGAGCAGCTATAATGTTGAAACAGACAGAGCATCCTTTCATGGGGACCAAAACTTATAACATAAATGCTTGTTGTAATAGATGCCACAATATCAGTTAAAAGGAATTGAATGAGTAATTGAAAAATCAGACACAAAAGGATGTGGGAAAAGACAGAATATTGAAATTAGAATTTCTTCACGAAGCACTACATAGTTCAGAGGGCAGAGTTGTTCCTCTGGTTTAATTTCAATGCTAGTAAGACAACTTAACCATTTTGAAATACCTGGAAAATGACTTAATAAGCAAATTTCATAAACAAATAGAAAATGCAAAGGGCTTGATGGAGAGGTGAGAAAGTTTGGGTCAAATATCCTCACTTCAGTTCTTATCTGTACAGAATCTTGACCTGGCAGGTTAATGGGAGTTTCAGTTACAGTTGACCAAATTTATTCTGGAACAGTCATAGTGTCAGGAGCAGACATGGAATGGACCCAAATGCAGGACACAGGCACTGAAGTACTAGGGGTAGGACAGGGTGGGGATGCCATGGCATGCAAGGGGTAATGCAGGTAGGGCTGGATCCCAGAGGTCAGGCAGGCAGAGCAGGATTCCAGAGTTCCAGTAAGGCAGGCAGAGCAGACAGGCTGAGCAAGATTCCAGAGTTCATGGCAGACAGGAGGATCCCAGTTTAGGCAGGGCAGGCAGATAACTCCTGGGCAGGACCACCTCCCAGGCAGGAACACAGGCCCATGCAAGACACAGAACCCTGGGCAGGTGCAGGCACAATCCATAGGGAGGAATGGGTGGAAAAGGTCAGAGTCCTCAGAGCAGGCCACATGGATCCCAGGCAGGGCCACCTCCCAGGCAGAATCAGAGAGGCCTGGACAAGTCATGGACACCTAGGCAGGTACAGGGCACAACCAATCAGAAACAAGGGGAGGAAAGGGTAAGAGTCCTCAGGGCAGGTCATATCCTGGGCAGGACCACCTCCCAGACAGAGACACAGAGGCCTGGGCAATGCACAGACACCTGGGCAGGTGCAGGGTACAACCCATCTGAGGTGAGGGGTAGGAAGGGGACTAAGTCCCCCCACCAGGTAACAGCAACAGCCTGGCTTACCCAACAGAAGCAAGGGACAGGAAGGGACTGCATCCAGGATGAGCAGCAGGCCAACCAGGATACACCAGTAAATAGGGATAGGTAACCAACAGCATGACAGCACAGGCAAGGCAAATAAGGCAGAACAGCAGGACCAGCACACACAAAAGAAACAGGGGAACAAGAACAACCAGCCAGAACAGATACAAAGCACCACTGCCACTGCCCCCAGGCTCAGTCCCTGAGCCCCTTTTAAACACCTGCACCCTAATAGGTGACAGGTGTAACTCCTTAAGCCAAGATGGTCCAATGGCTCCAGGTGACAGGAGGGCTGTCTGCAAGACCTGGAGTCCGGAGTCTGCAGACCGGAGCAAGACCTGGAAGGCGGGCTCCGGACCGGACCCTAACACACAGGTTGCTTTATAAAGGGAAGGGAGAATGTCTATAACACAAAAAACACAGAATGTCTATAAAGACTGAGATCACAGGAGGATGGAGATATGTGGACAAGGGAGGTTCTAGTATCCCACTATCCCATCTTGATCTTTCATTTGTAATTGTAAGCTTGGTGTGAGTTTCGCTAAGTAAATGTTTCAATAATTGTTCATATGTAAACCCTACTTCACACATAGGTTTAAGATGAGGAGGAAGGGGGTAGAGGGGATCTAAAGATTTTTATTTCACCAAGAGGGTGATTGAAATTGGGATTACAGTAGTGAGAAGTGGTGACGACAAATACTCTTACAACATTTAAGTATCTGGACATGTCCTTCATTCACCAAGGCATATTAGGCTATGGAGCAAGTGCAGGGTAATGGGATTAGTACAGACAGGTACTCAATCCTGGGACAAAGGGTCTGTTTCTGTGCTCTATGGTCTCTGACCATATTGATGGATTGCAAGGCTACAAAACTGGGGATGGATTGGGACCTGGGTGAATCTGGATATTAGATAGATAATTTATTGATTCCAAAGGAAATTACAGTGTCACAGTAGCATTACAGGTGCACAGATATACACATATTAGAAGAAAAGTAGAAAGAATAAAAAATAAGTTACCACTAACAGATTAACAGGAGGGGTCATCACTTCCCCGGCTATAGGTTGACTCATTATAGAGCCTAATGGCCGAGGGTGAAAATGACCTCATATCGCGCTCTTTGGAGCAGTGAAGTTGTCTTAGCCTATTACTAAGATGATGAGAGACATTGTCCAGTATTGCCAGGATTTTCCATAGGGTCCGTTGTTCTACCACAGCCTCCAGCCTGTCCTGTTTGACTCCTATAATAGAGCCAGCCTTTCTAATCAGTTTATTGAGCCTGTTGGCATCACCCATGTTGATGCCATTGCCCCAGCACACAACCGCATAGAATATTGTACTGGTGACAACAGAATGATAAAACATGTGAAGCAGAGGCCTGCATACTCCAAAGGACCTCAGTCTCCTCAGGAAGTAGAGGCGACTCTGTCCCTTCTTGTGTACAGCCTCTGTGTTGGCGCTCCATGCAAGGCTGTCATTCAGGTACACCGCCAGGTACCTGTGGGCCCTCACCATCAATAGTAACAGGGAGCACTGCAGGCTTGGTCTTCCTAAAGTCCATCACCATCTCGTTTGTCTTACTGATGTTGAGCTGCAGGTGATTCAGCTTGCACCATTTGACAAAGTCCTCCTACAGAGTCCTGTATTCATCCTTCCATCCTCCTTTAATACACCCAGCTATTGCAGAATCATCAGAAAATTTCTGCAGATGACATGACTCAGTGTTGTATTTAAAGTCAGAGGTGTACAGGGTAAACAGGAGGGGAGCCAATACAGTCCCCTGTAGGGCCCCAGCACTGCTTATGGCCATGCCTGACACACAGCTGTGAAGGCATACAAAATCTGGTCTGCCACTCAGGTAGTCCATTATCCAGGGTGTAATGGAAGGGCAACTTGCATTGAATGGAGCTTTTCCCCAACAGTAAGGGCTGTGTGGTATTGAAGGCACTTGAGAAATCAAAAAAAAAACATGACTCTCACAGTGCTGCCCTGCTTATTCAAATGGAAGTAGGTTCTGTGCAGCAGGTTCTGTGGAGCCGACAACATCGTCGGCTCCGATCTGGTCCTAGTGGGCAAACTGTAGGGCATTGAGGGTGATCTCACCAGGGGTCAGAGGTAAGCTAAGACCAGCCACTCTAGAGTCTTCATGACATGTGAGGTCAGGGCTACTGGACAGTAGTCATTCAAGACTTACAGTTGGCCTTTCTTGGGTACTGGGACTACACTTGATGTTTTCCACAGTCAGGACCATTTCCAGGCCGAGACTCAGACTGAAAATGCACATTGGAACAGGCTCCTTAAGGACCTCGGGGT
Organism: Hypanus sabinus; assembly: GCF_030144855.1. NCBI lineage: Eukaryota > Metazoa > Chordata > Chondrichthyes > Myliobatiformes > Dasyatidae > Hypanus > Hypanus sabinus. Next base: position 102,991,391 of record NC_082708.1, on the reverse strand, counting down.
TTACACCATCCGGTCTCAATGCTTTGCCGTGTCTGAGTTTCCCCAGAGCACTTCTCACCTGCTCAGTAGTGAAGGTGAGTCCATGATGAAGATTGGGACAATAGCAGTTGGTATGTGGAGATGTGGATGGCAGGTCCAGGGCAAGGAAATGATGTAGACTGTGGTAGCTTGTGTTGTTCATCCATGTGTTGAATTGCAGGGGGAAGGAGGGAGGAGGGGAGGTGTTGGTGCTGAAGGAACATTGCGTCCCTCTGCACCTTGTCTGGTGTTCTGGGGGGGAGTGTAAACAGGAGGGCAATTGACAAAACTATTGAGTAATTTATTTAACCCATTAGCCCATTCATGGCCACATTTCAAGGACAAAGGTACTATTTTCTGAGATATCTATGAAGTGATCCCAGCCTCAGCTCATCTCTGCTGAGACTGATTTAAGCCTTTGATTCCAATGTCCTTTTGTCAAGCCTCAATGAAAATACAATGAGATCGCCACAAAAAACATTTCATATGTGAGAATGATTAGCACACTGCCAAATTTGTGCAATTAATATACAATATTTCAATAGTTAGTGAAGAAAGGAATGAAGATATGCATTGTTGGCACTTAATTGATTTCAGTCCTTACTTTCTTGCCATATTGATCCCAGTGCAGTTGTCCTCCTTCTCCATCACTATCTTCACTCCAAAATCCTCTGCTTTGCCAGTCACCCACTAGAATACAACGGCCATTAGTGTTACCACTAAAAATTGTACAAGATTTCAATTCTGTGTTCCAAAAGATTACCTGAACACACTCCATACAACCTGAAGAGCAGCTACTTCCCTTCTACCATTCAGTTCTTGAACCAACCAGCGAACAGCATTATAGTTATGCAACACAACGACCACTCTGATCATCTCACACTAAAATAGGCTTTCATTTATTTGTTATAATTGCGTTTCTTTTTCTTGTAAAAATTGTGTATAATTTATGTTGAATTTGTGTTTTTCACCTGTGAATGCCACTTTATACAAGTTATACAAGTTTTCCATTGAGCCTGTACATATAGCAAAGAACTTGCCGTTGATGTTGGATATCTGAAATAAAACAAGGGAATGCTGGGAATACTCAGCATTCTGATGGAAAGAATCCAACCTGAAATGTTAATCCTGTTTGTCTTAGTACAGATTCTGCCTAACCTGGACCATAAGACATAGACCAGGGGATTTGGCCATCGAGTCTGCTCCACCATTCGAACGTGGCTGATTTATATTTCCTCTCAACCACATTCTCGTGCCTTCTCTCTGTAACCTTTGATGCCTGCGTCAATTAGGTAAAAACCTATGAACCTCCACTAAAAGTGTACCACATGACCTGGCCTCCACAGCTGCCTGTGGCAATGAATTCCACAGGTTCATACCCTCTGGCTAAAGAAATACCCCCCTCATCTCTGTTTCTAAAGAGACGCCCCTCTATTCTGAGGCTGTGCCCTTTGGTCCAAGACTCTCTATTGCATGACGTGTAGCATAAAAGTTAGCATGACCCTATTACAGCTCAGGGCATCAGAGTTTGCAGTTCAGTTCCAATGACATTTGTAAGGAGTTTGTATGTTCCTCCCTGTGAACATGTGGGTTTCCTCCCGTTTTCTCTCACATTCCAAAGACGTACCAGTTAGTTGGTTAATTGGGCTGTGTAAGTTTTCCTATGATTAGCCTAGAATTAAATAGGTGGGTTGCTGGGTGGCATGGCTTATTGTTGCAGAAGAGCCTGTCCATCCTATATCAATAAATAAAATAAATAAATCCTAAATGAATTAGCTAGACAAAATCTATGTGGTTGCTAAATGAAGACAAGCTGATACAAGCAAAATTGGATATTTCTAGGACAAAATTGGAGATTTGTAGGAAGAACAAGGTAGGAATGTAGCATGGGAATAGTAGAAATGGTAGAACAGTGATGAACATAATGATACTATAGCACCAGCAACCCTAATTCAATTCTGCCACTGTCTGTAAGGAGTTTGCATGCTCTCCCCATAACCACATGGGTTTCCTCCAGGTTCTCTGATTTCCTCCCACATTCCAAAGGTGTATGGGTTAGTAGGTTAATTGGTCACATGGGTGTAGTTGGGTGATGAGGATTCATTGGGCCGGAGGGCCTTTTGCCAAGCTGTTTGTCTTTAAAATAGCAAAGATAGGGGATTCGAGTTTACAGAGAAAAGTGTTTGTAAATTGCCAAGTGAATTCCTGATAAAGATTCAAGTCTGTGGCAAATGAAATTGAACAAACTCAGGACATCTGCATACATATCTACAAATAAGTAATCTACTTGTTGTCATTCTATGTCACATTTATTCACAAATTAGAAGGATGTTTGGGTTATTGCATCTAGGATGGCTCTAAAACCAATTCCATCAATCCCTTCCCCTTTTGTAACTATATAACCTGTTCTTTCTCATGTTGGTTAACTCCATCTTAATTCTCCAACCACCCATCTGCACCAGGGTAGCTTGCAGCAGTCAACTAACATGCTAACCACTGCATCCAACAATCACAACATGACATAATATGAATGGGGGAAGCAGTGTTCCAAAGCAATTTGGAAGCATCGTTCAGAACCAATGCCAAGATTCATATATACCCTAATACCAATATTATTTTACCTTACAGGAGCTTAAACCTAAGTTAGCAAGCTGAACCTTTAAAGTCTATGTCAATGAAAATCCACTTTCTTGATCCTCTTAACCCACAAGCAAAAAAAATTGTAGGTCTTTCCCTGGTTTCTCCAGATTCCAAGTTCAGATCCCTAAAGGTTTGTTCTGACAGTTGAACCATCACTTCTTCCTCTCTGAGGCTTGGTCGTATTGTCCTTATGATGTCAGTTTGGAAGGATCCTGTTGTCTTCATTGGTTTGTTTCTGTCCCCTGATTTAAAACTGCTGTAAGAGAAGTACTGTAAATCAGATCAGGAAGGACGTACTGTTCCGATTCAGCTGCTCTCCCATTGAACAAATTCCCCAGAGCATATGGTGTGGTAAGGTGGTGATGGCTAGATGGTAAAGAGGGATTTGGATGCTGTCAAATCCAGAAGATGTGGACTGCAGAGAGGACTAGCAGTGGGCTGGTGGTGCAAAATCAAGGTCAACGTTTTATTGTGCAACAAGCAGAGAATGTCTCAGTGGATTCTTATTAATTGGGCTTTCAGTTAATTGGGACAACACTTAAAGAACAAAAACTAATTGAAAAAATTTGCTGGGATTCCCTTTGTTTATTGCGTCACTATGCAACTTAATTGGGGCAGGAGACTGATGCTGAACAGGTTCTAACTAGCATCAGTAACATGCATTTGTATGCCCATCACATGGTACAATGTGGTTAGAGCAAACAGTTTTTAAATAGCGTCAGTGGCATATGTTCAAAAACCGGTGATTTTTGTCACCGATAGTGGGTGAGAAAGAAACAGGAAGACAATTCTCGCCCATTTTGCTGATTGCAGTTTCAATCATTCAGGTTTGGAGATGCCGGAAACAGCCAGGATTGAAAATGAAACAATTTCACTGCTTCAAGTGAAGAAGTACGAAGATTCCGAAGGCATCTTAAATGAAGAGTTGGAGGATGCAGTCATCAATAGCATTGTATGAAGGCAGTCTATTATCTGCACTCGATACTGTATCTGCGCTGATTCTTGTTCATTGCATACACTATTCCTCCATCAATAGCTGTTAGGAACTAATGCACAGTTTTATAGCACTGCAGTACTATTGGTATGTTCTAATTTGTCCTGTATTTCATTTACCGGTAAATACATAATTTGTTACTCAGTTGTTTTTTTATATCTTTTAAACTATTTCCATGAAACTTCTGCTAATTTGTCAGCCACTTAATTGGGCCAAAATGTACTGGCCCTGAAGTGTCCCAATTAACTGTAATCCACTGTATTTTCTACACGGAAACTAACTAAAAATCTACATACAACCAAAATATTCAGAAATTTATCTTGTTCCACATTTATATGCAATTTTGATTTTTTTTTTAAATGTGGTTGCACAAAATTGTAATTGAAATGGTAAAGAAGATCATTGTTGGAACTATTTACCTGATCAGGTAGAATCAATGGAGAGACAGAGTGAACATGTTAGGTAACCTGAAATGTTATGTTTTTGTCTCTTTCTGAGTGCTTGATGACTTGCTGAGAATTCTCAAATATTTTCACATGTAACTTCAAGAAAATATTAATTGTTTTAATTTGGGCCTCTATCTCTAATAATTTCTCATAGAATATTGCACAGGTTGAATATTTAAGAAGTTTCCATCATCAACATCAACAGATCAGAGTTCAGTTTAATGAAGTATACCTGATAGGCCTTATGTTGTTGTCCAGGTGATCAAGTGTTTTCAACATCCACTGCAAAATCTATCAGTACATTATAATCCCCAATTAATTTTCAATAAATTCACTGAAAAAAAGTATCAAATTATGAGCTGCTATTTGATTTGGAAGAAACAATTTTATAAACTGAATAGTGTGTGGCACAGTAAATTTGCTTACAAATAGTATGCTGATTGGTTCTGTTGCTGCCTTATTGCAGTCCTGACAAAATGCCTGGATGCTGAAAAAATGTTCCACCTAAACCTTTACTGAACTGGAAACAGTGAATATCAATCTGAATATTAAATTAATAATATCTTGCAGCCCAGTTAGTTTAAAGAAGGGAAATACATAGAAGAGGAGGAACATCACACTTAAAATATTTTTCAGACTTCTCTTTCAATTCTTTCATTGAATCTTTCCCTAATTCTGTTAAAATACTTAGATTGACTTTTCAAATTATTCAGAAAACACATAATCAGAATGAGAATAAGAATCAGCATCTCATTTATCATATGATGTGAATCTGATGTTTAGTTTAGAGCCACAGAGTCATAGAGTTATCCAATAGGGAAACAGGCTCTTTGGTCCAACTGACCTATCCCAATCAAGTTGCCTACCTACGTTAGTCTTTGTAGCCTGCATTGGCAAATATCCCTTTAAAACCTTTTCTACCCAGTAACTTGATCAAGTGTCTTTTAAACATTGTAATTGTATCTGTCACTGCTGCTTTCTCATGCAGCTCATTATACATTCCCGTCATCATGTTTTGCACTCTTCAGATCCTGTTAAGATCTTTTCCCTCTCACCTCAAATCCATGCTCTCAGCTTTTACACAGCCCTAATCTGGGAAAAAGACTGTGACCATTTCTTTTATCTATGCCCCTCATGATTTTATATACCTCTACAAGGACAACCCTCTGTCTTCTAAGCTCCCACCTTCTTCCCTACTTATATCACCATTTACAGAGAACTAAGTTCTTATGGTCTTGGATCTTTCTTTTCTACAACACTGTCTATGGCTTTATCATTTATTTTATAAGTCCTGCCTTGATTTAATTTAGAAAATGCAACACAGTCTAATTTAAATTCCATCTGGTAGTTCTTCCCAATTAGTAAGTGAAGAAAATGAAATGTCAAGAGACCTGTGTCTTATAATTTGAACTATTATCAACTGATTCTTTAGGACACAAATGGAATCAATGGATGTATGTGAGAAAATGGTGACATGGGGAAGGATTAACTATTAAACCACAGAGCAGGGTAAAGGAGCCATTTGGTCCATCCCAAAGTCTTATGGATATATTGTAAATGGTTGAGAGACTTGAGGTAGAAATGATTGACATCCAATGGCAGTAGTTTACTTAATAGCCAACGTTACTTTTCACTCTATTTGTTCATTACCCAACTTATGGGTGGTTGTCTTAAATTATGATTACGTTGTACCGACTCATAACCCCTGCCATCCAATGTTAAGCACATTAATTTTGTTTCCTAGTAAAATTTGATATTCAGAAAATGACAACATACACTGTTGATGTATGGTTTTTATTAGCTTGTGTTTCCTCTTCATCTGAAATCTCTGACTTCAGCTTGTCTACAATTGTTTGGATATGATCAATCCTTTGACATCTATCTCACAGACTGCATGTCACTTGTGAGTTTATTAAATGCCACCACCCCAGCTCAGTGGTTTTCAAATTGGAGTGGGAGCAGGGCACAGCAGTCAGGAGGATCATAGGATGGTAAAAAGTGGATCAATTTGTCCACTCTTTTAATAAAGGCCAGGTCATGAACCAGAGAAATTGTTATTATTCCTGGAATGCATGTGAGAGCCATTTGGTTAATGTGCATCACTGAGAAGAAATCTGAAAGCCACTTAATTTGTCATAGGCAAGCCTCAAACTATCCACCTCCGATATCAAGGTAATAGAACTTTCCAGAGTAGTGAACAGAATTGGGAACTAGACCGAACTTCTCCTCCTCAAAATGATAACAAGATTATAAGATAATTACAGGGAGAGACTTATTCAACCCAATTGTCCTTAAGAGCCTATAGTTCTCAGATGCAGAAGCCAATTGTTCATTAAGTGCTGCCATTTCCTTCACCAGCACTATTCTGTCTAGAAATCTATTCAATGTAACATTCTCTTTGGATTTAAGAAATTTCCAGACATCAGACCTAACTTTTCCTTTCATTGAGTTTAGCTTGAAGTGATTTTCTGGATTTGCTATTTTGTCTCTGTCACACCTCCCGCTCCTTTATTGAAAGTTTGTTTTTCCAGTCTTGCACTTCAGACCACACCTACAGAGGATTAGCCTCATGGTTCTTTTTCAAATATCTGCCATTCATCATATTCAACTAATAAATAACTTATTTGTCTGTTGGTGCTAACAATAGTATAGCTTTCCTGCATCAATAATATAGACACTAACACACAGATTGCAAATTAAAACATTTCAATGACTTAATGAGCGATTTGATGAATTCCACCTGATACAGCCATACCATCGAGAATCCTTCTGCACTTTTACTGCAAAGAGCTCAAAAAGGGCTAAAATGGACTGCGGCAAATTGCAGGAAACTTCTGCATAAATTGTACTTTATATTCTATATCCAACAACTGAATTTACTAGATAGAACATTATGATCAGAAGGGGGCCAATCAGTCATGGAACATGCTCTGCTTCAATTACTGTAAATCATTTCATATGAGGCAGCACAGTGGCATAGTAGTTAGCACAACGCTTGACAGTAAAGGTTCAATTCCTGTTGCTGCCTGTACATTCTCCCCATGACTGCCTGGGTTCCTTCTGGATGCTCCACTTTTCTCTCATAGCCCAAAGATGAACTGGTTGGTAGGTTATTAGTCATGGTAAACTGTCCCATGATTAGGCTTGGATTAAATTGAAGGACTGCTGGGCAGTATGGCTCAAAGTGCAAGAAGGGCCTATTCTGTGCTCCATTTCCCTGCTTTTGATCCATCTATTGATATGCTAACCTGGCAAAAATCCATTGACATTGGCCTTGATCTCATTAGAAATAAAGGTACAGAGTTCTACCTCTTTATGAAAATTATTCTCCACCTTCATTTTTGAATCCAACATTATACTCAAGAAAATACATGTGCATCCCATCTTTGTAATTTACCATCATGCACCAATGTCAATATAGTGAAACTACATTTCTTTCTCTTGAGTAATTTTGATCATCATGGAGGAATTAAGGTTTTTAAAAGCTGTTTTATCTGAAGAGTAGCATCTATGAGATTTAATTTTACCTTACCATCAGCTCTGATTAAAAAATGTTCCCTGTTTGTTGAATTGCTTGTCTTGAATCTAATACCAAATGATTAAGAATCTCCTCCAGTTAATAACTTGTAAGACAGATGTCTTTGCACTCATTTCTTGCCAGAAACTCTGTTCCACAGCCTTCAACTCCTTTCTTCTTCCTACAAACATTCTCAAACTGAAGTAAGCTGTTCATTGACACGATATCATATCTGATCCTGAGTTGAGCTTTGGTTACATTTTCACAAACACCATAATTTTATCTCCCATTGCTATATAGTATTTGATCCTTCTCCTGCATTAGCTCATATGTTACTAAATTCCTGATGCTGACCTTGCTTAAATCTGATGATGTGCAAAAGACAAAAAGGCATCAACAGATATTTATCAAATAGTCTTGCCCTGGGGGGGGGGGGGGGGGTGCACGAGACAGGTTTGTGAATGATCGCCACTACTCTCTGCATTGTGTCTGGATCCATTAGCTCAATGCATCAGACAGGGTGGAGAGATCAGGGGAATTGTTATTAAAGGGACAGAGCATAAATTGGCTTGTTACGTGGATAACATTTTGATCTGTCTCTAGGGCAACCAACATGCTCTTTACCTACACTCTGGAACACTTTCCTTAACCTTTTCAATTAACCACCTCTTTCTTTATCTTTAAGACTGTCCTTAAAAGTTTACTATTTTTGTCTATCATAATATCTCACTGAAAACTGTTGTTATGCAAGAAAAGCAGTACCTAATTAATGGCAGTAACCTTTCGCCAATACCAATATATTTACATCATAATGTGTTTACTGTGTTGGTTGAAAATTGTCATAAAATTAACATGTTTGTGCTTGTTTTCAAGTGTCTCTCAATAATCTTCAATCTCTTTTTTCTCTGTGACTTCCTGCAGCTCAATAAACATCTAGCCTACCTGCACTCCTCCTATTCTAGCATCTTGAGTGTATCCAGTGACTTATATCGATGGTATGTTTTCAGCTGTCATGGCCATGTCGTGAATCCCTTCTTTAATTTCTCCATCTTCCAGAATTCTTTAAAATTCTGCTTAAGCCACTTAGGGTCCTTAAATCTACTTGGATGGCTGCAGAATCTACTCCATCACTCCTCCAGTCTACACTCTGCAAACAAGCATGGGAAATAAAAAGGAGTAGAGTGCATTGAAGAAGAACTAAAGCTGATAAAAGCTGAGAAGAATAATTGGCCCTTATTAAAATCAAACTGTGTTGTGAGTAGAGCACAAGGGATCCTGCAGATGCTAGCGATTCAGAACAACACACACAAAATGCTGCAGGAACTCAGCAGGTCAGGTAGCATCAGTGGAGAGGAATAAAGAATCGATGTTTTGGGCCATGACCATTTATTAGGACTCAGTGCTCATTTTTGTGAGTGGAAAAGATTGGCATTATGTAGCAGGATGCAGAGTTCTGGATATAAACAGACACAATGCAATTGAATAGTCAGAAAGCATCAGTTACAACAGAAGAGAAACAATTTTGAAAAGTAGATAATCCTGAGAGACAATATTTAATTGTAATTTATTTAAATGCATGCAATACACTGACAAAGATATTTAATGTGCCTAGGGCAATGACTTCAAAAATATAATTTCAGAGATCGGCAGTGCATTCAATATAAACTTACAGTTAATGGAGAAGCTCATCACAAAGTGCTCCATAGAGGCATAATAAAACAGATTATATATCAAGGTACAGAAGAGTCATTACAAAAGTAACAAGAACAAATGTCAAAAATCCATGTCCCTTGCTTTACTGGAAATTATAGACCAGGCTGCATCTTTTAAAATAATGGATATGTAACAATTAACAGCAATCTGCAAAAGAGATAATAATAGCAGTAAAGCATTAATTATTAGCATTCTATCAGATACGCACTATTTTTTATATCTTGGAAGAAGTAAGTGGAGCTTGTCAAACTCAGTTCCTCAGAATAATTTGATCTTTTCTCCTTGTTGTGAACTTGATAGTGATGACTCATTTCCCCAGGCTGAATCAACATTAGGTGGAATTCTTGACAAAGCACACTTCACATCTTGCTAGAGAGTCTACTTGTAAATTCAACATTATCAGATTTAGGAATCAGACAGGTGTGAGAAATCCAAGTTCTGGCTTCAGGCACTTCCTGTTTCTTTAGCTGCCTAAACACCATATTGTTAGAATTCCTTTTTATCAACTTCCCTTCTCTAGCTTTAAGCTGCTCCAAAGAACATTTGGACACATTATCAGACAATGAGAAATATTGAAGACCCATCAGCATCATTCTGTGTGGTGTGGTATGACGTGGCTGATTCCATCTGGCTTTTGAGGCAGCATTTGCACAGTGTGGGTAGTGGGCATCAGGTCATAATGCCTTATTCATTCTGACAAGGGAGAATCTGATAGAGCTATTATAAATAAAATGATGTCAGTCATAGTAAAATATTTTAAAGAAATTATTGAAAAGTGGTTCTTCACAAATATTTATTTTTACAGTATTTTTATTCAGAAGAAAAAAACAAGACTTACAGAGTGCAGCAAATCAAATACATCTCAACATAAATTGTGTACATTTATATATTGTAATAAAATTCATCAAAATGTTATAGCATAACACATAAAGGTATACCACTCTGTAATCAAAAATTTAAAGACAGGTTGTACATGATAAAAGAATTTTTTATATAAAAAAAGTCAACTCCTTACCAACTAACAAAGAAAAACCTGATGGATGATAATGGATAATTAGAAAAAAAACATATTCGCTTAAGAAGAGAAGATAAAAATATACATAAAAGTCTGTGCACTGTTAAACTTTATAAATTGGAAAAGTAATTTAGGAAAGGTCCCTAGATATCATAAAAAGATTGTTTCAAATTTAAGACTGAGCAGCGGATCTTCTCTAAATTTAAATAAGACATAATATCACGTGGCCATTGAAGATGTGTAGGAGGGGTAGACTCCTTCCATTTAAGCAAGATTGCTCTCCTTGCTAAGAGAGAGGTAAAAACTAAAACCTGTAGGTTAGGAGTATTTATAGTTATATCTTCATTGGCAATAATACCAAACAAGGCAGTAAGGGGATTTGGGTCAAATTGGACCCTAAAAAGTTGTGAGAAGGTATGAATTATTTCCCACCAAAACTTTTCAATTTTAGGGCAAAACCAAAACATATGAATTAAAGAGGCATCAGCAGAGTTGCATTTATTACAAAGTGGAGAAACATTCAGGTAAAAACTGGACAGCTTCTGTTTAGAAATGTAAGCTCTATGAACCACTTTAAATTGTAGAAGAGAATGACGAGCACAGAAAGATGATTTATTAACCCGTTTAAGAATTTTATTCCATCTATCATCAGAAATCTGACAATTTAGGCCATCCTCCCAAGCTTTTTTTTATTTTATCTGAAAAGCCTTGTCTGGAATCAATCAACAAGTTATAGACACTGGTAATAGAACCATTAACAAAAGCTTTTAAATTTAAAAGATCGTCCAGTAAATTTTTATCAGGACCTATAGGAAAAGTAGTTAATTGGGGACGTAAGAAATCTCTAATTTGAAGGTATCTGTACAAATGTGTTTTTGGCAGTGCAAATTTAGTTGACAATTGGTCAAATGAAGCATGAGATCCTGAGATAAACAGGTTCCAAAAACACTTAATACCTAGTTCATCCCAATCCTTAAAGACTTCACAAATATAATGAGATTTTAGATGTAAAAAGGCAGAAAGATTGACTTTCCCTGTTCTAACAGATACTTCCATTCATACAATTTGGATGGAATGAATGGAGAAACCTATGCAAGGAGTTTTATGTATTTACTCCAGGAAGAGAAAACAATTATTAATAAAGTTGCTCAGCTACTTTTCAACATCTTTCCAGAGATTGTACAATCAGGCAAAGCTGACTCCAAGTAGATCAAGCTGATCCAGATGATTGCTGGTCTCAGACATTTTTTCAGCCAAAGGCAGCTGAACAATGGACACATTTGAGCAAATCACTTCAGTCCCAGATGAAGGTGTTGATTAATACATGGGAATATGATATTATTGCTCTTACAGAACACATGGTTGAAACAAGGGCAAGACTAGCAAGGTATAAAATCTTCAGCCGACACACCATTTACAAGAGGAGGTGGTATTTCAAGATTTACTAAGGATTCCATTACAGCAGTAAAATGGGAGGACATCTTAGAACACTGTCCCCTCTCAACAACAGAGTTCTACTAACGGTTAGGGGAAGGAGCAGAATGCCTCAGATATGCAGGAAAAACCATAGCGATGTTCATGAATAATGAGATTGTGTTAATAGGGAATGTCATATTTTGCAATATTAATGGTGACCACTTTTGTGTGAAATACATCGAGGGGATTAAATTTTTAGAGTGAATCCAGGTGGGTCTTTTAATCCAGTATATTAATAGTTCTGCCACAGAAGAGACAATACTAGGTCAGATCCTTGTAGTAATACCAGGGCACCATGGTAACATGATACTATTACAACTCAGGATGTTCCGGAGTTCAGAATTCAGTTCTGGTGCTGTTCTGTAAGAAGTCTCTGTGCATCCTCCCCATGGAATTCATGGATTTTCTCCAGGTCCTCCAGTTTCCTCCCACGATCCAAAGATATACTGAGCTGGTTAAATGGTTGTTGTAAATTGTCCTGTGATTAGGTTAGGGTTAGTTGGATTTGCTGGAGGTTGTTGGGCGAGAAAGGCCTACACAGCGCCATTTCTCTAAATGAGTAAATATTGGTGGATGTACCAAAGTGTCAGCAAAATAGTTTTGGAGAGATTGGCAGTGCAGCAGTTTGAATATGCCTATTACAGCACCAGCAACCTGGGTTCAATTCCAGCCACTGCCTGTAAGGAGCACGTACATTCCCCAAATGACAATGTGGTTTTTTTTCCTAGTGTTCCGGTTCCCCCCCACATTCCAAAGAGGTACGCGTTAGTAGGTTAATTGGTCACATAGGTGTTAATGGGCAGCATGGTGTGATAGGTTAGAAAAAGTTCAAAGTAAATATTATTATCAAAGAACATGTGTATCACCATATATAACACTGAGATTCATTTTCCTGTTGGCATACTCAGCAAATCTATTGAAAGATCAACCAGAGTGCAGAAGACAACAAACTGTGCAAGTGCCAATATAAATAAATAGCAGTAAATAATGAGAGCATGAGATAATGAGATTAAGAGTCCTTAAAGTGAGATTATTGTGGGAAACTTCCCAAAGATGGAGCAACAGTCTGATGGTTGAGGGTAGTAACTGTTCTTGAACTGATGGTGTGAGTCCTGAGGCTCTTGTACCTTCTACCTGATGGCAGCAGCAAGAAGTGGGCATGACCTGGGTGGTGGGGATCTCTGATGATGTTGACGATGGTTTCCAAAGACAACATTTCATGTAGGTGTGCTCAGTGGTTGGGAGGGCTTTACCTGTGATGTACTGGGCCAAGTCCAATACCTTTTGTAGGATTTTCTGCTCAAAGGCATTAGTGTCTCCATATCAGCTTGTGATGCAGACAAGCAATACACTATTAAGACAGTACACAATCAAGCACCTGTTATCATGCTATATCTCTAAATAAAATGAAAATAAATAAAAATATTGATCATAAAACCATAGCTTAGCAAGTTTCAAAGTGGGCATGGAAAAGGATAAGCACAGTCTGGAAATTAAGATCCTGAAGGTAGAAAAGCAATTTCAATATCACCAGACGTGACCTGTTAAAAGTAAACTGAGAGCAGCTACCTCCAGGTAGGACTACACCCAACAAGTAGTTATCATTCAAAAGTGAAATAAAGAGCTCAGGGCCAATGCATTTTCATAAGATCAAAAGGTAAAGACAACAAGTGCAATAAACTCTGTATGCCAAGGTGCTATATGTTTGAGAACTGGATAAAGTTACAGGGAAATATATGGCAGGTATAGGAATATGACATATCCGGAAGCCTAATATGAGCATCAAAAGTGTTGAGGATTACTCAACAAAGATCAGGAGCACACACAGAAAAAACCTCACTAACAAATAAGGGTGAGGAAAATTTCAAAGAATTTTATCAAGTGGGTAATCGGGGAAACAGTAGCGCCCATTTGGAACCAAATGGTAATCTATATGTGGAGCCAAAAGACATGAGTAATTACTTAAATGAATTCTTCTCATCTGTACTCAGAAAGTCCATTGAAATTCTAGTGCAAATTAGCATAAGAATGGAGGAGATGTTATGTTTTAATAGGTGTGAAGGTGAAGGAATATCTTTAAGTATGATGTGTACTATTGCAGGTTACTACAAGATGCCAGATGATTTAAGCATTAAGCATTTTATTTCAAGAAGTGCAGAGGAACAAGTCTACCTTCAGATGGCAGTTAAAAGGTCTGAAGGATAGATTTGCTTTACACGTGGAAAGGAGGCCAACACATTTTCTTTGAGGGGGAAATTTTGTCTGACTATGTTTTTTTGTGAAGATAAGAAAATATATTGATGAGGGCAGTATTGTTTAGTAATCCACAGAGATTACTAGCAAGGTACCACCTGGGAGTAGTCCAAAAGATAAAGCCCATGAGATCCAGGGCAAGTTAGCAAAACTGGCTCGGGTTGTTGGTGTGGGATCTTTGTAATCATAGGCCTGTGACTTTTAGTGTACCAGCGCAACCCTTGCTGGGACCTTTCCTGTTTGCTATACAAATTAACAATTTACATATGCATGGTGACATAAAGAATTGAATTTTTGTAGACAGTGAGAGGGGATAGTTTTTGGTTGCTGATAATATGATTAGGAATAGTCAGCATAGCTTTGTCAAAGGCAGATCGTGCCTTACAAGCCTGATTGAATTTTTTGAGGATGTGACTAAACACATTGATGAGGATAGAGCCATAGATGTAGTGTATATGGATTTGAGCAAGGTATTTGATAAGGTACCCCATGCAAGGCTTACTGAGAAATTAAGGAGGCATGGGATCCAAGGGGACATTGCTTTGTGGATCCAGAACTGGCTTGACCACAGAATGCAAAGTGATTGTAGATAGGTCATATTCTGCATGGAGGTTGGTCACCAGTGGTGTGCCTCAGAGATCTGTTCTGGGACCCGCTACTCCTTGTGATTTTTATAAATGACTTGGGTGAAGAAGTGGAGGGACAGGTTAGTAAATTTGCTGATGACACAAAGGTTGGATAGCGTGGAGGGCTGTCAGAGGTTACAGTGGGACTTTGATAGCATGCAAAACTGGGCTGAGAAGGGGCAGATGGAGTTCAACCCAGAAAAGTGTGAAGTGGTTCATTTTGGTAGGTCAAATATGATGGCAGAATATAACAATGATGGCAAGACTCCTGGCAGTGTGGTGGATCAGAGGGGTCTTGGGGTCTGAGTCCATAGGACACTCAAAGCTGCTGCGCAGGTTGACTCTGCGGTTAAGAAGGCATACGTTGCATTGGTCTGCATCAATCATGGGATTAAGAAATGAGAGGTAATGTTGCATCTATGCAGGACCCTGGTCAGACCCCACTTGGAGTACATGTGCTTAGTTCTGGTCACCTCACTACAAGAAGGATGTGGAAACTATAGAAAGGGTGCAGAGGAGAATTACAAGAATGCTTCCTTGATTGGAGAGCATGCCTTATGAGAATAGGTTGAGTGAATTCGGCCTTTTCTCCATGGAATGACAGAGGATGCACGGTGACTTGATAGAGGTGTACAAGATAATGAGAGGCATTGATCATGTGGATCATCAGAGGCTTTTCCCCAGGACTGAAAAGGCTAGCATGAGAGGGCATAGTTTTAAGGTGCTTGGAAGTAGGTACAGAGGAGATGTCAGGGGTAAGTTTTTTATGCAGTGTGGTGAGTGTGTGGAATGGGCTGCCGGCAGCGGTAGTGGAGACAGAAAGGTTAGGGTCTTTTAAGAGACTCCTGGATGGCTACATGGAGCTCAGAAAAATAGACTATGGGTAACCCTAGGTAATTTCTAAGGTTTGGACATGCTCGGCACAGCTTTGTGGGCTGAAGGGCCTGTATTGTGCTGTAGGTTTTCTATGTTGTAAGATGGATCTAACAATGATAGATGGAATTTAATCCTGTTAAGTCTGAGATGGTGTGTTATGGAGCACTAAAAAGGATAGGGCATAGACAATAAATGATAGTGTTCACGGGTCTACTGAGGATTAGAAAGACTTTTGTGTGCAAATCATGAAGCAATACAAATTGATAATGTGGTTAAGAAGGAATACAAGACTTTAGCTTTCATTAGTTGGAGCATATAACAGAAGAATTGGGACACGATGGTGCAATTTAATAAGACATTAATTAAGCCATGTGTGGGTTATTGTGTTACCAGTCCTCCCTCCACGCTGTAGCAAGAACATGATTGCACTGGAGAGGGAGTTTAGGAATTTCACTTTGGTATGGAACATGTCGGCTATGATGAGGGATTGAATAATTGTTTTCCTTGGATTAGATGAGACTGAGGGAAATCTCGATTGAAGTGCACAAAATCATGATCAGGATAAATAGGGTAGATATTAGGACACTGTACTCCAGCAAAGATGTTAAACTAAGTGGTAAGAAATTTAGAGGGCATCTGAGAAAGGTGTTTTAAATCATACAAAAGCTGATTGGAATTGGGGGCTACTGCACAATTGGGGGAGAGATACTGTACAATAGGGGAGTGGGGGGAAATGTGCATGATGGTGGGATCCCATTGGAGATGGCAAAAGTTACGGAGAAACTTCCCTCCCCCACTTTCCCTAACATCTTTAAGCATATGTTTCCTCCCCGTCCCCGTCCCCCCGCTTTCCGTAGGGATCTCCCTACGCAGCTCCCTTGACCATTCATCCCTCCTCACCGACCTCTCTCCAAGCACATCCTTGCAATCGGAACACGTGCTACACCTGCCCCTACAGAACCTCCCTCGCTACCATTCAGGGCCCAAACAGTCCTTCCAAGTGAGGCAAAACTTCACCTGTGTGTCTGTTGGGGTCATCTACTGTGTTCGGTGCTCCCGGTGTGGCCTCTTGTATATCGGTGAGACCCGTCGGAGACTGGGAGTCTGCTTTGCTGAGCGCCTATGCTCCGTCCGCTAGAAAAGGCGGGATCTCCCAGTGGCCACCCATTTTAATTCCACTTCCCATTCCTATTCCGACCTGTCTATCGATGGCCTCCTCCACAGTTGTGATGAGGCCACACCCAGGTTCGAGGAACAACACCTTGTATTCCGTTTGGGTAGCCTCCAACTTGATGTCATGAGCATCGATTTCTCGAACTTCCGGTAATGCTCCCCCTTCTCTATTCCCCATCCCTTTCCCCCTCTCTCACCGTTTTCCCTTCCCTGCTCATCGCCTCCCTCTGGTGCTCCACCCCTTTTTTCATTATTCCATGGCCTCCCGACCTCTCCTATTAGATTCCCCTACTCCAGCCCTTTATCAACTTCCCATCTCTTTACTTCACCCCCCACCCCGTCCGCCTCCCGGTTTCACCTATCACTTTGTGTTTCTCCCTCCCCAGACTCTAATCCTGACTACCAATCTTTCTTTTCTCCAGTCCTGCAGCAGGGTCTCGGCCTGAAACGTCGACTGTACTCTTTTCCGTAGATGCTGCCTGGCCTGATGAGTTCCTCCAGCAGTTTGTATGTGTTGCTCGGATTTCCAGCACTACAAATCTCTTGCTTTAAATATCTCTTCTGCATTGTTTCGCAAAATGTTTCGGTTGATGGTAGTTCAACGTTCGGCGCCCATTGGTACGTTTTATACTTAACAAACTTTCCTGCAATAAACTTGATCAATCAATGACCTATCCCGCTTATCATCACCAAAGCAGTTGAAGCAAACAGATAAAAACCTCTGCTTGAAAAGAAACAGATGTCGTAAAACATGCGGATCGTTCTGTACAGTAGTTAACTGGCAGGCACAGTATAAGCAGTCTGGAAGAGGAATTGTTATATTAATTCGACCCGGGAGTTCCTCTGTTCGGTTTTAGGAAACAGATCAAATTGCCATTCGAAAATTCTACCTGTCAAAGCCTCAGCCCTTTCAGAGCCTTGTAGTTAAGTCTTCAAATTTAACCAAAGCTTGCAGAGTGGCAGCTGATGTCTTTTTGGACAATAAATAATGGATCAATGTTTGAGTGAGGTAACGTGGCTTAGCTATTAGATGGGTGCATTAAAATACAGGAGATTCAATTCAGACTTTTTCCAGAAAGTTTGCCTTCAGCCAATTTCATTCATTCAGAAAAAGCAACGGGCTGAACCAAAGGTTTTGGGTTCCAATGACATCCTTGTCACTTCTGTCCCAGAACTGGCTAGACTTGTGCAGTAAGGCTGTTCCACTCAATTACAAGGCAGATGAAAGGAAATCGTACATTACCTCGAGATGATCTGTCCATACCGTGCATGGCAAATCCAACGCCCCTAATCAAAATCATGCGTGGTAATAATCGAGAACACATCCGATTTGATATCATTTAGATCATTTGAAATCACGCTGCATTGTATCCCAGATCTAAACAAGGAGAAAGGAACTGGAATCAAGAAATAAAGCGAGGGTGACAGACTTTGATAGCAAGGCGGCACTTAATTATGTGTATAATCGGGAAACACCAATCAAATTAGAGTCAATTGTAATGAGGGTATTTTTTCCATTGGCTATAGTCTTACAGTTTTGAAGCACAATATAATTAGTGCTTACAATCTTTGTGTATATTTTCTAACCCTGAATATGTCTTACATTGAAATTAATTTTCACTGTCTTGTAAATATTCACTGATTGTACAATGTTGCGTTCCGACTGGGCCTCCTTAAATAATGAAGTTATTTGTGCTCACTTAAAATGAGTTCTGAGGAACTTGTAGACTGCATCCGTAGCACTTTACATTTTCCCGCATTAGTAACAGGCCTCTTCAAGAAAAGGGGATCTCTTCTACTCCAGTTTGACATCAACATTAACTTTGTCAGCTACTCAACTGCCCACTTGTACCACCATTAAGACATTCATCTCGTTCCACCACTAGGGCACTATGGCTGCACCATCAGAAACTTACAATGCGGAAACTTTTCAAGTGCTCTCCCAGACCATGAGGACACCACCACGGTTTCCTTCAAATGGCAGTGTGAGAATAACTATGTGAGGATAACTATGTGAGGTGCTCTGTTTCAAGAAGGTGGCTAATCACCTCTTTCTCAGGGGTATTTAGGGGTATTTAAGAATAGAAATAAATGCTGACTTAACATCCAACACCCTAACCTGCGAAAGAAATAACAGCGATAGCATTTCAAATGCATACGGAGTTACTTCCCTGCTGTTTTATTCATTAACTTTAAAATACCGTTATTATAATTATTGTAATTGTTATAACACGCTAAAATGTGTGGAGAATATATTTTATTATACAGTATTTTATTCTGTTAACAATTAGGAATTAGATGGTTTAATTGCCAGAAATGTCTCGTTACACGAATCTGTTCCATAGGCTTATTCTAAGCGCCTTAACAACATTGTAAGTTGCAGATGGGGTCATTTGCAGATCCAATTATTTGCCACTTGTGTTGTATAATTAGGGGAAAACGTGTATTTTTGAAAGTCACATTCCTTTACTTAAGTGAAACCAGAATATTTAACCGAAACGAAAAATACAATCCAGAACATTTGATTATATTAAGCGAATAAAACAATTTATTATCAGTTATTAATCTTACATTTATGTTCAATATTTACAATGAGCCCTGATTTATATCATTTTTATTGAGCCTTGTTCTGATCTATAACTCATTTTATTTCGAGATCATTATTATTAGTCAAAAGGTAATTGCCGGGCTACCCTTGAACTCAAGCCGTTTTCAGTTATATTTAATTGAAAAAATGTGTAATCCGGGTCTCTTTGGTTACTTGTAATGCATCAACAACTTGCACAGTGAATTATGATTCGTGTAGTTGGTTTAAAAAAAAGCATAATGAGCTCAGAATCTGATTCTGTTTTAGCCCATTTCCTGCCTACATGTTTATACGCAAAACCAAGACGGTGCCTAAAACGTTTAAAAACAGATTAGCACTTCGCGTGAGATTCAGACATTATTAACCAAAGTAACCAAGATATCAAAAAGAAAATTGTCGCTGAATTAACGCCATCTCAATAAAACAGTCCCATTCATTGTTAATTATTTCTAGTGAAATGTGTGAATTAAAATTAGTCCCGTCTGCATTCGCTTACAATCACCTGGATTAACCATCTGAGGCGCTCTTTTCTATTGGGAGACTCCCGGTCTGTTGTACAAACCCCGCAGAATAGGAGTGCACTATATTAACAATCACAATGTGTGTTATGGGCATTTTTACCAAATGCAACGTAAAAACTGTTGTTTACCAGCTCAGAGGGTAATCCTTATACACCCTGTTCGTTGGGCCTTGAAGAAGGAAGGATTGAGAGCTGAGCCTCTCGGCTGTCAAGATTGCACCAGCGACCAGACCAGTTGGCAGACAATGGAGCATTGAATTCTCATGGACCTTACTGAGTCCACTACAGGAAACCTTTTGAATTCGAATTTCTCGCCACCATTCATTGTAATCTGAGGTCAACCAACCACGCTGAGAACTTTCTTTCTGTACCTGAATGTTGTTTCGTCACACTCATTAGCGAAGCTCATAGTAACGACATAATTTCAATGTGTTAGCATTATAGCTAAATAATGGTGTAAAGCACACACAACTGCAGATTATTTCCCGTTGAGTAATAAAGAATTTCGCACACCGCTTTGTGAAACAGCATCATTTGTATAGATATTAGGGAAAGTCATGTCATATTGGAGTAACTACTGTATGTTTTATACATCTCGGTGTGCGGCACATCTCTCAAGTTTGCATTTATATGCCCGAGTGTCTAAAAAATATGATATCACGTCACGCTGTTATTCGTAATTTCCAAACATGTTTTGATTTAACTGAGCAATACACAAAATCCAGTTCTGCAGGAACTCGGTAATCAGTCTATGGAGGGAAATAAAATATCGACATGTCGGGTCGATAACCCGTCATGAGGACTAGATAGAAATGGGACAAAAACCAGAATAAGAAAACTGGTTGAAGAGGAAGAGAACAAACTGTCAGGTGATGAGTTCCTGGAACATTTTATGAGCGTTGCTCAAAATTCCCATGGTCTGCAGAATTTATAGTGTCTGTTTTTGCATGGTAAACAATCAAATCCCTTACTCAGTGAGAAAATGATATTATCTTCCTATTGAACCGCTTCGTTCCTTTAATGTTTTACCTTTAGTTTACGTTTATGCTGCGACATTTATAAATCATGACGGAACCGTCAAATAAGTTCGCGTGTGCATCTATTTAGAAACGGAAGCTAAAACTGTATAGTGACTGTTGCCAATAAAGGCTTGTTTTCTGGCAAAAACGTTATGAACAAAGAAAGCACCTAGAAACAGATCGTATATTCATTTAAATCACATAATGAATGTTCCTCAGTTTATGGTAACACTCAATGTAAGTGAGTACGAGGTCGAGGTAGTATTGTTTACAAAACCTGATGTTCCGTAATGATTTATTTATGAAACAGGATACGATGGTAATACTTAACTTCCAGCAAAGTAAACCAGTCAGTTTAGTTGGGCCATATCTGCTACTTAGCTCCAATGAAGCAAACACTGTGAATATCTCGGAGGCCACCATCTTTTCTGTTGTGATTTTACGGGTCGGGATTATTCCAATTCGATATCGCTTTTCTTATTTTTTCTGATTAAATACTGCCACACTACTTATTAAATACGTTTCTCATAAAATTTGAATATACTTATACCTCACGATAAAAGCATTAGCCTAATGGCTTAAGGTTTTCTAACTGCTATAAATTTGTGCAGATGTCTAATGCTACTCACTGATGTGAGTAGTACCTACTGCGCCGTCAGCACCCACCTCGAATGCATGGGGCAGGATTTGATCATACTGCAGCAATTGTATCTGAACCTTACAGATCCGGCCTCTCTGATGATTATGGAAATGAGCGGCTGATTACATAACGAGACTAAAGTAGCTTCTGCGTGAAAGCTTTTAATTTATCGTAGTGAATAATATTTTCCAAAAAATATGCATATGGCTCAAACACTTTGCTAAACCAGACAACATAATGTTTTGAATATGTTCCCAAATATATGGAGTAACTATTTCTCAATCGCGATTTTACTCAGAATCTGTAAAATTTTTAAAGATGAATACTTAACAATCATAAAAAATCATTAGGGTCCAAACGTGAAAGATCATTTAATATTAAATGGTACCAGACAACAACTGAATCACTTGCCTGTGAAATACATAAGTATACACGTGGAGGCTACACGTAAACCTATCATAATTGTGGGCCATGAGAAGACTGAACGCATTGGCTGCCGAGAACAAGCGAAACTCTCAGATGGAAGGCTGGGGCGAAGGTGGGTGATTAGGGGCTGGAAAATGTTCGTGCATTAGAAACGGACTGCAATAAACACAGAAGCGTATTGAGATTTATGAGATTTGTGTTGTGATTCTGAATTAATTTGCAAGATGCTTGTGTGTTGTGTTTCTATTTCACTCTAGAGAATAAGCATTCTTTCTCAAAGTGGCAAAACGTGCTTATGCACAGGCTGTTAATAGATTAAATAATTGGAGCTTTAGCAGCACGTTGCCAGTTCTTGGCTAGAGCTAGAAGTAATTAACATTCCAAAATTCTGATTTATTTACATGAGGAAAAATAGTTCCTTGGGTAAGTTAACCAAAAATATTGTCATTGATTTTGTTTAGATAATGCGAAAGACTCCTATAGAAGAGCAAAGCAAAGTTGTCCGCTGTGAATGGAGGTACAAAGCGCAGGATGATTATATCACAGCGTGGCCAGTAAAGGTAAATGGGGCTCATTTTTTAAAAAAATGGCTGGCTTGAGGTATTGCCGCCCGGATTTACAGCTCTGTGACAATACGGTAAAAATATCACCGTATTTCAGTTGCTGAATAGCCAGCCTGTCGGGCATGCTCTTTTTAAATCAGCCAGCTGCATTTGCAATTTACATTATCTATCCTTGGTGGGAAACTCGGTGTATCAGGTTTGCTAGTTGAAAGGGTGAAATTGAAAATACTCATCAATTCCGTGTACCATAACAAGTCTTTCAAAAACGGATGTTTTAAAATGAAATGATACGGCCAACGCCAGAATAAATTCTCGAAGCAGCTTGCCACCATTTTAAGCAGTGAAAAACGAATTGAAATAATTCTCGCACGTCAAGTAAATTTGTCCTGTTGACAGACGTCCTATTTGAGATACCACTGACACCTTTTAAACGTCGGAATGTTGCTGACATAAATTTATTTTCAAATATTTGCAACCTATAAAAAAGTATGCACAAGCTAGATTTTCTAGACCCTGTGTAAACTCCAGTGAATAGTATTAATATATTTTCACCTGTTTCATGTAAAATGAATTCGGCGCACTCCCCGCTATATCCGATAACCGGCCCTGTTTGTTACCTGTGAGATTAAGTGTAAATTTAATCCAACTGATGATATAGATTATATAGTTTTAGATTCTTGCTTTGCAATAACTGCATAGCTGTAGATATTACTTAATGAAGCTGGCATTTGCAGTTGGGTGGTATCTGCAGCGTGAGCAAACTCCGGTGTGAATTTATCTTACCATTGCTAATGAGGCATAGTATGGAATGATCCATTAAATTCATCTGTGGGATTTATGTCAGTAATTTCTAAGACCCATGGATCTGAGCAACAAACTGCGTTTTAATTTTTAAAAATCACATTTAATATCAAACCAGTAACATATAAAGATATATAAATATGATGTGATATAAGGTTTCTCCTTGAAACAGATGTTGCACAATATTTACAAACAACCCCACAAGGAAATTGGATCATTTCTGGTCTAATCAACTCCACGAAGAGAAAGCCGATTAAATATCTTATCCTTCAAATGTTAATAACAGTGGGGGGGGGACACGATATTTCCAAAAAGGGCACTCCCACATTGAATATATCGCGTGTGTGTGCGCGAGAGTATGTTTACAGGCTGCCGCGGGGAAATTCATATCCTTGTCTCGTACATTTCGCACCGAATTTGGGAAGGGCCAGATTAGGCTATGTCAATTAATTATTTGCGTAAAGTTTTCAAAAGTGTTGACGAAAAGGTAAGATGGCACGCGGGACACTAGAAATGAGGCTAAAAGGGCAAAAAAAGGGTAAATTTAGACGGGCTGAAACTTGTGAGATTGAGGGGAATTGTACGGAAAGACTCTGGATCATGTAACAGGGGGAAATGCCCCCAAAGGGCAGCAGAACAGTTCAATGCGGGATACTCTCTGGAGCTGGCATCATCATCTATCCATTAAAAGATCACATTGGCCTTTCAGAGTTACAACCCTCGATAAGTACTGGACAATGGGCGAAAACAAAGACAAATAGCTCAGACCCATATATCCACTACAACTGGACTGCGTGAAAATTACATTTTAAGGACAAAAAAACTGCATTTAAGCGTTTTAGGCGAATCAATTGTCTCGGGGAAATAACACATGAATTAATTCAGTGGCTTGAAAAATCGTAAATTGCTTACATGATGAATGGGAAACTTTGAAGCGTTTTGTATATGTGTAAAGTGTCAACGCGTGGAAAGTGGAAAATGTAGTAAAATTAAACAGAGATCAAAAGGGAGGTTTTCAACAATTTCATACTATACGTTTTCCCTGTTAGACGGTATAAAAAAGTGACTAAACAAGCAGAAAAAGTTTTTCTGATACAGTTACGCACTGCTTTACGTGGTTATAGGTCCCCATCCAGGACATGGAGATATTTGCTGGCATCAGGAAAGCATAGATAAGGCGTGCTACTCCCCGAATAAAGAATGGGGAAAGACACTGGCAACAAACATCTCCGCAGAAAATTGCTCTCTTTGTACATTGCGGGCATCTGGACTATCTTGGGAGAAGGTTCGGTCGCGTTCGTGACCTCCAGTTCCGCCGACAGCTGCCTTTTCAGTTTATTTCTGCGGTTCTGGAACCAAATTTTGACTTGCGTTTCAGTAAGCTGAAGCGAGTTCGCCAGGCAAGCACGCTCGGCGCTGCTCAGATATCTCTTCATGTCAAACGTCGACTCGAGCTGAAAGATCTGGCTTTTAGAAAATATTGTGCGTGTCTTCTTTTTTGCGAGAATTTTGGTTTTCTTGCTGTGTTTCATTTTGGCAGAATCGTCGCTGTGATCCGCCGTTCCTAGCGATCCGTAAGACTCCGGGCTTTTTACAGGGTGTTTGGGGTCCATGGTGAATTCGAGTGAAGAGGTTGTGAGATAGCCGCCGTTCATTGTCTCTGTATCACAAAACCCAGCAAAGTCAACTTTCCCTTGTGCTATTAGTGCATAAAGCATTGCAATATTATAACTTTATTAATGAACATATAGACTGTGAAAACAGCGACCGAAAACCGAGAGAGTCGAGAGTCTCCTGGTTAAAAGCTTGCATGCAAAGAAATATATTCAGCTTGTTCCTTCCTCTCAAGTTACCAACAACAATATCCTAACCAATATCTGATATAATCTCCCCCAAATCATGTTAATGCGTGCGTTAGATAAAAATAGGAAGGTAACTGCATTCCCGCGGAACCTAACCGACCGAATTGATGCCGCGTCTGTTTAGTGCTTACGATACCTTGAATTGCTTTCCTGTAGTCCTTGGCGAGCCTAAGCTCCGATCTTGTGGCCTCATTCCGTGATTTTAATTCTGCGGCAGACGCGATGTGTTGCTTTGCGCGATCGTGCTTATTAAGCTCTTTGCATTTTGGACTGGGTTTCAAAATACTGTCTATGGTAAATTTCAGCGACAGTGGTTGACACTGGATGGTCTCTACCTTGTCCATCATTCCTCGGTGTGATCGGCTCCAGTTGATGCAGCGTGCTCGGTGATCGTGTCACTTAATTGTCCCGGAGGTTTCTGCAATGGTCTTCCTCCCGCCAACACCATTCCTGCCGGATCAGAACCGCACTCGCTCAGTATAGGCAAGGTTATTCATTCAGTTCGAAGATGGCGGCTGCTGCGCGCTCTCATTGGTCAAACTGCGGCCAGCCGGGCTAATCCAATGGTAACAGGGAGGCGGGTTGAGCTACTGGGCGGCACCTGACTGACACTTAGTACGCCTTTGGTTCAATGTGTATAATTCTCAAAACACTTGTGTTTTATTCTGATGAATGCATGGCTTAACAGCTGTCTGATAGCAATATTAGAGGGTCCCGAAGATCCAGAAATATGGATAATCTGGTTCGGCCGTTAGCTGCGGGAGATGTTGCACTCTCCGTTACATTTTGATTCTTCAAGGTCGAGGCTTTGTTTTACAAATAATGGTGCACTTGGTAACGGTTTAGTGAGCGACGTGAGACATTGCCCTACAAAAGCAGGTCTTGCCTAGCTTTTATTGTACTTTCCTGTCGGCCTTGGAGCGCGGCTTTCGATGGACTTTCAGATCTCCCCCACACCTGTCCTCTCCGCCGCCGTCCTTTTGTGCAATTAACTTACTTAATGGCCTAATTTCTTGCATTGCGAAGAGCAACATATGGCTTGTAGTACACAAACTCAGACGTTTTAATAATTGATCACATGCATTTTATTTTGCAAACCATTAATAAAGCCAGACCACCAACATTTATCCCCACACCCCTCACCACCGCCCACCTTCTGCCTGACTC
Organism: Hypanus sabinus; assembly: GCF_030144855.1. Taxonomy (NCBI): domain Eukaryota; kingdom Metazoa; phylum Chordata; class Chondrichthyes; order Myliobatiformes; family Dasyatidae; genus Hypanus; species Hypanus sabinus. Next base: position 102,965,059 of record NC_082708.1, on the reverse strand, counting down.
GATCCCAGCCTCCAGGTTTCTCACCGAGAATGCGATCTTCATTATTGATTAATGCTGCGGCACCTTGTGTTCATCCCGATCTGTTGACTCTTCGTTTTTCCAAGACTTGCTTAAACGACGATTTAAATAGAACGATAATCGCACATCAGCTACAGCTACTACGCATCCTTCGACCATCAATAAAATAAACACAATCTCCACTAGTATGTTGTCTGTCAGTCAGTTAATCAGGGGAAAGACAACCTGCAAAATGCCATTAGGAGTACTCAGACTGCTGCAGGGTACCGAGAGGACAACGCCGCTCTCTAGATATTCTTTTCCAATGCAGAAATCTTCCAGAGGACGCTGGTATCACATTATCACGGAAATAGTTATCCTTCTTTCAAGAGTAAATGCATCCTACAATATGTATTCATGTGTTCGCGTGTGTGCGCTCAAAAGACTTTAACATCGTTTATGTGCAATGATTGTATTCTGCCTCGCTTCAGGACATTACTTCGTGTTCGAGGAACAGTTTAATCATAGCAGTACACTGAACAGAAGGAAGCAACCAGTCAAATGAGCAACGCAGTCCTAATGCCTCTTCCTAGTCCTTGTTTCGTAGCACCGCGAGCTAGGACAGATCAAATATTAATCAAGTACTTTTGAAAAGATAGGATCAAAACGTTATAAGTTTCTCTCTCTGATAGCTCGGGTCTTGCAAGCACGAATGCACCATGATCTACACATTGGTATTTTCCCCTCATTTTCGTCAAGCATCGTCGATTCAGCGTGACTAAACACAATGTTCCCGGTAAGGGGGTGCAATAGACGGCGTGTTCTTATGGAAGGTGGATGGCTTCCCTCTGCAGCAGCCGTGCCGCGGATGTTTCCTATCTTCGCCACTGACACCGTACTCCGCCCTCCACCATTTTCAGATCCGTGTTCAAGTGAATCTATTAGAATATATTTTTAAAATCCTTTAGTTTAATTACAACGCATAATGCATTTAAGCACCCATCATATTACTCTCAGACATATTGTGTAGTGCAATGAAACTCGGTTTCTTCTTTAAAGCCTCAATATATTCACGACTGTATCCAGAAGGTACTTTTGAGCGACATAGCATTCACTAGAGAAATGGGAGGAGTAAGTTTGTCATACAATTAAACAAAAATAGAATACGTTTTAAAGGAATTGAATATATCCAAAGTTTAATTTCGCGCGACATAGTGTAGCTCTTTAGTCCAAAAACATTAGAATGATTGGTATGTCAAATACGGGAACTTTCTCCGTCCATAACATACAAATAACGATTTTATTAAGCATTAGAAACAGAATTAGATGTAATATCACCGACACATGTGAAATGTGTCGTTATGCGGCAGCAGTACATTGTAATACACAATAATAAAAATCTGTAAATTACAGAAGGAAATATATATAGAAAAGAAGGAAATATATATACACACAAACACACACATACACAATCACTCACATGTGAGGGTGAATGTGTGTGAGTGTGTGTTAAACGAGTACTGCAGAAAAAAATAGTGAGGTAGTGTTCATGGGTGCGATGTCACTTCGGAAATCGGATGGCAGAGGGAAAGCTGTTCCTGAATCGTTGAGTGTATACCTTCATGCTGCGATTAGCTCAAAATACTGTATCTTTGAAAACAGACATCAGAATCTCAAATCGTTATTCTAACAACCGAAAAGCATATCGGCATCATCATTCCACGCTCATATTTTTAAAACGTTTTTTGTCCTACCTGTTAATAATGCGTTCTGTAAATATCAACCTTTTCCAATCATTTGCAAAGTTCAATCTACTTAGGGAGTATTTCGTCAGATATTTTACAATATGCTATATATTATTCACGAATTGTCCGTTGCCATTTTCAGTTGCCCCTTTATTTTATGTTTTATTTGTACCTGCACGCATATGCGTCTCCGTGTCCAGTGTGATAACAAATTGGAATAGGAACATATACCGGTTTAAGATAACCGAGGAGAAAAAATTTAGGCAAACAGAATTATTTATATTTGGAATAAATTTGTAATTCGCTGTCTCAGAGACAGACGGTTATTTCCCACGCTACCAACCCCTTCTGTCACATTGAGGTCGGCAGATTCGAGCCGAACTTGGATAAGGTGATAGTGCAGCTGGGTGCCCGTAAGAGACAGAATTGAAACTGCACAAATTCATTGTACAGTTAATCTCAAGTTGTCACCCTGTGCTGAATTTGAACTTAATCGCCTCGTATATTCCGAATATTAATACATTGAAGAATACGCTTTAAAATACATCATTTTAAAACCAGCTGAACAGGAGGAGCTGTTACAAGGCCCGATTCAATATCATTTGCCTGAGTGCATTTTTTAGTTTTGAAACTACATATTGATTTGTAGGTGTTAAAACGAACACTTTTCGTGCATTGTGATGTCATAGGTTAGTCAGATTTGTGAGTAAAGTTATAGAATATTCATTGACTTATTGGCTTGACTATGGCGGAATCCTTCATAGAAGGCACCACCGGTAAATTGATGCCGAAAATCGAGAACCAATATGTCTTGCATTTAACACAAGACCTAAAATTATCCTGATCATCTTAAATTCTCATGGATTTTCAAATCCTTGCATCAAAACTGAAATAAACATTAATACAACAAAAATTTAGTTTTAAAAAGTAATTCACTTGAGTAAAAGGGTATCAAAGCTGGTTCAATCGTTATCTTAAATTTGAGAAAATTAAAATCGTTTTGCTTGGAGAGAAAAAGAAATACAAAATCATAAAGGAAATTTTGTATTATTACCGCGACTTTCAAATCGAGCATTTTAGAAGCATACAGGGGATCCAGGTGTTATGGCTGTGCTGGTTACGGAACTTCGCACTTACAGTATAGCGTTCACAAATCATTACCGAAAATAAAATAAGATACATCAAGTTCACTCGTATTGAATTTATGTGGGGGTGTGGGGGGTAGTAAATAAAATAGCACGTTTTCAGCCTGCGTTTCTTAGCGCATGCGCGCGTTCAGTAACTTGTCCGTTTTCTAAAAAAGCAACTCCTTGTAACGCGGGGTATTTAAAATGCAGTCGTTTTGGGCTGTTTGTCCAAAGGTATTAAGAAAAATGAATTAAAGACGGTTATTGGGTTAGGTCACAGATCACCCATGACTTCATCGACTGAGATATGGCGTATTCCTCGTCGTACGGTTTTGCGTCATCTCGATCTCTGCAGCTTATTCTAGCCTCCAACAATATAAATTGAGTTAACAAATACCAAGCTTTCTAACTTACACTCTTGACTGGCAGTAGTGATTTTAGCTTCAAAGGTCAAGGTCTCCCTCTCCCTCTCCCTCTCCCTCTCCCTCTCCCTCTCCCTCTCCCTCTCCCTCTCCCTCTCCCTCTCCCTCTCCCTCTCCCTCTCCCTCTCCCTCTCCCTCTCCCTCTCCCTCTCCCTCTCCCTCTCCCTCTCCCTCTCCCTCTCCCTCTCCCTCTCCCTCTCCCTCTCCCTCTCCCTCTCCCTCTCCCTCTCCCTCTCCCTCTCCCTCTCCCTCTCCCTCTCCCTCTCCCTCTCCCTCTCCCTCTCCCTCTCCCTCTCCCTCTCCCTCTCCCTCTCCCTCTCCCTCTCCCTCTCCCTCTCCCTCTCCCTCTCCCTCTCCCTCTCCCTCTCCCTCTCCCTCTCCCTCTCCCTCTCCCTCTCCCTCTCCCTCTCCCTCTCCCTCTCCCTCTCCCTCTCCCTCTCCCTCTCCCTCTCCCTCTCCCTCTCCCTCTCCCTCTCCCTCTCCCTCTCCCTCTCCCTCTCCCTCTCCCTCTCCCTCTCCCTCTCCCTCTCCCTCTCCCTCTCCCTCTCCCTCTCCCTCTCCCTCTCCCTCTCCCTCTCCCTCTCCCTCTCCCTCTCCCTCTCCCTCTCCCTCTCCCTCTCCCTCTCCCTCTCCCTCTCCCTCTCCCTCTCCCTCTCCCTCTCCCTCTCCCTCTCCCTCTCCCTCTCCCTCTCCCTCTCCCTCTCCCTCTCCCTCTCCCTCTCCCTCTCCCTCTCCCTCTCCCTCTCCCTCTCCCTCTCCCTCTCCCTCTCCCTCTCCCTCTCCCTCTCCCTCTCCCTCTCCCTCTCCCTCTCCCTCTCCCTCTCCCTCTCCCTCTCCCTCTCCCTCTCCCTCTCCCTCTCCCTCTCCCTCTCCCTCTCCCTCTCCCTCTCCCTCTCCCTCTCCCTCTCCCTCTCCCTCTCCCTCTCCCTCTCCCTCTCCCTCTCCCTCTCCCTCTCCCTCTCCCTCTCCCTCTCCCTCTCCCTCTCCCTCTCCCTCTCCCTCTCCCTCTCCCTCTCCCTCTCCCTCTCCCTCTCCCTCTCCCTCTCCCTCTCCCTCTCCCTCTCCCTCTCCCTCTCCCTCTCCCTCTCCCTCTCCCTCTCCCTCTCCCTCTCCCTCTCCCTCTCCCTCTCCCTCTCCCTCTCCCTCTCCCTCTCCCTCTCCCTCTCCCTCTCCCTCTCCCTCTCCCTCTCCCTCTCCCTCTCCCTCTCCCTCTCCCTCTCCCTCTCCCTCTCCCTCTCCCTCTCCCTCTCCCTCTCCCTCTCCCTCTCCCTCTCCCTCTCCCTCTCCCTCTCCCTCTCCCTCTCCCTCTCCCTCTCCCTCTCCCTCTCCCTCTCCCTCTCCCTCTCCCTCTCCCTCTCCCTCTCCCTCTCCCTCTCCCTCTCCATCTCTCTCCATCTCTCTCCTCCGCCATTCCATCAAGGCTAATTTATTATCCCTCTCAATCCCGTTCTCCTGCCTTCACCTTCTCCCCGTATCGTTTGACGCACTGATTAATCAAGAATCTATTAAGCTCCGCTTTAAATATACCCAATGATATGGCCTCCACGCCAGTCTGTCGCAATGAGTTCCCCCTAGCTTTGCTACCCCGGCTAAAGAAATTTTGCACCGTCTCTGTTCTAAAGGGACATCTTTCTATTCTGAAGTTGTACCCTCGGGTCCTGGACTCCCACAAATTCGGAAACATCCTCTCCACGTCCACTCTATCTAGTCCTTTCCATAATCCATGGTCTCAGTGAAATCCCACTCATTATTTTAAACTCCGGCGAGCACAGGCCGACCCATTAAAGGCCCCTTCTACGTTAACTCTTTCATTCCCGGAACTATTATCCTGAACTTTCTTTGCACCTCTTCAATGCCAGCACGTATTTCTGAGATAAAGAGCCCATAAATGCTTACAATAATCCAAGTGCTGTCTGGCCAATGCCTTATAAAGGCTCAGAAGTACAGCCTTGCGTATATATTTTAGTCCTCTCGAAATGAACGCTAACATCCATTTGCCTTCCTTACTATCGAATGAATGAGCAAGTTAACCCCCACCCCAAGTCTCTGCACTTCTGATTTGTGGCAAGCAAGGCGCAAACATCTATTGACTGTTCGCCATTGCCAAGCATGCTGAGCAAAATTGTGTGCAATTCTTAATTTAGTAGATCTCTTGGTTCCTGTCAGTGTGAATTTGTGTAACTCGGAAAATAACAGTTTGATCGCATGACGTGAACAATATGCTTTACTAAGTAGATTTTCATTCCTTTGCAAAATTGCATTTGATGTTCTCCATTTCCTCGCCGCAATAAACACTTCTGGTATTTTAATAAATGTTGCCAATTTGGAGCGGACTAAGTGTGTTAAGTATTCTGGACGTTTATTTCATTCTGTATTCAGCTCCATGACTTCTAATTTACGTTGTTAACATCTCCGTTTTAGTCGACAGGAAACCAAACATTGCTCACAACAATAGCTGACATTATAGATTCAAGATGTAGTGTTTCACAATTGCTCGATGAAGCAAATATTGCAATGGAAAACCAATCGCAGCATCCTTGCCATTAGGGCGAAGGGTTTCCATAAATCGCCGATGTTCATTTAGTCCCATTATTCTGAAGATACTGAATAAGGAAAGGACTGGCAACATTCTTCCGTCCTTTGTGATGGATTCCAGGAAGTGATAATTTTTGGAGATACCACAATGAAGCCAGTCTTCTAAATGCTTTACTGTCTTTACTTGATGCAGTTTCTATACCGACGGTACAATGAAAATGGTAGAAGCCTGAAATTAGTTGTTGTACGTATGTTTCTGACATGAAACATGATAGAGGTGATATTAGGAGGAATAAATAGAGTGGACAGTCAGCGCCTCTTCCCCTGGGCACCACTGCTCAATACAAGAGGGCATGGATTTAAGGTAAGGGGTGGGAAGTTCAAGGGGGATATTAGAGGAAGGTTTTTTACTGGTTGGTGCATGGAATGCACTGCCTCAGTCAGTGGTGGAGGCAAATACATTAGTGAAATTTAAGAGGCTACTAGACAGGTATATGGAGGGATTTAAGGCGGGGGGGGGGTTATATGGGAGGAAGGGTTTAAGGGTCAGCACAACAGTGTGGACCGAAGGGCTGTACTGTGCTGTACTATTCTATGATCTATGAAAACCCAACGAATTGTATTCACTTAACTGCAGTAAATTTAAGCGCAGAAACCAGGCATGTACCCCAGCTGGTCTAAACCAGGGTTTGTACTCCGCATCGGGGACAATATTGCTTACACTTTCCTTCTTGCTTTCGTTCTCATTAGCTTCCTTCGCAAACATGCCAGCTTCTCTTCACATAGATTCCTTCAACCTAATCAAACATGTTCCCGAATAATTGCACAACTTGGCTCCGTCTAGCAGTTGAAAGGACATAAAGTATAATGCAGGTTTCGCGTGAAAGGAATCCAAGGGAGGGAGAAGTGGCCCCACTAGCCGTGCTGATGTCTACAGCTTCAACAACCTGAATTCTGTGCTGATCTCTGGTGCGGCCTGTGACCATGTGGTTTTCCTCGTACTCCCGAAGGGGTCCAGGCTGAGAGGTTAATTGTCCCCTGTAAATATCTCCAACAATATAGGTCATTCGTTGCTGACACTAGAGGATAGGGGTTGGGAGAGGTGAGCGGTATGTGGGGGGAGGGGAATTAGTTTACGTTGGCGTTTGAAGGTCGGCGCACTCATGAACCGGATGACCTACTGGTGTGGAGTATGACCGACTCTCCTAGAATGCACGGCGCAGGTGTGCAGTGAAACCGCCTTAGACCCAAACAAGGAAGGACTAAAGACCTTTTATAGGAAAAAGTACTTATTTCAATTGACAAACGTTAGAATATTTCTTGCCATATTCAAGGATTTTTTTTTCGGTCGATATAACTTCTTTCGTATATTCGGGGCTCCTACCTGTGTCTCGTAACCAATACAGCGCTTTTTAAAATGTTATTGATTTGCTATGGGAAAATACAGCAACCAGACTGCGAGTGGCAAGATTTTTACAAACATCAATGAAATAATGCCCGGTCATCCAATTTAGTTGTTTTTGCTGAGCAATGAATGTGTGCCGAGGCACCAGGAGAACAGTCTCGCTACCAATAATGTCAATGGATTTGTGTTTTTGCTTTTGCATGAATGACAGGTGCACTTCCTTTAAGGTCAGATCCAGAAGACCGCAGGTGGGTAGTACCGCGATTCCTCGGTCGTGCACAGAAGACTGTCTTTCCTTGTGTTGGAGTCTCTGGAGTGGGACCTGAAATTACCACCTTGTAGTTCAAATGTGAGAATCCAATTCCCGAACTATGGTTCAGGAAAGCAAAAGGAAACTAACAGGAAACAGTGTAAAAGCAACTCGTAGGAGATCGAGCACTAGAAGACGTTTGCAAAGAATGGCGCTGTGCAATTCCACAAAGACCAGAATTTGAATTCAATTTCAGGCATAAAAAATACTGGAAGAACTAACTCGTCAAGTCAGGCACCGAATACGGAGGGAAATAATTGGCGACTTTTCAGACCTAGACCTTTCATTAGGACTGGGAAGGGAGAGGGTTGAGGCAAGAGTCAGAATAAGGTGGGAGGAGGATAGGGCGTACAAAATGGCACGATTGTACAAGTTTGTGAGGCTAGATGAGGGAGAATGTGTGTGGGTATGGGCGAGCTGGAAGTGGATAGATGGAAGAGGGAAATGGCTTGAAAAGGAGAAATCTAATAGGAGTGGACAGTGGACCATGGAAGAAAATCGAAGAAGGAGTTGAACTAAAGGGAGGTGATGAACAGATGAGGAGGTGAGAAGGGAAAAGGGGGAAACCAGAATGAGGTATGGGAAAAGTGAGAAGAAAGAAGGGGGGTGATTACCGATCTGGAGAATCTCTTGTGTTCAAATTCAAGTAAGACTTCTTTGAGTACCTAATCGGAATTAAACCGCAACCTTATCTTTATTTTCTTCATGGTCAAATCTCGTTTTCATTCATCTGCATTTTGGAAGGGATGCAGAGAAGGTGGTAGCGTTAACATGGTGCTCAAATATGAACTTTGCTTTGCTTGTTTGATATTTGATATTTTGTTCTAAGAACATAAACGCATGAATTGTAGCTGAACATCAGTAAGTCACTTGTTCTAATTCCAATGTTTGGGCCATTCAGCTGAAGACATTGTAATTGACTCCCAAGGCTAACCTTCATCAAGTGCATATAATTGTGCATGAACTTGGCTAATCGGTATTATGTCAAACAGTTAAATTATTGGTTGTACGGGGGTGAAAATAGTATATTCGGTTACACATTGCAAGCTAGACAAAATGTATAAACACATCTTATAAATCAATAATTTCAGACGTTTATACGACTGATCTTCCTAACTGTTGTGTAGATCAGCCAGCCACCTTGTATGCATTGCAGAACTTGAGGGTAAGTTAGAGTACAGTTATAAATCATTGTAAATAAAACTTTCCGGTTCATTCTCTGTTCGCCCTGGTTAGTCTTACACCAGATATGTTTTATGCTCATATCATTATGGCTTTAAACAAGGCAGACAAGTTGAACTGTAATTATTTTCAATTTCAATACAAAATAGTTATGCATTTTATGAACTGTTGCTAATAATTTTTACTTGAAATTGCAGACTATGGTGGAGAGAGAGAGAGTGAGAGAGAGAGACCCTTTTATAATTTAATAATGTCTTCTTTGTCAGCCATGGCGAAGACACCTTGATTTTTCTCCACAAAGAGAGTATCTAGTCTGTCGTTTTCTACCAATTTGGTGTTTGTTTTAAATTATATCTTGTCTTTGATTTCCATATCTTCATTACTAGTATTGTAACTCAAAAAAGCTTGCGTCCGGACTTTATTCATTAGGCAAAAAATGGGTTCTGGTTGCATGTTAAACCCTTGTGCCTCTTGATTACCAAGATTAGAGTCCCTGCTGGACTGCTATAACTTTACGACAGGAATCAGCAATCCTTTCCGTTCACTCCTCTGCAAATAGTCAATCTGCAATTCATCAATCTCATGCTGAAAAACGAACTATCGTTCCATCTGTGTACGCAGTATCATCCATTTACATCAAGTCTGGTATCTGTAGGCGACCCATATTCGTCCTATGTAAATCAACACATTTTATCCTGGATAATTTTAAATGCAGATAAACATTTCTAGCTTACTGTAGAATCTTACTAAGATCAAACCGTATAAGTCAAACGGAGCAAATATCGAAAGCTATGTTTTGTTGCTATGTCATAATTTCATAATAGGGTTGGTGACCTAAAATTCGTTTGGTGTTGCTTAGTTGAAGATGTGAAGTTTGGAGATGATTTATCAAATATTATCGTTCTTCCTATATATTCAACAGCCAATTATGTTTTAGATGTCAAACATACACTGGAGGACTGGGTCGCTTAAAGGCTCTTTGTCAGGATAGCCTGGTATTCGAAATAAAACGTATCAGTGTCACGGAATCATTATCTTTATATTTCCTGGGGTGTTTCAATTACCAGAAATGTTAAATCTAAACCACTTGTATTTAGGCTCCATATGGGTTATTGATATATTTCAAACATTATAACAATAAGTTAAACGCCATGAGAAATTTTTGTGTCCAACATAATTTCGATTCCAAGTTTAAAGTCGTGCAAACATCACAATTAATGGGGTGACTAGTAGTAGCTTAATGTCTCAGATGCAGCGAATTGTCGGTATATTAATGGCATTTTTGAAGAGTGGTAGTCCATTTTGGTCGAAACGCACGGAATCTCCGTCCGTCATCCGGGGTAGGATGGGAATTAAGTGGGAAGCCATTTAGCTTAACTTGCTTATTTCAGAAATCTTACGTAATTGCAAAAGCTCCCATAAAGTCGCTTCTATGAATTGAAAATAAAAGGTGCCGAACAAGAAACAGCTTTCAAAAATCGAAAATTATTCGGTTTATTGTAATTCCAACAATTCTTGACCACTATAAATAAAGGAAACTATAAATCAATTGCAACTGATATCGTGTATTACGTCATGCTTCGATGTTGTTCATTGAAAATACCTCTATCGATTGATAACTATGTATTTTGTATAAAAACTCGTCTTGTGTTACATTTTCACAATAAACCCTGAAACAGAATCTCCTGACTTTTTGTGACAGTTTCCCCTGTTAGTCTTCAATATATAGCAGCATAGATGCATCTAACTGAGAATATGCTGTTGCAGATAAATGAATTGGCAAAAAAAAAAGCGTTAATATCTTCAGACTCAAGTGCAAAGTGCAGGTTCCGCGGAGGAATACTTAACGTCAAGAATGTTAGGCGTCGTCGAAATTTGGCATTGGTCAGAAATTATTTTAAGGACGTGTCTAAAAGTAAGATTATTTGCTGATTGCATTATATGAGGAGAAATATTTATTAAGTCTTGAAGAGAGAATAATAACTCATGCGGAAATTTCCAGATTAATGCTACATCTAAATCTAAAGAATTAACCTAAAATTACAATGCAAAATAAAATGAAAGAAAATAGTTCCAGAATGCACGTCGGTATTTGGTACGGCGATGAGTTTGTTCTCTAGCAAACCATATTTTAAATTTACTGATATAAAATAAAGCACAATTATACTATGATTCAAATGCAGCATTGCTTGGGTTTTACAGGAGTTAGCCAGCGTTTATTGCAATAATTGTATACCTTGATAATGCAAGGATTGTTCGCTACAAGGGGTTAAAAAGAATAAAATCACCAAGAGTTCCCAGTAATTAATGATTATATAGGTCCTAAAATCCCATTGAGTACTTTGAACTTGCACTGCTGTCCTCTCGTGCTCATTCTACTGAGACCTATGAGAATAAAATATCTGACGTTTTCTCACAGTAACATATTGAGTATGCAAGTTAAATGTTGTCGAAGTGGCATATAAAGTTTAGGGTATGGGTGCACGTGTATGTTTTGCCTTCCGTGGCTATGTTGGAATATTTCGCCATCGAAACAGTGAGTGCAGTGACCACAGTGTGGCCGTTACTCAGGCTGTAAAAGAAAGCAATTTTCCTCTTCGGTTCTGCAGTAATAGCACCTCAAAGTAACTTATTGCACATCTGTACCAATAAAAAAATGAAGCAAAGCAAAAAGCTGGAATTGGAGACGTGTTTTTGCTAAATATCCTTTTTCTTCTGTTTCATAGGACTGTTACTTTAACGATGTTACTTTTACTGTAGGGTGTTCTGATGGAATCGTCATTTCTAAACAAGTCCACTCATCTGTGATCGTAGAAAAGGCAAAGAAGAAGAGAATGCTGTGAGCGGGTAATTTACAGAGCTGGAGAAGCTCACCAGAGGAGGGGACACTTGCGGTAGACTGAAGTTTAAGGCGCCAGGTGATGAGTTTTCATGATATAAGATGGGAACTCTCACGATTCTCTGTGCACTATGAGAAAGATTGACTGCTTCCAGATCTGCGGCCAACTGGCGTTTCCACTTGTTTCTCCGATTTTGGAACCAGATTTTGACCTGAGTCTCGGTCAGGTGAAGAGAAGCGGCCAGGCCCGCCCTCTCGGAACTGCTTAGATAACGTTTCATGTCAAAAGTGGACTCCAACTGGAAAACTTGACTCCTGCTGAAGACAGTGCGCGTTTTCTTTTTGCGACCGGATTTCTGATCAGCATCCGCCTGGTTTCTTGCAGCCTCGTTGCTCTCCGCCTCTGACCTCTTCCCCTCCCTGGGGTCGCCCCTCTCTTGGTTACAAGTTTCCTTGTGGCTGTCTCCTTTGTCCAGTACTGGCGGGGAGTCCAGATCACTGGTTGTGTGAGAAAAACACTGTTCTTCCTCGGAACTTGGACATCCGCGTTTCGAACCTGTGGGACAAATGGAGGTGGCAATTACATGTAAGCTCCCCTGTGTATTCCGTCGTAGTTTAAAAACGCATCTTCAATATTTTTATTCTCCAGTTTTGTGTAGAGTAACCTCTTCTATAGAAATCTGAATGTCATCGTACATGTTCTCCTGAAGGTTACATAAGCTTTTCTATTAGTCCTTTCAAAAGCATGGCTCTAGTATAATTTGCGGTTTACACGCCTTCGGAGAAATGCACTGAAACTCCTTTATTTCCTCCCACATTCCTTCGAACTATTATGTCTAGCTAGTGCAGTATCCACTAATCAGCGTCTGTCTTATTATGGGCTTTATGTAAAATAAGTTAAAATGGGATTTGCAGATTGGTAACGTTAATACATTAAGGTTGAAGAGTGCAGAGAATCTAAAATGAACCGGCAGATTAAAATACACAAACATCGAAAGAGCAGTGTTCTTCAATGTCGTTTTACTGAGGGCTCTGACTGTGTTCGCTCAGTGAATCCATACAGATTTCCAGCAAAGTTTAAACCGTAGCGTTAAATACCCGTATAAATGGCAAAGTGCTTAATTATTGACTTTGGGCAACGATTTTGACTTTTAAGCCATACCACGTTAATCTCGGATTCTATGAAGTTGTCACATTTTTAAGGTAATTGGTCTGACTTTTGGCTGCTATGTTTTATTTGATTACCTCTGATCAACAAATCGGCAGACCAGTCATTAAGGACAGAGTCCCCGCTCCTATTACCCTGTCTTTTGTTAGGGATATTGTACTAAAGGTGAAATGCACGGGCTCCGCGGAACAAACTGGTTTACGGCCTCCCGCCGTTAACTATTTACCGGCGCATTCGGCCTGGCCTTTGAACGGCAAAAAAAACGTAGAGCCTTCCGATTTCTGTCAGGGGCTCAGTCGTGGCTTGTGAAGGGCTACGAGTGTTAGCGGAAGGGCCGCTGTTCACAACAGGCTGTTAATGACGGCCACAATAAAAGGATGAACTTACTGTCTGGACTGGGACATCTCGGCTGTGCTTGTCTGTACCACTGTAAGGAATTTCCCCTGAGTGGATAGGTCTGCGCACAGAAGTCCTGACCGGATATCTGACAGCAGCCTTGGATGCAATGGTTGCCAGCCGTTCCGTTGTGGAAACAGTTTGGTCTGGATACGACTTCTTCCGCGTTCTCCACCATTTTCTCCGACTGCTTTCCTTTTCCATTATTTCTCAGCAGATTCTCTATAAAAAATGAGGACACCTTGGCGGGCGGTGTATTCCGAGCTTCCGTCACTTTGTCCGGCATGGTATCAGTGAAGGTGAATGGAGGTGCTCGGGACCAAGTAATCGCCCTTTGTTTTTGGTTAGATAACAGGGACGGACGTTTCTTCTGGCTGGAAGCTGATTCTCCGAAAGAACATAGCAAACCGCCCCTAAGAGCAACACCGACCAAATTGCTCTCCCTCCGAAAAGCATAAGCACGAACACATCGCTCGTTCGGCGTCAGTCAGTGTGGAGAAAGAGGAAGGGGGAGGGGGGAGGTTTTGAATAGTAATGATGAAATTAAAATGTCAGGCGAGTTAAATGCTTAACATGCAAAGAATATACCACGGATTGGACGGGCACAATGGCAAATAGGATTACTCAAGAAAATAAGGGAATTGCTTGCAATGATTTCATTGCTCTGTTTCGCACCGTGTGCCCGAGGCCACAGGGGCTTGTCAGTCAGGAGCTTTATTTAGGTCAATTAGGAAACAAATCACAAATCAGAATGCGGATCTAGGTCTGGCATTCCACGTAGTGAGAAAAAGAGTGAGGTAGGGAGGGGGGCAGCTTCTGCTGGCCCGATACCATTTCCAATTGGGTAGCACTGGGAATAACTTCCTGTTAGTTCCCCAACACCCCTCCTCCATTCTTTCTCCCCATTTCCCCCAAGACCAATGCGCCTCCCCCTTCTTCCTCGCCCCCCCTCTCTCTCACTCACACACACACACACACACACACACACACACACACACACACACACACACACACACACAATTAAGCAAAAATGATTAATTGTAACATGGCAGTTATAAACGGAAAGCTGAGTGCTTTCGCAGTTTTGTTTTGCCATCCTTGGCATTTGATTTTGTGTGACCATGGCAAACTTTATCATTCAATTCTGAGAGGAAAAGTAAGAGGTTATTTTGACTGAATTCACTGAAGTTGTCTCTGGGCCAAAACTGGACAGTTTTACGAAATGACCATTCATTTACAGAGTCGGTTAGTAATTATTACTTTCGATTTAGCAAAAGTTTTTTTAATCTAGTCAAAATCTTCATTATTCCAGTAAAATTAAATGTGATTTTGCACTCTGCCCGCCGGCGAAACTGAGGTTCTTTCTTTTGGAGCCACGGTTGCGTTAAAAGAATGTTGAATGAAGCGTATCCACATTGTCTGTTCAGCAGCGCCATCCAATTTAAAACATGTGCAGAATAATTTACTGAGGAATAATTGCGCATTCTTGCATAAAGTAAGTTGAACTTGACTGTACATTTACCGTTAAGTCGCCTTTTACTGCGCATTTTATCGAGTAATCGGTTTTAAACTCTCGCATTGTTGTTCCCTTGCAGTTTTAAGCCTGATCATGCTCGGTTCAAAGGGCGGCTAGTTACTGCAAATGTCAGCTTAACTCGGCGTCCTTGTGGATTTTAGTTTTGTATTCATCCAGCTTTATTATAATTCAATATATGGCGCTGATTCTAAGAATCAGGCACGAATATATACGCATATAGGTTAGTGCCTCTTGTGTCAAATTTTAATGGGTTATAAATGCTGATACATCGAAATGGAATAGTGATTGCGGGGAAATAATATGTAAAATGGTTGCAACAAATTAACATGACTGTAGTTGTGTTACCTGTTTTTCTGTGTTTTGTTTTCTTATTGTACATCTGAATTGACAGCTTCGCTAGTTGCATAGTACTGCGAACCGAACTCTTGTATAAAAACATTGGGTTTAAATATAAATCATATGAATACATTCACGTGAGTAATTGCTTAACTATATGAAGAACCCCTGACAGCAAGATCTATGAATTGAAGTTGCATAAATCATGAATTGGAAACGTGAAGAATCATCGCTGTACTTTTGCCATATCACACCATATAGGATAACCATTTTATTTCAAAGTCTAGCTGCACATGTTTAAAATGGCATGTAATGATAAAAACTGAGTTGCTTGCCTTATTGGGGGCAATGTTAAATTGCTTATAACCACGTAGAAATTGCAAAGGTATTTTCCCTTTATTATTAAGACGACTGTTAAAGAAGTTCAAATGTTGGGCGTGTTTACGGTTGTACGATATGTACGGTTTCTATATTGCATTGTATTCGTTTTAACTTACAGCGTGTCTACGATCAGGAAAAAAAAACAAAGAGAAATTGGATTCAGATAAAGGAATGAAAAGATAGATTTCCAACTTTCTTAGACATTTCTGATCTGTAGAAAATTGGAAGCGTGATGTTGCCGTCACCTCTTCCCGGGTATAATTAGTAAATACAGATGCGAGCTAAATAGGAAATATGATACTTCAACTTAAAGGGTGCACAATATTTATAGCATTTCTAAAATATGTTAATTATTACATGCGTGTATTTTCATATCTTGTTTATGCAAAACAAATTTACTTGGCATAACCTAAAGAAGGTTTCCAGATTGTGAAATGAAAGAGAAAATCCGATTGCTCGAACTTACGGTCACTGTAATATTAAACCTAGATGCAGCCAATCAGTTGAAAACGGAATCCTTTTGATCAATACACTGATGGTACCTGGAGACAGTCATCCTCCAACTGGGTAATGTCTTCACGTTTCCGAAATGTCGCGGAGAAGAAACTTACATTTTGTCATCACAGCAAAATTACAGTAGCGTAGAAGCGAAAAAAAAACCCCATAGAATAAATGTTAGTTTGGACATTGGCAATTAAAACCTTGCCTGTTCTTCAGCATCACCGTTTAAATATATCCTCTCCACCATCACCTCACAGTGGAATCAACAATCATATAGCATGGTAGGAACTGGAATTGGTTAAATTATGAGGAATATTAACTTCTCAATGGTGGCATTTAGAATATGTGTTACTGGCGGGTTTGGACACTTTTTTCTAACGTCATTATTTAAGTACATAGTCTCTGCCTTCGACACAAAATAAAACTTAACCATATACACCCCCTCCCGCCCCCGTGTGCAGTGCCCAGCATTATGATGCTCTAGCCGAAAGATAACCATTGAGCAGGGGAGTTGAGAAATATTCTGTACGAAATATATATTGGCCAATCTTTGAGTGATATTTTAAGAGTATTTTTATATAGTGTTAAAACAATGATGCATTTCGCTTCCTTTATTTTAGGTTGAATAACTGGTGCCAATAGGAGCCGATAATCTGGTGGAAGCGATTCTATTTCTCCGTCCATTCAAATTTGGACCTCCCAGGTAAAAACACGTCTGTACATTTCTGCTTCTGGTAATCTGAGCAATAATCGAAATGGCAGCCACCACGCATGATTAACCAAAAGGAAATATATGACAAACCTTCCAATTATAACTTCGCCAATGCTATTTAAATTGCAATTAAACTAATAGCCTAATTTAGCAATAAATTTTATTTGGGGCACATATTGTAGAGATCAATTAGTCATAGAGTCATAGAGAGAGAGCCGGCACGGAAACAAGCCCATCGAAGGGCCGTAGGGTGTGCAGAATATAACAGAGCAGAACTAGTGGATGATCAACCATCCATTACTTCTGGTGTTGTTATATTTTATACACCCATCTCGTCATTCTTCGAAATATGTAGGAATGCTTTCAAACCCAGCCTTTTATTTGCTGACTCAGTAACGTTCATGAGGTTTTTTCCTGAAAATCCCGGAGTTCTTCCACTAACCCGAGTGTGTAATCCTGTAATTTGCTCCAACTTGTACATCATATACGTGGTGATAAGCAATGTAATTGGCATGGCACTATCTGCTTCTAGTCCTCATATCCCCAATTCAAATCCCCATAGTATATTGGTATACATTTCTAGGCTTGTTCTTTCAAAATAAAACCGAAAATAAATTCGAAAAATAATATAATATTCAGAAAAAATACATTTCCTTAATTTGAATATTAAAACAAAATTACTTTACTCTTTGCCTACACTTGTGTCGTTTAAATTGCTTTCAGGAACTGCCACTGTTTTCTTTCTCTGCTGTGCAGAAAATAGTAGAACAAGAAGTATGACGTTTCATTCCACTTTAATCGAAAATTATATTGATGTATTAGTTGTTTCACTAGAGATCGGATCAAATTTTATTCTGTGGCAAATTTAGTAATGGCCCATGGACTGAACGGAATCGTTTCTTATCCATTCAAGTTTATATCCAAAGATTCATATTTCTTAAGATCCTGAAATCAAAAACACAAGAGGTACTTCAGAGGCTGGAAATCTTGGGCAACACACACACAATGCAGGAGGGACGCGACAAGCCAGGCCGCATCTTTGGAGGGGAATAAACAGTGAATGTTTCAGACTGTGTCCTTTCAAAAGGATATGCTGCCTGATTTGCTGAGTTTTTCCAGTATTTTGTGTGTGTTTGTTAAGAGTCGAAGTCTACCTTTGTATTTATGTTGATTCCCACCAATTACGGATGAACGCTATCAATTGGTCGTTTTATTTTAGTCGTCCTAACCATACAGAATAAGTAATCTCCATTTAATCGTTTGTTTTAAAGTGTGACGAAATTCAGCACTTCCCTTTACAGAGTTAGTTACGTGCTGCAGGCGTGTATGGCTTCGAAAACAGTCGAATAACTGTGCATTAATTTAACTTGTATTCCTTTCCAGTGTTGGTAAAATTACTCAGTATTATGTACATTTACTTTTATTTGAGTCAATACCAATGCAGTGACACTCCAGTCGTTGCCTTGGACTCCAAGTATAGATCCAGTTACCTTACCTGATGCCCTTCCCGCCAAACCACATCCAATCTTTTAAAATCTTCTGTGTCAATTTTACTGTTCTTGTGACACGTGAAAATCTTTATCTCAAACAGTGAAGGGGTTTGTGTACCGGGCTTGTAATGTTCAACTGCTTGCACCCATATAAAAGACCCACCATTTAAAACCAAAATCGAATTGTTTAATCACATTGTCTATACCTGAATGATCATCATGTGAATGTTCTCTTCTGAGAGGAAATGTTTCTGTCAAATCCTCGCATCAGTTACCTTCACTTATCACGTGGAAAGCACTGTTCGTCCTGTATGCATTCTAGCTCCATCTGTTACCTTAAATAACTTTAGCCATCCAGCAACTGGTGTCATTTCATTTCTTGTCCAGCCAGAGCATGTCTG